>NC_085009.1:3758328-4118328 GCF_963854185.1 Sardina pilchardus
ATCTGTTCCGGCCAGGGAAAACGTTCCGGATGACGTGACAATACCGTTCTAATCAGCTGTTCGGCAGCGTTTCTACGCTGGTCGATGGTCGCTAAGAACGCTATCTGGTGAGGGCTCGCGCATTAACGTGCAAAGAACGCTATCTGGTGAGGGCTCGCGCATTAACGTGCAGTACATCTTGTCACTGCATCATCCACCTCACACCAGCGAGAGCGCGACCTGACTTTTCAATGGGATACACATCTACCGCTACAGGCTATTATTGACCTTTTTTGTGATGATTTACATTCGTTTTAGTATTATTCATTAGCTATTCGAGTTAGAGTTGTTTAGTTCCATAGTGTTTTGTAGAATTAGCCAGCCCCAATTTAATTACATTTTGTGTTGATGTTAGCTGTCAGTAGTTTACTAAGCATTACTTGTTAGCCCATTATCTTTATTTAAAGCATTTTTTGTGATTGTAGTAGTGACTGAGTGATTGTTAAGATGGTGTTATTATTACGTATTCTGGAACACCATATCGAACAGTTGATTAGAACGGTATTGTCACGTCATCCGGAACTTTTTCCCTGGCCGGAACAGATTTACTGTGACAGCTCCATCAAATACTTAGTTAGACAAGGCTTAGCTCTACGAGGTTATGTGGAAGAGAAGGGCAATCTATCCCAACATCTGAAAGAAAAGGCAGAAGATGACCCTGCTCTTCAGAAGTTGTTAATGACACAAAAGCAGGATTACACAAGTCCTCTCTTTCAAAATGAAAAACTAGCAGTCAGTAACAGTGTTCCGTACAGTGCTCCTTGCCATAGGGAAATGTTTGTACGTCCGTAACAGTAGTCCATACAGTTAACCTTTTACGATCAAATGCAATTAATTATTTCCAGGTCTATAAAAACTATACGTTCCTTTGACAACCTTGTCTTGTCCTCTTTGATCTCTGACTGAGTCTGCTGATCAACACTGAAGACGAACTCTACAAACTGAGTAAGTATATCGACATGCACAGCATATTTATCAATACCGAAGGGATTTTTAAAAATGCCGTAGGGGGAGGGTCTAACCTTTGTCCCAAATTGAAGTGGGGGAAGATTTAAAACAAAAGTTGTGAAAATTGAGGTAAAATATAAAACTTTCTTTTGTTTTGTTGGTTGTTTCCCCCCCCTGAAAGACATACAGTACACATCACAAGGACATGGACACACAAAAAAACACACATTGTACCATACTTAATGGTCAGGGAAATAGTTTGAGTGAGTCAGAGATCCTTAGATGGTGTGAAGGCTGTTCAGTGGGGTATTACCAATGAGGGGGAGGGAGTTAAAGTGTTTGGAGCAGGTAGTGGGTGTGAGGGTTGAGTCTTCTGGATTGTGGCTTGCCTCGTCCGGGACCTCTGCTGTTGTTGAGGTGAAGTGCCCCTACAAATTTAGAAATGCACAAGTTGAGGAGGCGGTTCAAGATCCGGCCTTTTACTTGGTGAAGGAGGACCTGCAGTACAGGCTAAAGAAAAGCCATCCGTACTGGCATCAAGTACAGGGCCAGCTACATATCACTGGTCGACATACCTGCTACTTTGTTGTGTGGACAACTAAGGGGTGCTTAGTTATGACCATTGAAAAGGATGAGGCATGGGCTTTGAATATCCCTGTACTTGAAAGCTTATATAAGAGACACATGCTCCCATCCCTTATGTCTTAGTGTCTGTTACATTTAGTTAATTGTGGTCATACCAACATTGGCTTTTACAGGCTACAATATAGCCTAAGAATATAAATTGTAACATGTAATATGTAAAGCTGTTCAGAATGTAATTTCTGTTGTTGCACAATATAATTCATGATTAATAAACTGGTCGACATGGTACGCGCCGAGGAAGTTCAGTTGCCTGCTGTTGCTGCCACGCCTGCTGATGGGCCCAGCACCGGAGGACGGTGGAAGTTCAGCTGTCACGGCGTACATGTTTTGTAGTCTCCCATCAGCGGTTCGTCCTCCGATGGGCCCAGCACCGGAGGACGATGGAAGTTCAGCTGTTGTTGCTGCCACACCTGCTGTTGCTGCCATATCTGCTGATGCTGCCACGCCTGTTGCTGCAAAGTCTGCTGTTGCTGCCACACCTGCTGATGCTGTCACGCCTGTTGTTGCTGCCACGCCTGTTGTTGGTGCCACGCCTGCTGATGGAGGTTCAACTGCCTGCTGATGGGCCCAGCACCAGAGGCAATGGAACTTCAGTTGCCATGGCGTACATGCCTTGTAGTGTCCCATCAGTGGTTCGTCCTCCGATGGGCCCAGTACCGGAGGACAGTTCCGCTGCCACGGCGTACATGTCTTGTAGTCTCCCATCAGTGGTTCGTCCTCCGATGGGCCCAGCACCGGAGGGTTACATGCTGCCACTCAGACATGCCACCACGACGACATGCTTCCATTTAGACATGCCTCTATTTCGACATGCTGCCAATCCGACACATTTTAGTACCCCCATTCCGACAGTTTACAAATCCTATTTTTTTCCAAGTCAATTTAACGGATCCTATGAGCCCGACGGACGCAAAGTGCGTCAAAAATAGGGGTGCAACGGATCAAAAAACTCACGGTTCGGATCGTTCCTCGGATCAAGAGTCACGGATCGGATCATTTTTCGGATCAACAAAAAAAGAAAAAGAAAAAAGACAAAAACATAGTTTTGTCTTTGACGGGACGTCGTAACGTGGCTCAAGCACTTTCAGCATGTGTTTAAAGTAGGCTAGTGCTGTCACGATACCAAAATTATTGTTTCGATACCGATACTAGTTGATTTGGTGTTTAATCATCAGTAGCCTTAAATTGAATATTGTCTGATCATTCACACCAGTGGCCATCAAAGATTCTGCTTGACCCTCCACACACACAGAAAATGATAGTCATGTTTCTATAGGCCTATCATATATTTTAGAATTCAGTGTATATATTTTGTTAATAATGTTTAGTATTTTACAATCTGCATAATTACTAGGAGCTACAAATGTTTAGTCATTTGTGTACTGATTTAGCATATCTTTAATGTGGTGTGTAGGTCTCTAATGGAGTGCGCATAGGAGGTGTGTGTAATTGAGTCCCTGTCGCTTTAAGAAATACGAGAGGTTAATTAGCCTTCAGTCTCACGGTTTGTTCTTGTGAAAAAAAGTTGGATATAGTGCATGATGACAAGGATATATGGATGCAATTCGTTATGCTTTCTGTGTCATTAGATAAAATACATGTTAATAAAACTAACAAGTCCAAGAACATCTTTCTGGGATCATAAAAGAGATGAGTGTCTTGCAATGCTCCTTTATGATTTTAGTGAGCACTATGATTTTAGTTAGCAAGCTATCTCCAGATGTAGGCTACAAGTTAGCCAAGGTTGCCTAGCTTATTGCTGACATTGGACCCAACAGTAAGCCTAAATTACCTAAATATAATAACATAGGTAGGTGTGCAACAAACTTGAGAGGTGTAAGTGTGCAAAAATGAACTTGATATTAGGCTATTATTGTGTTGCTGCTGTGCAGCCAGTGCACATCAGCACTTAAACTAGCAGCCATGTATTGCTGGTATGACCGCTAATAACGTGTGTGAGAGGAGAAAAGACGCGCAGGCAGGCTAGGGGAGCAGTCTGTAGGGGAGGGACTAGAAGCATGCCTTGTGGACAGGCACGTTACTTCAAACGGACATTAATAAATAAATAAAATAATAAATCAATCCGCGGATCATGTGTGTGCCGAACCGAAGATACTGATCCGAACGGATCACGGATCAATGATGATCCGTTGCACCCCTAATAGATAGAGATACTTTACTTATCCTGAAGGATTGTATGGATAGTAAACTCAAACTAGAAATGCAATTCCAAGGAATTACCAGTGCATGAAAATGCAAAAATGTAGAAAAAGATAATGTAGATATGGTTACTAAGGTGTTGCTAGGGTAGACATGGTGGTTGCATAATTTAATGAAAGTTGATAGTGTATCAGTAGGTTAAAAGTTGAATATGGATAGCTTAAAAGACAATTTAATGATTGTTGATTGACAGATAGTTTAATGCATGTTGATTGTTGCTAGGGTACTTAAGGTAATTGATAGGCTGTTGGTAGGGTACTTGAGGTAGTTGCTAGGGTGGTTACTATAGTGGTTGTCTAGAAAAATCATGTTGGTTGCTATGGAAACTGACATAGATGCTTTATTTCAACGGTTGCTATGTTGGTTGCTAAGTAGGTGGAAGTTTAATATAGTTGGCTGGAGGTATAGTTGATGATAACTGACAGTTGGAATGGTTGAATGGTTGATACACATTAAGTGTAATGAATGATGATAGATAGTTTAATGGATGTTGATGCAGAAAGTTTAATGAATGTTGATATTTTAAAAGTAGATCGTTTAAAAGTTGTTCATAGGCTGATAGTTTAATGCAAAGATATGAAATTGAATTCAGATGTAATCTAAGAGATCCAGTTGATAATATAGTTCATGCATAATGAGGAAGCAAGAGAGAGAGAGAGATCAATTTAGTTTGAACATCTAACATTCATGTGGTATCAAATGGCATCAGTAAAACATATGGATTGTTTATATAATTGATTCATGGAATATTTTATTTTAATTATCAGCATGTAATTCAAATTAATCAGCATGTAAAAGGTTTGATGATTAGATTCCTCCAAAATCATTAGCCTCAAATACAATAAGCTAGAGACAGTTCATAGAGCACACATCTAAATCAAATAGCCTCTGGATGTAGAGTTTGACGTTTTTGACCTTTCATTAAATAGAATTTTCTTGATCTTTATCTTGATATTGAAAACAAGCAGTATAAGGGCTATTTCATTAATCAGTTCAACTTCATTTTTTGTAATTTAAACCCACCACCAACCCCCCCTCTTTGGAGGACAACTTTATTGTATGAGTGGCCCAACTTTTAATTATTCAATGTCCATTTGTTGGCTTTAAAAAAAGGTAAAAGATTATTGGACGCCACACAATTACACCAAAATCATTGGTTGATCTATTGTACCTTTCATTATAAAGTCTATAGAAATTCAGTTTTTTTTGTGTCGGGGAAAAGTCAAGGAATTTTATATTTGACTTAGAGTGGGAACCCTGATTTTGGTTTTTGTCATAAAACATTCATCATATTTCATGGCTTCTAGTTGTTATAATATTGATAAAATGGTTCTAAATTAGTAAAATGTGTAAGTTAATATAATGGTTTAAAATTAGTAAAATGTGTAAAATGACATGATGTACAAAAGATTTGATGTAGGCTACGAAAGATTTGATGAACAAAAAATTTATTAAGAATACAGAACACAGGATCATGATAACTGTAATATGTCTGTATAACACCTGAATGGGCACAGTGCTGAGGGTCAGAGATGAAGATGTTATCCAACAATGTGTTCTTCTCAGTGGTGGAGGTGGTAATGAGATTTGTGAATCCTTTAGACTGGAACAACTCATAGATTGGCTTCCTTCCATTGGTCAACATGTCCTCATTGAAATCCCCACAGACTATAACTGGACTATCAGCAATAACATGTAAAGACTCCAATAAATGGCAGAGATTTGGCAAAAATAGGTTTGTGTTGTAATCCGGTGGTCTGTAAATCACTGCAATTAGTAGTGGAACTGGAGCAGCAAATTTCAAAACCAGGAATTCGAGATCAGTCACACCCTGTATGTATGGCATGTGATGGGCTTGAAGATGGCTTTTTACAAACATAGCAACTCCCCCACCATTTTTCTGTGCAAAATGTGAAAGAGTAGTGTATGACACATGTCTATTGCGCTTATACATTCGATAGTTCTCCAAATGGATATTTTCTGGGACAAATGTGCCAAAAAGGTGTGTTTCAGTAAAGCACAAAATATCTGCGAGGCACAATTCATGATGTCTCTTAATGTCATCAATATGGGCTGACAGTCCTTCAGTGTTGTGATGGATCAGTGTTAAAGATGGTGATCTCAGAGTGGGGAGGCAGTGAAGAAGAGGCATGGCATTTCTAAAGTCGACTTTTTGCATACTGTCCACGGAAACGGTCACTTCTGGATCGGCATATATTTTATTTTCATCAAAATCAACTATGCGTAGACCATGTAGTGAAGTCGTTCTGCTGAGAGCAACGTATGCCATGCCAGGTTCAAATATGCGCTGCAACGAGACCACTGCAGAAACTGTCGTCATGCCTTGACATTTATGTATGGTACAACCAAAGGCTAGAGTCATTGGAAATTGGTGACGAACCACACCCTTTTTACTGAGAGGTTCCTCTACTCTTTCAATGTACACCAAATTGTCCGGTCCTTCTGGTCCTTTATTGCGATGTCTTTGCCCTGCATTGGGACTGTCCAATTCAACACCAAGCATTTTTACAAGTGATCTGCCATCTTGGTCATGATAAACAATTTTACCAATTTTTCCAAATGAACCATTCACCAGTCCATCTTCCACATCTATGTTTCTTATTAGCATCACACGAGCACCATCAGCAACTTGTAGTCTGTCTGGTAAATCTCCTTTATGTCCTTCAAAAGGTGCACTCTGTCTTTCCATCCGACCAGTTCGTAGATCTTTCTTATAGTCATGTGCATCAATGTTGATCAGATCAGAGTATAGAGCAGATATTGTGTTTGCATTGTGTTGGTTTACTTCTTTATTTGTAGCAAAAACATGCAGAATGTCTTTGGGACAATCATCAGCTTGACATATGGCCTGTGCAAGTAGAACTCTGTCTGCTTCAGATAATGCCTCTCCTTTGCGTTTCATTCTTATCCTATTGAGCAGCTCAGCAAATGGCACATCATCTTTCTGGCGCATGATTTCTGTGAGAGTGACTACTTGGAACCGATCCTTCCAGATATCAAGAACATGATCCTCAAACACACAGAGAGGTTTGGCTTTACCGGGGGGACTTATCTGATTGAAATCGCCACAGGCAAGTATTGAGACTCCGCCAAAAGGTTTTTTGCTGCCTTTGATTTCTTGCAGTCTCCAATTGACATATGCAAAGAGTGATTTTGATATCATGGACACTTCATCAATGACAATTATTTCAACATTGGATAAGGTTGCTCTCACTTCATCTAGACGGTTTCCAAGGCACTGGTAAGGTGGTTTAAGGCTTCTTGGTAGTTTCAGTACAGAATGCAGTGTCTTGCCAGATATGTTGTAAGCTGCTGTGCCAGTAAATGATGTGAGAAGGACAGTGGGCATGGACATGTCTCTTTCCTCTGTGATGCGAGGTAACTTGCGGAGTATCTTTGATGCCTCTGTGTAAATGCATTTGATGAGGTGTGATTTACCAGTTCCAGCTCCACCAGTGACAAAGTAAAAGAACTGATCGGCATTCTGTCCACATACGCGTTTCATGCACCATTTACGCACTGTATAGAATATAGATGCCTGCGTTTGATTTAAATTTTGATACATGTTACGGACCACAGTGGGGTCTATTTGAGGAGCCTCAAACATTGGTGCTGCACTTCCTCTGTTTGTGGTACTTGAGCTGTATTCAGGAATGTCATCTCGTTCATTCATTTCGTCTGGATTCATTTCCTCACGCTCAGAAATGCACTCAAGTCGAAGAAGCTCTGTCTCAGGTGCAAGTGTTGTCCATGCATCCTCCATAGGTCCATTTTCTTCTATGTTCTCAATAGCTTTCTCTATTGCATCACTGTTCTTTTCATATTGTGACCTGTTCTTCTTGACAACAGAAACTACTCTCTCATTATAGTCTCTTCCAGGAAGACATATATAGCCTGATGTATAAAATGACTCATACGTAGGAAATCCTGTGGGTTTCAGTTGTGAATCTGAACGATAAGGGAGGTACAGTTTGAGCAATGTGCCATAGAACTTCTCTGGAGTTTTTTGCTCAGAAAATCGGGCATATCTGATAATGGCAGGCTTTCCTCTTGTTCGCTTTTGAATGAAGCCCATTTCATTTTGAAGTGGTAAAACCTTTTTTCCTTCTTTCTGCCTTCCATACACAACTCTGTAAGTGGAAGCAAACTCTGCCAAAAACATTGTTGCAAACTCTGGTGTATCTGGTCTGTTTTTGTATTTATCTGGCATTCCGGACATCCAAACATTCTCTGAATCAGGAATTCTGTTATTCAGGTATCTTAATGGGACACTCATTTTTAAAGCATTGTCATCAGTGGGTATAAATATCACATTTCGAGAGCAAGACTTCAGTTTCAAGCTACAGACTCGTGCAACAGCCTCTTGAACACTAACTTCTCTGTTTTTGGAGTATGCTTGCATGATTTGTTTCATTTCCTCAGTGTCAGAGGTATTGGATTGAGACGTGTCAGACACAACTGTTTTCAAATACTCACTCATCTCATGTTCAGCTTTGGAAATGTATGATAAGATGTACATCAGACAGGAATAAGGGTTCAGGATGAACTGAATATCAATATTTGCATTCCAGGCCCTCAACAAATGCTCATTATAACCATTTATCCAGCAGTCCTTTGGTTGACGTTTCATCACTAGCACACTGGACGTTGTTAATGAACTGACACAGTTTAGGTATTCCTCATAGCTTAAGTTGCATTGGGCAAGTAAATGTGGAATGCTTTCAAACAATGTTGTGGAATTATTCAGCAATTCCCATAAAGGCCTCAGCTTAGTTTTGGCTTCTTCAGGAGACATGGAAGAGCGGTCATGATCAGATTCATCGTCAGATTCATCCATGAGCTCTGCTGGCATGGGTCGTGTTATAAATGTGCTCTCGACAGGCTGTTTCGGGAATCCAAACCGACAGTGCTTATTTCCTTTCTTACATGACTTTGAGTGCCTTTTGCTGTGGGTTTGCACCTCTGTCACTATTTTGAAAAGCTCAGGGTCTGTATTTGGGTCAGGCAGCTGACATGTTATGTACTTGTCCACAAATTCACACACACTCTCATCTGGGTCATCTTCAAATACAGGTGCGTTCTTACACCAAACCAACATATGTATATGAGGCGAACCTCTAGCTTGATACTCCACTCGAAAAAAGTAGTCAATGACCTCACCAATGGGCTGTGCTGGTGACAAAAGTAGGTGTCTGAGAAGTGCATCAACACGCTTGTCAAACATGCGCATGGTGGTGACAGGGTTGCTACGTAAGATCTCACATTTTGATGCCCAGTCAAGCTCAGAAAAGTCAACCTGCTCTCCTTGCTGTGCCTTTATTGTTTCTATGACCTCTGGCCATCTCATTTCAGCAGCACTAAATGTACAGAAGAATGTTGGGGTACCCAGCTGACGAAGCATTGCAAAGAGGTCTCTGAGTGTTCTTTCCCAGTATGCAGGAGTACCTCTCAAAGGTTGCATGAATCGTGTGGCATCTTTGTTCCGTATCAGTTTTTGCACTTCATGTTTGTCTTGAAGCAATCTTGCAGTTATTTTGCGTCCATCTCTGGTCATAGGTTTTCCTTTACGCAGTTGAATAGACATAGAAGACTTTGCCAAATGCATTTCTGTGATAAATTGTGCAAAAAATATATAATTGGAGTCGAGAGCAAATCGATTGTCAACACAAAAGAGACGTGCATTGAAATATCTGCTTGGTGATAATTTCATTGGTCTTTGTGTTTCATCTAAAGTGTTCATTCCAGTGGGGAACTGTACAGGGAAAGCCATTGCCTCTAGTTTGGGAACTCTGAAAAAACTCACTGGTCTGTTTCCTTCTGCTGGTGCCACAGTGAATATACCTTCACCAAATGTGATCATTTCCTGTGCAATATCAGCTGGCTGTAAGCATGAATCTATAGAGCATTCACCATTTTGTTGACTTGTGTCCTGCTCAGAGTTAAGTGAATCCTGGTTATCATGTAACTCGTGGGTTTCATTATTAGGCTGATTGACTGCACTATTTGTCTCTGAATGTTCTGGGTCAGTAATGTCAAACTCATCCACTGCATCAGTCTCCATTAGATCAACTTCCTCTACAGCACTGATGTCAGTTTCATCTGCCAAGCTATTCATTCCATCCCCAAAAGGTTGTGTATCATTAGTTATGGTTATGCCCTTATATTCTGAATGCATCTCTTTCAGTTTGGATAAGGCACGTAATACTTTGTTCATGTCTACAGTTTGGAACTGATAATGCCCTGTATAGTTCATTCTTCTTTTCAACTTCACTTTCAAAAGCTGTGACTGGCTGTTGGGTCTAGGCAAAGCATTGACTGTTGATTCTACCTCTGAAGGAACACACACAACTCCACCATGTATTAATTTCTGCTGGCCTTTTGGAAGACTGATTATTTTTGCAAATGGTATGTACCGTGCAATGATGTGCCTTTCAAGTATATTAAGATTACTGAGCTCTGGAGGAATTGGTGATAGCTCTAACATATTGTTTACTGCAATGGCTGGCATTTTCCCCATCTTTAAGTTTTCATCACAGCTGTAACAAATCCACTCTGTCTTTTCATCTGATGCACAACATGATTCAAGTGCACTGCACTGCTCGCTGCATGTATGTACATATTTGCCTGTTAAGCATCGATCAACCATGCCTCGATTCTTGCGATAACATTCATGATTGCACTCTTTTACCTGGTTATAAAACAAAGCTCTGTGACACACTGTACACACAAAAGTAGGGCCGTTCTGTACATCCATTCGAAAAGATGTGATGGCATCATGCAAAATGGTGCTTTCTGTTTGTGTGGACTGTTCAACCTGTTCTGTTTGTGTGGACTGTTCAATCTCTTGCTCTGGTTGAAGTGTAGACAGGCGTGTAAGATGACGGTACTTGCGCTGTATGTTTAAAGCACACCGCATTTTGTTAAGCATTCTCTGGAAACTGTTATTTAGACCCACATCTGCATTCTTCCTTTTTTGTAGAGAACGATAATGTCTGAAGAAAGGGTCATTTCTATATCTGTCAGTAAAAGTTTGTTTTGTTTTCTGCCTAAAGAAAGGGTCAATTCTGTATCTATCAGTAATGTTTTCCTTTTTTTTCTGCCTGTATGATGGATCATTTGTATAGTGATTTTTCATGGTTAACTTCTGTCTTGAACGATAGGTTATATCATGGGCATAACGTTTCTGTATGTAAGCCTGTTGCCTTGATCTGAAATTCAGGTCACTTGAGTAACGTTTCTGTATGTAAGCCTGTTGTCTCGCTCTAAAACTCAGGTCACAGGAGTATCGGCTTTTCAAGTATAACTTTTTGTTCAACTTATAGTCAGGTTCATGCATGTAACGGTCTCTGAGGTATGATTTTTTTTTGTGTTGAACACAGTTTGCATACCTCTTTCTTTCATATTCTATTTTTTTCATTCTGTTCTGTTCATAAAATTTTTGCTGTCTGATTCTGTTTTTCTCATTGACGGACATGTCCTTATGTGTTTGGGCAGTTTTTTTGCGCCTGCGATCCTTACTACATTTAGTAAGTAAATTCACAGAAATGGCTGGAACGTGGAACTCTGTAGTCTGAGAAGGTTGCACAATGTCAGTGTGGCTTCCTTGTTCATTACACTCAGATGTAAATAAAACTGGCATTAACTCATAAACCCATTCATCATGTGATTCAAGGATGGTCCAAAATGCAAGCAGATGATCAATCATGTCACTCAAGTTGACGAAAGTCAACATCACAGCAGTAGCATTGTTTGCTGGAAATCCATTAGGTGTTCTTGAGTGTGGATCAAAAAGTCCATATTTATCATTATGTCTGAACAAAGCTATTGTTAAGCAGCCTAAAGTTAGAAGTGCAAAATTGACATCATTTGACAAACAATGCAGTCTTTCAGAGAGCTGTAGGAAGTCCACACCATCAGGTCCATTTTGCCTTAGATTACCATACCGTGACAGGCACTTCTCAATATGATACATCTGTCCATAGATCTCAACACTATCAGGTAATTCATCAAGAGCCAAGTGGTCATGTGCATTGCCCCTCATGCTCAACCTTTCCTGTACTTCACTGTACATCAAGTTACCTTTTTGCAAAATGTAGTCAAGATCATCACTGTTGAGCTCTGTTCGGTAGTGAAGTGTAGCAAGAAATACCAGGGAATTGCAGGTGCACTGCTTGTTACTGTTGTTCCCATATCTTACATCACCTTGGTAATGAGTTGCTTGAACACACGTGATAGCTCTCTGCTCCATGTTCATGCGGGAAGCATTTGTTACCTCATGAACCTGTTCTCTGTCATTCAAGTCACTTTGGTCTAATGAAGACTGATGTGGTTCAACTTCAGAAAGGTCCAACTTACGCCAACGTCTCTTTTGAGCCTCTGAGCGACGGCCTTTTCTTCCCATGTTTCAAAATGTTACAAGCTAAATATATTCTACTGGTCAAGTTTAGGTAAATATAATATTGGTTGTACAAATTACTGGTTTATCACAGATTACACACTAGCACATATACTCAATGTTCCACTCACAGGTTACTTAATCAACAGTAAATAGACAGTACAATGAGATCAAATGTCAATAAACTCAATATCCAAACAGTCTTTATTTCAGTGGCTTATTACAATTATTAGTGGTCCCAAAAATGAAGTGTCCTTTGAGATTATCAGTTATATGCAGTACTAGGATGGAATGTCAAAGTCCTCACACAGCCCAGGTTCAGTCTTGTAGCACTCAGGTGTAAGAGTAGATATACAACAGCAAAGACAACTTTGGCAGATATTATTCAAATATATAAACGTTAAACAGGTTATAAAGTTCACAGTAATAGTTCTCAGTATGGTTCCGAGTCTTTATATAGTTTATATTCTTGTCAGAATTGTTTGCAGGTATGTTATGTTAAAGGATGCTGCGGTTTCAGAATGGGATTCAGCGTCTCAATATAATTCAAAGTATTCAAAGGAGTATTCAGATGCAAATGAGTATTCAAGTCTGAAATGAGTATTCAAATCTCAAAGTATTCAAGTCTTAAAGAAGTATTAAAATCTCAAAGTATTCAAGTCTCAAAGGAGTATTCAAGTCTCAAAGGAGTATTCAAATCTCAAAGTATTCAAGTCTCAAAGGAGTATTCAAATCTCAAAGTATTCAAATCTGAAATTAGTATTAAAATCTGAGTATTCCGTTTCAAATGAGTATTCAAGTATCAAAGGAGTATTCAGTCTGAAAATTGTACAGAGTATAGTATGTACAGAGTATAGTATGTGCAATCAAATATGTTCTCAGGAAGTGTTCAGTTCTTGTCGTAAGTATGTTTGCAGGTAGGCGTTAGTGGGTTCTGTTGTATATGAGTGCAGTGCAGGGTGTGCAGACAAAGACAGGCACAGTGTCACACGTGACACTACTCTGGAAGAGCCGGTCTGGAACAAGCCTAAAATGGAAACAAAAAGAGAAAACACACAAGTTACAAACTTCCAAAAATAAGGTACACGGCAACATTGCTGCTTTGCTCGCTCCACAGTGAGAGACAATGTTTATGTTCATGTAATGTACATGTTAATGTCAGCAAAAAAAGTGTAGCAAACAGCATAGCTGGTCTAGCTGTAAAAATAATTCAAATTACATACCTGAAAAGTCTGCAGCACCACAAAAGACAGGATGGGAGTCTTGAGATTTTTTTTCTGTGGCAAAAATTGCCTCACCACAAGGAAAGGTGGAAATGGAGGGCGGAGATGGAGTCTTTAGAAAGACTATTGTTTTCTGTTGTGAATAAAGAAAAATGTGTGAAATTGTGACCAATGCTATAACTTTACAATGCAACACAACATCTAGCCTACACTGCCTTATCCTCTGCGTCCTAATTCAAGGCAACGTTGTCCAATTCATGGGTTTCATCAAGTCCCTTTCCACAGGTGTATAAAATCAAGCACATTGATTATCAATGCAGACTACATGGTGCTTGATTAATACACCTGTGGAAAGGGACCTGATGAAACCCATGAATTGTTAAACTCCATGCAGAGGCATTAACGCGTTGTCACCGACGCCAGCGTTTTTAATTGTTTTAAGGTCAAATTAGTGGAACTCTGATCCCCTTGGCGCTGACCTTTAAACGTTGCTGCAGAGTTTGTAGCATAAATAAACTAGCAATAAGCTTATTTTCCGTTAAGGCAGTCTCTTGCAGTCACCGTTATATTAATGAATGGACTGGTGTATTTTTCGATGAGTGTTCGATGCGCTGTCGTGTCTACGTTCCACTATCGATAGTTTCCAAATGTCAGACATTCATTAGACGTTGTTTTCGACAATTCATAAATTCGAATAAAAGTGATGCTAATGAATGTCACACAAAGTACACGTCTAGTTTAAGTAGATAAGCGAGACCGACAGTTACCGTTAGTTAGCTTGCCTATGTTAGCTACCAAACGTCATTGCTTCAGGTAGCTTCTAGCAGGCAATGTAGCAGCTAACGTTAATCACGATAATTTCCCAAAGAGCAGACTTTGAGTCAGCTATGCTACTGCCCTACCAATTGTCGGAAACAATTCGTAAACATTGTCTTTGAACAACACATACGTCGAATAGAAGTGATATGACAAGGAACACTTCACAACGTAGGCTTACAAGTCTAGTTAAGTACGTCGTTAGCGTTAGCTCGAAAGATAACGTTAGCAAAGCCCGTCTATGAGACATTCTCTGACATTAGCCAGCTACCAGCATAATTTAAGATACAAAGAACGCTGTTAACCATACCAAAATACATTTTGTGTTAACGTTAAGCAAACAAAACTTACTTTGGAGGTAATGTGAAGAGTCACGGTAACTTCAGGTCGAAGAGAAGACTTGAAGGCTCAGTAGCAAGTGCTGTGCAACACGAATGAGGCGTCCGTCCACCCCACCTGTCTTTTAGCGGGTGTCAAAGTGAAGCTATCAAGCAAAGATCATAGAGTGCTACGCGCGCGACTGAGTAACGTCATTGGGTGCCTGTCATTTATAGTCTTTTACATCCTCCCTTCCTTCCTCGGTCCAGAGAGGGTTAAAGCGAAGTTAGTAATGAAGGATCTTTGCTCGGTCCTCACTGACCTACATAAAGAATGATGGGGCGGCAACAATGGGATAGTCTATCCAGTCCAAGTTATAGATCAGTGGTAACGAGGCTGGAGGATCGAGCATTGAGGATCGAGGAGAGAAGTTGAGAGGCACCCATAGACTACAGGTAGGTTTCACCAGAGCCACTCTTTCTAGGGCTCTGGGTTTGACCAAAAGACTATTTCTATTAGCACATTTCACACCAAAATTCATCCAAAGTGCTGCTCGATTATGGTAAACATCATTAAAACAATTAGTGATTTCGGAACATATTCAGAGTTTACATTTTTAAAATGTTTAAATTGGATTTGAAATATAATCCAACAAGAAAATGTGAAAAGATAATGCAGACGACAACTAAGCAATGTTATAAAACTGAATGTAGCAAAATAATCATTAGGCTATTTACCTCCGCCAATACACTCCGATACACTGCTTTACATTATTTTGAAAGTAATTGCACTATTAATTTTGGCCAAAACCCTAACCCTACATAAAATACGGTTCCTTTAAAGTTTCTTAAAGTTTAAGATAAACAAAATGGTAGAAAATGAAATAAAGAACAACAATAATAGGCTAATAATATAAATGATAATGGTATTATAGTAAAGTAAAATAAAATAAAACCAGCAATCAAAATTATGCAGTTTAAATGGACTTAAAGAAAATAACATACCGGTAGGCCTAGGGTATTTCAAAATGCACTATACCATAGTGTACACAATACAATAATCAAATCAAATTGAAGGTTGAACACAAATAAACAAGGAACATTATTAGGGAATATTAAAGGCTAAGGAAAAAAGATAAGCTTTTAACATGGATTTAAAATAATCAGTAGTACGGATGGACCTAATTTGGCTAGGGAGACTATCCCAGAGCCAGGGAGCAGAAATAGAAAAGGCTCTATCACCTCTAGTTTTAAATCTCGTTGAAGGAAAAGAGAGGAAATGTTGGGAAGAAGATCTGATGAAGAACAATGCTATGTCAACAATGTTAACCAGGTTGCTTAGCTAACCTAGCTAATGATTTCTATCAGTTATGCTAACAATGCTAACTATGATAACAATGTTAACTATGCTACCTAGCTAACTTAGCCAATCATTTCTAGCAGTTATGTTAAAAATGCTAACAATGCTAACTTTACTAACAATGCTGACCAGGTTGATTAGCTAACTTAGCTGATGATTTCTAGCAGTAATGTTAAAAATGCTAACTGTGCTAACAATGCTAAATTTGTTAACAATGCTAACTAGGTTGATTGGCTAACTTAGTTGATGATTTCTTGCAGTTATGCTAAACATGCTAACAATGCTAACTTTGCTAACAATGCTAACCAGGTTGATTAGCTAACTTAACTAATGATTTCTAACAGTTATGCTAAAACTGCTAACTAAGCTAACTATGCTAACCATGCTAACTAGCTAACTTGCTAGTGAGGACTTTTATTTTGAAACATTTGTTGCTAGGGTATCCATGGTGGCGACTATCAGGAAACAAGAAGTTACTGCAGTATAATCATGTTGGTTGCTATGGAAACGGTCATAAACGCTTAATTTTAATGGTTGCTATGTTGGTTGCTAGGTACATGGAGGTTTCATGTAGTTGACTGGAGGCATAGTGGATGATAACTGACAGTTGGAATGGTTGAACAGTTCAATAGTTGAGTAGTTTCAGTGGTTAAATGATTTAATAGTGTATTATTGCAGTGAGGACCTTTATTTTGAAACAGTTGTGGACAGAGGAAGTAGTGAAACAGGATCTGTAGTCTTAATGAGATTGTATGCTTAAAGCCTGAGACAGAAGGTGCCTCTCATATATAGCGTTTACGCGTCCTCTCTCGCTCCTCACTGATCTACATAAAGAATGATGGAGCGGCAACAATGGGATAGTCTAGCCCTTCTTCTATCTTTCTTTATGTAGATCATTGAGGATCGAGGAGCGAGGGAGGACATATAAACGCTGCTTGAGAGGGACCCACAGTAAATACTTTAAAAGTTGTAGATCAACTGCTTTTAGCTGTTTTTAAATTAAAGTGTCTAAACACAGGAAGTAATTCGAAATGTCCTGTTGGGTGTATAGTCTAATTAATGTTGATAGACAGAATGTTTAATGGATGTTGATAGGCAGATTGTTTAATAGATATTGATTGACAGTTTAATGGGTGGATGAGTGAATGGTCTGAAGAAGATGAATGGATAGAAGGTTGGATGGAATGTGCCTTATATTCTTGTTAAGAGAGACACTGATACAGCTCTCTGAGAGTAGTTGATACAGGTGTAATCAATTTAACTGGCTAGTCTTAAGAGAGCCAGAGTGTAGGCTACTCTTAAAGCCTGAGACAGAGTAAATAATTTAAAAGTTGAATGTAGATAGTCTAATTAATGTTGATAGACAGAGAGTTTAATGGATGTTGATAGACAGATTGTTTAATAGATGTTGATAGACAGTTTAATAGGTGGATGAGTGAATGGTCTGAAGAAGATGAATGGATAGAATGTTGGATGGAATGTGCCTTATATTCTTGTAGAATGGAGAGACACAGCTCTTTACTGAGAGTAGTGGATACAGATACAGGTGTAATCAATTTAACTGGCTAGTCTTAAGAGAGCCAGCCTGAGACAGAGTAGATTGTTTAAAAGTTGAATGAGCGTCTAATTGATGTTGATAGGCAGACTGTTTAGAATGGGTGGATGAGTGAATGGTTTGAAGAAGATGAATGGATATAAAGTTGGATGGAATTAGGAGGACTTATTTTGATACTGTTGTGCGCAGAGGATACAGGGGAACAGAATATGTAGTCTTCAGAGAGATTGTATGCACTTGTATGAGATTGTAGCCTATGCTCTAGCCTGAGAGAAACTGACAGTTGGTGCCCAGGTGGCTGACCAGCTGGAGTAAGATTCTAATTGCTGCCGTGATGTCATAATGAGCAATGTTAAGTCTATGGGGGAAATTGTAATAGTTTTTAACTAATAGTTTAAAAAGTATAAAAGTTACAAAGTTGAAAAATACAAAGCCCACATCGCGTAAGTAAGACCTACGCGACAAAATTTGAATGGTGTTTCTACGTTAAGCGGTTGAAGCTGAATTGGCTGCGTTAGAAGAAGAATAATAATAAGAACTAGAAATGCAATTCCAAGGAATTACCAGTGCATGAAAATGCAAAAATAGATAGATAATGTAGATATGGTTACTAAAGTGTAGCTAGGGTAAACATGGTGGTTGCATAGTTTACAGAGAGTTGATAGTGTGAAGGTAGACAGTTTAAAGCTGAAACATTCCAGTTCTAACTTAACTAATGATTTCTATTCATGTTAAAATATTGATTAGCTAACTTAGCTAATGATTTTTAGCAGTTACGTTAAAAATGCTAATTATGCTAGCAATGCTAACTTTACTAACAATGCTAACCAGGTTGATTACCTAACTTAACCGATGATTTCTAGCAGTAATGCTAAAATGCTAACTATGCTAACAATGCTAAATTTGCTAGCAATGCTAACCAGGTTGATTAGCTAACTTAGTTGATGATTTTTTGCAGTTATGCTAAAAATGCTAACAATGCTAACCATGCTAACCATGCTAACTAGCTAACTTGCTAGTGAGGACTTTTATTTTGAAACATTTGTTGCTAGGGTATCCATGGTGGCCACTATCAGGAAACAAGAAGTTACTGCTGTATAATCATGTTGGTTGCTATCGAAACGGTCATAAACGCTTAATTTCAATGGTTGCTATGTTGGTTGCTAGGTACATGGAGGTTTCATGTAGTTGACTGGAGGCATAGTTGATGATAACTGACAGTTGGAATGGTTGAACAGTTAAATGGTTGAGTATTTTCAATGGTTAAATGATTTAATAGTGTATTATTGCAGTGAGGACTTTTATTTTGAAACAGTTGTGGACAGAGGAAACAGGATATGTAGTCTTCAGAGAGATTGTATGCTTAAAGCCTGAGAGAGAGAGAGCTGCTGCAGCTGGCCTGGCCACCTGGCATAAGATTCTAATTGCCCTATTATGATGTCATAATCGCAATGTTAAGTCTATGGGGAAATTTTAATAGTTTTTAATTAATAGTTCAAAAAGTATAAAAGTTACAAAGTTGAAAATTACAAAGCTCCCATGGCCTAAGTAAGACCTACGCAGCGCAGTTTGATTGAAGTTTCTACGTTAAACGGTTGAAGCTCCATTAAGTGCGTTAGAAGAAGAATAATAATAACTAGAAATGCAATTCCAAGGAATTACCAGTGCATGAAAATGCAAAAATAGATAGATAATGTAGATATGGTTACTAAGCTGTAGCTAGCGTAAACATGGTGGTTGCATAGTTTACAGAGAGTTGATAGTGTGAAGGTAGACAGTTTAAAGATGAAACATTCCAGTTCTAACTTAACTAATGATTTCTATTCATGTTAAAATGTTGATTAGCTAACTTAGGTAATGATTTCTAGCAGTTGTGCTAAAAATGCTAATTATGCTAGCAATGCTAACTTTACTAACAATGCTAACCAGGTTGATAACAAAAAAGTACCAAAATATATATTCCAAAATACCTTGTATATAAACCTTACTGAAATGTGGATGTGGAGAGAACAGGAGAAGACGATGAACGGGAGCAATGCCTAAAGCTGCTTTCCCTGTGATGGGCTTTTTTTTCTCTTTTTAACCATTGCGGCCTTACCCAACTTAACCGATGATTTCTAGCAGTAATGCTAAAAATGCTAACTATGCTAACAATGCTAGATTTGCTAACAATGCTAACCAGGTTGATTAGCTAACTTAGTTGATGATTTTTTGCAGTTATGCTAAAAATGCTAGCTATGCTAACAATGCTAACCATGCTAACTAGATAACTTGCTAGTGAGGACTTTTATTTTGAAACATTTGTTGCTAGGGTATCCATGGTGGCCACTATCAGGAATAAAGAAGTTACTGTAGTAAAATCATGTTGGTTGCTATGGAAACGGTCATAAACGCTTAATTTTAATGGTTGCTATGTTGGTTGCTAGGTACATGGAGGTTTCATGTAGTTGACTGGAGGCATAGTTGATGATAACTGACAGTTGGAATGGTTGAACAGTTAAATAGTTGAGTAGTTTCAATGGTTAAATGATTTAATAGTGTATTATTGCAGTGAGGACTTTTATTTTGAAACAGTTGTGGACAGAGGAAACAGTTTAACAGGATATGTGTAGTCTTCAGAGAGATTGTATGCTTAAAGCCTGAGAGAAACTGACAGTTGGTGCCCAGGTGGCTGACCAGCTGGGGTAACATTCTAATTGCTGCCGTGATGTCATAATGAGCAATGTTAAGTCTATGGGGGAAATTATAATAGTTTTTAACTAATAGTTTAAAAAGTATAAAAGTTGCAAAGTTGAAAAATACAAAGCCCACATCGCGTAAGTAAGACCTACGCGACATAGTTTGAATGGAGTTTCTACGTTAAGCGGTTGAAGCTGCATTAAGTGCGTTAGAAGAAGAATAATAACTAGAAATGCAATTCCAAGGAATTACCAGTGCATGAAAATGCAAAAATAGATAGATAATGTAGATATGGTTACTAAGGTGTAGCTAGGGTAAACATGGTGGTTGCATAGTTTACAGAGTGTTGATAGTGTGAAGGTAGACAGTTTAAAGATGAAACATTCCAGTTCTAACTTAACTAATGATTTATATTCATGTTAAAATGTTGATTAGCTAACTTAGCTAATGATTTCTAGCAGTTACGTTAAAAATGCTAATTATGCTAGCAATGCTAACTTTACTAACAATGCTAACCAGGTTGATTAGCTAACTTAACCGATGATTTCTAGCAGTAATGTTAAAAATGCTAACTATGTTAACAATGCTACATTTGCTAACAATGCTAACCAGGTTGATTAGCTAACTTAGGTGATGATTTTTTGCAGTTATGCTAAAAAATGCTAACTATGCTAACAATGCTAAAAATGCTAACCAGGTTGATTAGCTAACTTAGCTAATCATTTCTAGCAGTTATGCTAAAAATGCTAACTATGCTAACAATGCTAACTATGCTAACCAGCTAACTTGCTAGTGAGGACTTTTATTTTGAAACATTTGTTGCTAGGGTATCCATGGTGGCCACTATCAGGAAACAAGAAGTTGCTGCAGTATAATGATGTTGGTTGCTATGGAAATAGTCATAAACGCTTAATTTTAATGGTTGCTATGTTGGTTGCTAGGTACATGGAGGTTTCATGTAGTTGACCGGAGGCATGGCTGATGATAACTGACAGTGGGAATGGTTGAACAGTTAAATAGATTAGTAGTTTCAATGGTTAAATGATTTAATAGTGTATTATTGCAGTGAGGACTTTTATTTTGAAACAGTTGTGGACAGAGGAAACAGTTTAACAGGTATATGTAGTCTTCATAGAGAATGTATGCTTAAAGCCTGAGAGAGAGAGAGAGAGAGAGCTGCTGCAGCTGGCCTGGCCACCTGGCAGAAGATTCTAATTGCCCTATTATGATGTCATAATCACAATGTTAAGTCTATGGGGAAATTGTCATTTTAATTAATTAATAGTTAAAAAAGTATAAAAGTTACAAAGTTGAAAAATACAAAGCCCGGATGGCCTAAGTAAGACCTACGCAGCGCAGTTTGAATGAAGTTTCTACGTTAAACGGTTGAAGCTCCATTAAGTGCGTTAGAAGAAGAATAATAATAAGAAGTTTTGGAATAACAGTACAGTGCATTTTCATGCACTGTAACTAGAGAATGTAATTCCAGGGAAATTACGAGTGCATGAAAATGCAAAAATGTATAGATACAGTAGATAATGTAGATATAGTTACTAAGGTGTAGCTAGGGTAAACATGGTGGTTGCATAGTTTAAAGAAAGCTGATAGTGTGAAGGTAGACAGTTTAAAGCTTAAACATTACAGTTCTAACTGAACTAATGATTTCTAGCAGTTATGCTAAAAATGCTAACAATGCTAACTATGCTAACAATGCTAACCAGGTTGATTAGCTAACTTAGCTAACCATTTCTAGCAGTTATGCTAAAAATGCTAACTATGCTAACAATGCTAACCATGCTAACTAGCTAACTTGGTAGTGAGGACTTTTATTTTGAAACATTTGTTGATAGGGTATCTATGGTGGCCACTATCAGGAATAAAGAAGTTACTGTAGTAAAATCATGTTGGTTGCTATGGAAACGGTCATAAACGCTTAATTTTAATGGTTGCTATGTTGGTTGCTAGGTACATGGAGGTTTCATGTAGTTGACTGGAGGCATAGTTGATGATAATTGACAGTTGGAATGGTTGAACAGTTAAATAGTTGAGTAGTTTCAATGGTTAAATGATTTAATAGTGTATTATTGCAGTGAGGACTTTTATTTTGAAACAGTTGTGGACAGAGGAAACAGTTTAACAGGATATGTGTAGTCTTCAGAGAGATTGTATGCTTACAGCCTGAGAGAGAGAGAGCTGCTGCAGGTGGGGCTGGCCACCTGGCATAAGATTCTAATTGCCCTATTATGATGTCATAATCCAATGTTAAGTCTATGGGAGAAAAAATGTTTTAAAAAATTAATATAAATTCAACGATAAAGTTTTCAAAGTTGAAAAATACAAAGCTGAAGTCACCTAAGTGAGACCTACGCAGCGCAGTTTGAATGAAGTTTCTACGTTAAACGGTTGAAGCCGCATTAAACACACAAAAAGCGTTAGAAGAATAATATCACCTATAATAAGAATAATTGGAAGAACAGTATAGTGCATTTTCATGCACTATAATAAAATGCCTAGGAAGAACAGTACAGTGCATTTTCATGCACTGTAATAAAAAGCCTAGGAAGAACAGTACAGTGCATTTTCATGCACTGTAAAAAGCCTAGGAAGAACAGTACAGTGCATTTTCATGCACTGTAATCATAAAACAGTAACTTACCGGAGACATATGGCCAGGCATTCGGCTGGACCAATGCACCTCCGAAAGTTGGTGTGCGTCCTCTTGTCCAACACAGCGGAGGATCTCATCGAACTGGGTGCGCGACACCCTGAAATATTCCCTGAAATCCTTTACATTATCCAGGCGCAACTCTCCTACCAAACGATGAAATTCGCCAAGTTGCTCCCTCCGTCGCAAGTAGTGCTTGACCCAGACAGATCGCTTTCCCTGTCGCTGTTTGCGTCTCCCGTAAAGGAGAGCAAGGGCAAGAAGATTAACTAGCCGGCGTTTCGCCATCATTAATCAATCGAAAAATGAATGAATGAGTGGTTGCGTATGATTAAAGCGCCGAGTTTTTGGTGGGAAAACTTAAAAAGTTGTTATTTTTTACGACTATTATTTTGTCTCTCCTGTCATATTTATATAACATCAGAAAATGTAAAAATTACACTATGCAAGTTTCGTTATTATATACAAATATAATTTATTATGATATAGTAGGACACAAACCATATTCATTTAGCATACTTTTGGGCTTGTGTGTACCAAAATGATTAGTGTTAATTTTTTAAATGTTTTTCTCTTTGAAAACGTGATCGTTTATTGTGTGTTTAGAGATCAGGTTTGTTTGCAATCGTGTGTTTAGAAATCAGGTTTGTTTATGCAATCACCATAGGAACGTGAACTTCCGGTCGAAATGTCGGACTGATTTGTCGCAGGAGGTAAAAATTTTTAACGCATCCGGAGGTCCCAACGGAGACGTTTTTTTTTCCCGCACCGGAGTCGATTGGGCCACTCCGCATACGGTTGTCGTATCTACGGACTCCAGACATACCAATGTGAAGGCGGCTTTAGGTGTTCCCACACAACGTCATAATGCAGTGGGATCCCTGTTGAGGGTAGAGCCTCTCAAGTATCTTGGCCTGGGAGAAATTTTGATGCGTCCGAGGAAGGCGAATCATTACGTGAATACTGGCTATATTAGATGTGTGTACTAAGGATATAGGGAGGGATAGTGAAAACCAGTGCCCCTAGTGGTTGCGTTCCTATTGAAGAGCAGCTCCAATGTTAAATCCCATAGACCGACTTTTCAAATAAATACTACGCAGCTTTACTAGCGATCTTATCCACCAAAAATATTTTTCAGGGTTTGTTCATTAATGACACTACAACTCTGAAAATTACAGTCGCTATCGTGCCTTTTTAAAAATTTTCGAAATTACCATTTTCGCCACAAAAATGGACTACAACTTAAGGCGCTCCAGTTACGTCACAAGCTCACGGCCAAGGTTATCCAGAGTCAGAGAATATTTTAACGGTAAACATGTTGTGCTTTTCGCCAGATTGCAACCATCGATCTGAGACAAATGGGTGTACATTTTACACATTTCCAAAAGATCCAAAGGAGTTGGAGAGGTGTATCCGCATAATAAGGTGAGTTTTATATAGTAATGTCGTGTGAAGTTTCACAACTAAATTCTGGTAATGTTGGCTGGCTAATTGACTAGCTGTAACGTTAGCAGGCTAATATGGGACCTTGTGTGAATACGTTTGGCAAACGATGAAAATATCGCTGTTTCTACACTAACGTTATTGACCTAATACAGAAAACATATTAACCATATATGATGTTTGTGCATGTAAACAACAATAATCGGGAATGTCAGCGGTAAGTTTAAGATAAATTGTCTCTTAATCAGGCAAGTCAAGTGAGTGTAATATTGGCTGGCTAGCTGGCTAGTTGTAACGTTAGCAAATTAATATTGGACCTCGTGTGATGTTTAGCAAACGATGAAAATATTGCTGTTCCTATGTTACTGACCTATTACAGAAAACATATTAGTCATATATGATGTTTGTGCATGTAAACAACAATAAACGGGAATGTAAACGGTAATGTTAAGATAAATTGTCTCTTAAACAGGCAAGTCAAGTGAGTGTAATGTTGGCTGGCTAGCTGGCTAGTTGTAACGTTAGGAAATTAATATGGGACCTCGAGTGATTATGTTAAGCAAACGATGAAAATATTGCTGTTCCTATGCTAAAGTTACTGACCTATTACAGAAAACATATTAGTCATATATGATGTTTGTGCATGTAAACAATAATAAACAATAAACGGGAATGTAAGCGCTAAGGTTAAGATAAATTGTCTCTTAAACGGACAAAGTCAAGTGGGCATGTCCATCAGTGATCAAGTCTGTGCAGTCAGGCTTAATGTTCACTTACAATTTGAAGATGGAGATGGCAAGGGACTTATCTGAATTGTTACGTCAATTTTGTTTTTCAGACGAGCTGACAGAGAGCCAAGCCTTTCATCTGCCACTTCCCAGATGGAAAGGCTAAGGGTCCTGTACGGCAAGAGAAGTTTCCTACTGTTGCTGTCACGCCATCAAGGTCACATACAAAATCTCTTGCACCAGCCAGTAATGATGATGCCCTTGCTGAGGTTCTCAATGAGGTTGAGGACTTAAAGAGACAACTGAAATCAAGATCTCAGATTACTCCCTTCTCTGTTAGGTCCTTGTCCAATGAGGAGGTTGGACGAGAAACTGGCCTCCCAGATGTTGCCACCTTCCAAGTTTTATTCAACCATGTTGTAAAGAGGTCCATCAAATATCACCATGAATGGCGAGTTGAGGATATTTTGGAAGACCAATTATTAATTTTCTTTATGAAACTACGCCATAATTATCCAAATTTCCATCTAGCCAAATTATTCAATTGCAGTCGCACCACCATCAGCAACATAGTGCTGACTAGTGATGCGCGGGTCGTCTTGTAACCCGCGGGTCGGGTTGGGGCGGTATGGAATTAAATTAGACTCATAAGTCTTGTAAGTGTAGATCATGTTTTAAAACTGTAGACATTATTTGTAACTGTAAAAATGGTCTGTACAAGTAGTTGTACACTTACAAATCTGTTCTACGGGTACGGATCGGTTTTACAGCTACAGATCATCTTACAGTTACAAATATTTTACGAGTACAAACATATTTTACAGTTACAAATCAATATTTTACGATTACAAAAGTATTCTACAATTACAAATCTTTTCTGCAGGCGCACAGACTTTTGCACCACCCAAGGGATGAGAACCGTCTCATATGTTTCGTATGTATGTGTGTGTATCGGGTGTGTAACTGTAAAACTGATCTGTGACTTAAGAAAAAAAAAAAAAACCCACGAGCTAATGTAAAATAAGACAGAAACCATCTAGAGAGCGCATGTATGCAGACACACACCGTGTCATTTCCTGGCAACGTAAAGACGAAATATTGCGTCTCGACGTGGAGTAGAGAAAATACCCACTTGAGTTCACAACATGTTAACGTTAGTTGGCAAGTATCGCCATAACCTTGATCAAGAAAATTATAGTCTACGACCTATGCAATATACTATACTACACGTCTTCAGTTATGCACTCATTCAAAAGTAGCCGACAATAAACGAAAACCTTGCGTTAGACCCTGGCACAATCATGTCTTTGTCTAGTGCTTAGTCATGAAAGTTGCCCATCCCTGTAGCCTGGCACGCCCTCCCAGTGACGCAACGCCTTCAGGCTTTTGCTGCTGGTCTGGTCAACTGCTCATTGAGAAGGATTTCTGAGTTCCCGAAATCTGCGCAACTGCCCCCTTTGGTCGAGAACCAATCAACTTTGAGCAGCTCCAACGGCTCTGGGTAGAGGCGTGTTCAAGGCAGCGGAAAGAGTGTTGTTATTGGTTTAAACTCGGCAATACGCTTTCTGACATCTACCAGTAGCAAACCGAGGCACTTAAAGGAGGCGGGTCAACCAGCGCTGGCAAGAAACCGTGTTAGCACAGGCTGTTGGTCAGACTAAAGTCTCGCAGAGCCTTTGAAAGTCGATGGTAATCAGGCTACCATCCCTGTACTAAACCTGTACTAAACCATTTAAGCATTTTAAGTTTAAAACTATAGGATCTTTCTGGTAACTGCTAACATTATAGATATACTGTACAACTTATATTACTCCAAGCAGGAAGAGCTTCAGGAAATAACTCAGCACTCAGTCAGCAGAGCTGACCATAAGCACTGGCTGCCCACAAGGTAGTGTTTTGTCACCTCTGTTATTTTCTTTGTTTACAAATGATTTTTCTCTGAATAATGACACAGTTAAATTAATCAAATATGCTGACGACATGGCCCTGGTGGGCCTGTCTCAGAAAAATGATCCTTCTGGGGAGGGCACCTACTTTTTGCTCATGTGAAGGCTCTTGAATCATGGTGCAAAGATAGCCAGCTAGAGATAAACGTGTCAAAAACAAAGGAGTTGCTTTTTTGTAAAAAGCAAGATTTGACAACTCAGCCAGTCTCACTCAATGACCATTGTGTTGAAACTGTGAAAACTTTTAAGTATCTGGGCACACTCCTTGACTGCCAGTTTAGCGTCTCTGATAACACAGAGAGTGTGTTCAAGAAATGCTCAC
The DNA here is from genome assembly GCF_963854185.1 of Sardina pilchardus. NCBI lineage: Eukaryota > Metazoa > Chordata > Actinopteri > Clupeiformes > Clupeidae > Sardina > Sardina pilchardus. Next base: position 3,785,651 of record NC_085009.1, read on the forward strand.
AGAGATTAAGTCTTCTCAGACGATTAAGCAATTTTGGTGTCAGTACACAGATCCTAGAACTTGTGTATACTACACATATTGAGAGTATTTTAACCTTCCACCTCCCTGCTTGGTTTGGGCACTTCAATTGCAAATGTAAGACCAAACTAAACAGGGTAGTTTCTATGGCAAGCAAAATAGTGAGGAAACCCCAAAAACAGCTAACCCACCTCTATGCTGACAGGTTGAAAAGGAAAGCCAGGAAAATAGCAGCTGATGCCTCTCATCCCCTTTGTAGCCAATTTGAACTGTTAAAGTCTGGCAAGCGATACAGGGTCCCATTGGCCAAAGGCATTTTTTAAAAATCCTTTATCCCAAACGCCATTAATATTATCAACTCAAAGTGAATCCCCTGACAGCAAGAACTGCTCCTATTTATTTAATTGTATATTGCTTTTATAACCATTGATGTTTGTCCTGTATGTCCAGTTGCTGTATGTTCAGCTGCCATATGTTGCTTATGTTGCTGTATGTTCAGCTGCCATATGTTGCTTATGTTGCTGTATGTTCAGTCGCTATATGTTGCTGTATGTTGCTGTATGCCCAGTTGCTGTATGTCCAATCAATGTGTCTGTGAAACATGTCTGTTTTATCCTGTGTTTTGGGTGAGCCAAAGACAATTTTCCACCTTGGTGGACAATTAAAGACTTATTCTATTCTATTCTAATGGGCATGGCCCGTTCCATAATATCATTGATATCCTCAAGGGACATTGCGACACCTGAGCGTTCTAGTAGTGAGGTACCACCAACACCAGGTCGGAGTTCTTACCTCGCTGGGGTCCCTAATGCACATCAACATGGAGGTCCACTTCGATATCAACGTGGGGGTCCAAGTGCGAGCGAGGGTCGCGCATCCGGTAATACACTTCAGAGTGAGATGCAGAGGTTAGTCCAAACAAAGGTTTTTTGTAATCATTTCTGAGATGGGAGAAATACGGCTAATCGGTGAAGTGTCCCTTAAATATATGTGTATCAGAACTACTGCACATTAGTGGATATTGATTTTGTTGTTGTTTGGTGTATCTTACCTCAACAGATGATTGAGGGTCGTAAACAGGTAGCGCCAGGTCCGGTTGCACCCACAACCAGCCCCAACGTCGGACTCGCGCTCCTCCTGCTCTGTGATTGGCTAATGAACTAACCGTCTCAAAAGTACTTGTAACTTGTAAAAATGTTTTGTGCGAGCAGCAGAGATTCGTTTAAAGGCAGAGTAGATTCATAATCGAAAGACTGTAACTGTGGAAGATTTCGTAACTGTGGGATACATTAGCTAACACTGAATTTTTTTTTTTTTTTTTAATGTCACAGATCAGTTTTACAGTTACACACCCGATACACACACGCGAAACATATGAGACGGTTCTCATTCCTTGGGTGGCGCAAAAGTCTGTGCGCCTGCAGAAAAGATTTGTAATTGTAGACTACTTTTGTAATTGTAAAATATTGATTTGTAACTGTAAGATGATCTGTAGCTGTAAAACCGATCCGTACCCGTAGGCATTTTACAGTTACAAATAATGTGTACAGTTTCAAAACATGATCTACACTTAAGGCCTATTCGGACGGGATTAGTTTTATGGGGTGACATCAGGTAAAGTAATAATTACCAGGTAATGTAGTCCCGTCCGGACGCGCCATGTCAGTAAACATAACGGAGTATGTCGGGTGAAATTTACAGCCACTTTTACCTTCTGTAAATTTACCTTTAGGCCTATTCGGACGGGATTAGTTTTATGGGGGGACGTACAGTAATGCAGGTTTATCATATGACCTCTGTAATATAAATGTCCAATTCGGACGGGACTAGACATCTCTGTCATTTTACTTGACATGGGAGGAGTAACTACGTTTACGTTCTGCCGTCACATCTTCGTCGCCGTGCACGTGATACTTTGCGTCAGGTACGTGCGGCATTTTCAGATTTGAAGACTACAAGTTGGTTAAACTAGCAAACGTTAGCTTTATGTTATGCCATAAGTAGTTTGAAATGGCTAACAATATCAAGCTAATAGGCAAACTAGCTAACGTCCTATTAGGAGCTACACAGCATGTCATGTTTTCATTCAGACTATGGTGGAATTGTTTTCCAATCAGGATGTGACGAAATATTACAGACATCTTTACAGAGGGTCGCGTTCGCACGGGATTAATATTACCTAAGGTAATTTCTCCGGACCGTTTTACGGAAGGTAAAAGTTTCTGTAAATGTCACCGACATACTCCGTTATGTTTACTGACATGGCGCGTCCGGACGGGACTACATTACCTGGTAATTATTACTTTACCTGATGTCACCCCATAAAACTAATCCCGTCCGAATAGGCCTATAGTATCTGGAGATGGATACCAGTCCGTAGCCCAGTGTCTAATTAACATTGGTTCACGTTACGGACGTGTGGATGCCAGCTGTGTACTCCCTCACAGGCAAACTGTTTGCGACAGAGCCAAATCAACGCAAAAGAAAAAAAAGAAATCCTCTCAAAGAAGGTAAATCAAGCTCTGGATTGTGGCATAGCTATTACCACGGACATGTGGACTGATGAGTACATTAACGAGCATACAGATGGTACGGGTTGAGAATGCTCCTTTCTTTCCCGCACATCGGGACTCCCGAAGCATCGGGAAAACTGCAACCGCAAGGGGGCAACATAGACCGCCCTAATAATATGAAGGTTCGGCTCATGGAAAAACCCGAGGACACCGCGCTGGTGACAAGCGGAGAAAAGAGACATGACGCTCGGCATGTTAGATTGCAGTTGCAGAGTTTTCGAATGTTTACAGCCTATCTCACAGCTCTCTCACTCGACGTAGCCTATAACTCAGTCAGTCCAGCAGAGATGCCAGAGCAATGTTTTGGTCAATGGAGAGGGAGAGAAATGCTCCGCATATCCGTCTCATTTAATCATTAAAATGAAAGTGATGACTGGCGAAATTAATCAAACGACGTTTCAATAAACCATTGTTGAAATGAATGAAAATGGTTTTAGAAACATATAGGCCTATCAAGGAAATAGCCTTCAATTCAACCTGAAATACTCGAAAGGCAACCTTAGATTAATTCATGAATTCATTACGGTTACAAGACCGCATTTCCGTGAATAGGCTATTATTGTCAACGTCAAGGCGAAGACGAAAGAGATGGACAAGATGGACATTTTGGCAACATTTACATGCTAGGAATACTTAGAAATGTGTAGGCTATTTTAAAACGGAGGCATGTTCATTTTAACCGGCGACGCTGGGTAGCCTACATGTACCCAGCACTTGTTATCACAGATTTTGTCCCCACCACTTTTGACGACTGAAAATAAAATGTATTTAACAGAAATCTCTTTAATACATGCCTATGCTTGTCACTTTACTTATAACCGTAGGCTACATGCATGGAGAAGATCGCGCATTTTGTAACATTGTAACAATGGATGGTCAGATATGCGATAGGGCAGTGAGGGTAATTCATTGTAACCATCGACTAGCAGGCCTAGCTCCGCAAAATAAGTTTCTAGCAACGTATGTATCGTATGCATGTTCATGTTGATTCAGAGATAGGCATAGACTACCATAGGCTGCTGGGCGTCAAGCTATATGACAGCATTTTATCATGTGGTGAATTAATAACTAACGTCAGTTTAACATGTCAGAACTTTTGATCAGCGTTTCAAGTACATTTGCCGAATAAAGCTTGTTGGAGTTCACATCCAGCTGTGGCGCAAGTGGTTGAAGCATAGGTGTCGTACGCCAGCGACCGGGGTTCGAAACCCAGTCGAGGAACCTCTCCGGAAACCATTGAACCAAAATGCATCGATTTGTTAAAAAAGGATCCTTTTTATTGCGATGTCTGCTGAAAAGAAAAGTTAATATGTTAATTCGTGGATCAGCGCGCACTCACGCACATTTTTACATTGACATAGTGTCGGGCTCAAGTGTAGTCCTCAGTGCCGCATATAGGTAGGCTACAGGGGTGTGTCTAGGGGGAGGCTGGGGGAGGCAATGCCTCCCCAAAGATAACCTCTGCCACCCCAGAGAAATGATCTGCGACGGGCGACAAATGGAAAATGCACACCCACTTCTCTGTTGGATTCAGTGGCGGTTTTAGGTACGGGCGAACCGGGCGGTCGCCCGGGGCGGCATCTTGTATGGGGCGGCACGAGCGCTTAACCCTATGAGCCCGACTGATGCAAAGTGCGTCAAAAAACTCTCATGGGGGCGCTCGTGGAGGATCTCGCCTGGGGAGTAATTCAGTCTAGAACCGCCACTGGTTGGATTACTCGCGAAGTTCTAGTCATACTAATATATAGTGTCACTTGTTGACAGAGCACTATCTTAGCTTTCTGATGGTATTAAGAACTTAGTTGCTGTAAAAACGGTTCGCGAGAAAATCAATATGAATTTAGGCAAGGGCTGCATTAACATTCGCATTATCTGCGAAAAGTGCCAAATGCACACCCATTCTTCTGTATTGGATTGCTCACGAAGTTCTAATCACACCGATATCATATGCATATCACCTGACAGAGCACGATCTTAGCTTTCCGATGATATTAAACACTAGTTGTTGTAATACACAGTTCGCGAGAAAATCAACCTGAATTTACATGAAATGTAATCGTTTTTATTCCATCTCCACAACATTACCCTCGGTAAAATATCTCAAGCTCTTCGTTCAACCTACACGTGGCAAACCATATCAAAACAAATGGCAGACCTTACCAACTACGAGGCTATAAAGCATTAATTTGTACGATAAGCCATTCCCGAGTAATCCAGCTTTTAAATTGCACATACACAGGTCTCCAACTTCGCTCTGTATGTAATAGCACCCCACAATAATCACTGCATGCATATTGTGCTCTTCTTGTTTGTTTTTTTGAACGTTTATTTAAACCACATAGAATCAACGCATTGCTTCCACATATTTCTATGCATTATGCCTATTTTAGACTAGCCGAATATCATTACTGAAGCCTAATTACTCTCACGTTCTCTTAAAGTGACAGGCACTCAATGACATTAAAGATACATGTAAATCAATATGACAATCATGTAAAATGTGAGTCAAAATAAAAAAAATCTATATGAAATAGTCAACTTAATATAACTAATTACGCATAGGCTAGCCTATCATAATGTAAACTTAATATGAATTTCAAAATGTTTGAAATACAAACAAAGCCACCTTTTCACTGAGTGTGTTGGGGGAAGAATATGCCTTGTAATGTCTTTGATCTCCACTGGTGTGGTGGGACTCCCAAATCAAATCAAGAAAGTATCAAAATTCTTAACTTATTATCAGTATCAAAACAATTGTGACACACTAATAGTGTAGAGAGCATTTAGCGATGGGACAGTTGTGAATGCTTAACACCCTGGAGTCTAAATACCCCCGGGGGATTTGAAAAACTGTTCCAAACACACATCTCAATCTCTGCTTTTATCATATTATAGAAACACCATTAGAAGCCTTTAATCAACTCGTTTTCAAATATATAGCCTATGTTTTAAGAGAATATGGCAATGATAATGGCACTTTCTAAAAACAATAAATTCTTAGGATTTGTCCTCTCACCTGCAGCAGGCCCATTCAATCCCATCCCATCCACCTAATTTGCATTTGAAAGAGCCAATCACTAAAGTGACACATTTAGTCTAGCCTACTTTATGAGTTTTTTTTGACCCCTCTAATAAATTGATTAATTAATAAATACGATAATGGAGGAAGGGCTGCCTAACTGTTCCCCCTAAGAGTTTTTTCATAAGATAAAATGTTTACTCTATTTAAGTTTAGGATTTGGTAGACAAGACAACCTCGGAAAAGTTCTTCAGATAAACAATGTTTTATTGAATTAAAGGAAAGAAAATGTATGGCCAGGGTTTCGGGGCTTGCGAAGGCATTCGTTGATCTTATCGATGCAGTCCTTGCAGCCACTTCTCCCCATCGTAGGGAACTTTCTGCTTAGTGTTGACAACACAAAGGTCTTGACGTTGTGTGGCAGTGCTTGCTTGCCCTTCGATCCATCCCAGTTGGTGGTTTTGCACCAGGCTCTGTAGTGCTCCTTTGTGGTGATGGCTCTGAAGAGCAGGCATCCGTATCTACCAACGTAGCCGCGACTCTGTTGGTGAATCCGAGCATGTTGTTCTGGGCCAATAGCAAGCAAAGTCACGTCTTCGTGCTGAGAAGGAACTTGAATGCTGTTGTCGAATGTGGCAGAGAGGGCCAACGGAGGCGACAAAGAGAAATAAATATGATTTGACATTTTAATGTTTGTAGCGCGCCAGTTTACCCAGTGTGTGTGCATTGAGTAGTTCCTTAAAATACGGAACAAAGAGCGTCCCGTAGGCTATCTGTTCAATATAGAAGAAGACTTTAACTATTACTTATATATTTCTTATAACGAAGACAGGGCTGTCCTTTATCCCCCCTCTTGTTTGACTTAGCCATAGAACCGCTGGCGGTAGCTATCCGAGAGAGGGGCGATTTTCTGGGTATTGAGCGAGGAGGCATTGTTCACAAAGTGTCTCTGTATGCGGACGATATGATTTTGTATTGTTCAGATCCCCTCACTTCTATCCCTGTGGCTCTGGATTTAATTCATTCATTTGGTATGGTGTCAGGCTATAAAATTAATTTAACCAAAAGCTTGCTTTTCCCAATTAACGCTAGTGCAACCAGGCTCTCTCTTACACAACTGCCTTTCAAAGTAGCTACTGACTCTTTTACGTATTTAGGTGTGTGTGTGACGAGAAAGTATGCAGACTTATTTAAAAAGAATCTCAGACCAGCTCTGGAGAAGGCTAAAGATGATCTTAAACGTTGGGAATCTCTTCCTATATCGCTGGCAGGAAGAATCAACTCCATAAAGATGGTTATCATGCCCAGATTATTATATTATTTTAACACAATCCCCACTTAAAAGTCTTTCTTTAAGGAATTAGACAAACATATTAGCACGTTTATCTGGAACAAGAAAATTCCACGCATTCGTAAATCACTTCTTGAAAAATCTAAACCAGACGGTGGTCTTGCATTACCTAATTTCCTGCATTACTACTGGGCGGCCAATATCCATAAAGTCACATTTTGGATGTCCTCCTTCGGGGATGGACGTGGCCCTGACTGGTGTGATATGGAACGACAAGCATGTGGGCCAGTGGATCCCGCCGCACTACTCTGCTCTCCATTGCCACTCAGTAGGAAATGGTACTCAAACAATCCAGTCGTCAGCAACTCCCTTCGAATATGGTCGCAGTTTAGAGTTCATTTTGGATACAAACGTACTATCTCATTGATCCCTATAGCCCGTAATCCTAATTTTAAACCTGCCCTTCTTGATTCTGCATTTAACTTCTGGTCTGAGAAAGGGCTGAAATGCGTCGCCGACCTTTTCCATGAAGGGGTATTTGCCTCCTTTGGCTATCTTGTCAAGGAATATGGCATACCAAATACACACTTTTTTAGATATTTGCAAATTCGTGACTTTGCACGGACGCATTTTACATCCTTTCCTTCAGCTCCACCAAACAGCCCTGTGCATAACTGCATCTGTCTCAATCCTCTTTTACCAGGGTGTGTCTCCAAACTATATACTATAATTCAAGGTATTCACAGCCCCTCTCTTAATCATGTTAAAACTGCATGGGAATCAGAATTACAGTCAGACATTTCAGATGAAACATGGGAGATAGCAATTGAGAACATACACAAGTCTTCAATCTGTGTGAGACACGGCCTACTTCAATTTAAAGTTCTACACCGTTTACATCTCTGCAGAAGCAAGCTCGCCAGAATATACCCAGGCACAGACCCCACCTGCCAAAGATGCTCCAATGCCCCTGCCACATTATCTCATATGTTTTTCTCATGCCAAGCAATTGCCCCCTTTTGGTCCTCAATATTTAATGCATTGTCTCAGATGTGTGGCCAGGACATGTCACCAAATCCTATGGTCGCCATTTTTGGTGTTGTCCCGAGAGAGTTACCCCTCCCGAATGGGCAGGCACGAGCTGTGGCCTTTGCATTACTTCTTGCCCGCCGGCTCATCCTTCTAAAGTGGAAGGACAGATTCCCACCATCATATGGCCAATGGGCCAAGGATGTCATGGCACACCTTAAACTAGAGCAACTCAGATGCAGTAGCAGAGGTTCATGTCAGAAATATAACAGGATATGGCAGCCCTTCTTAGACTACTTCTGTAACTCCTTCCCCTCAGCCAATCTCATCAATTAACAGCCTTCCACCTCCCCCCCTCCTTCCCACCTCTCTGTTTTTGTTTTTCTTTTTTCTGTTTTTAACTCTGTCTTCTCTTTCTGTCTCTGTCTTCATTTTCATTTTTAGAGTATTATTATTATTATTATAATTATTATTATTATTACTATTATATGTGCTTGTTTTTCTACCTATCTGTAATGCATAGGTATTATTTCATTATGTGTGCAAATTTGTGTCACTTGTGATTCACTGATTTTGAATGCATTCTGATTCATGCTCATGTTCTTACTGGATCAATATATGCACTTGTTTGTGAAACTCAATAAAAATAATTGAATATATTTCTTATAACGAAACGCGAAGAAAAAATACGAGGATTGACCATCTCGCCTCTCCGCGTTTCCCCCAATATCATGGCGACAAAGATAAACTAGAAATGCAATTCCAAGGAATTACCAGTGCATGAAAATGCAAAAATAGATAGATAATGTAGATATGGTTACTAAGGTGTAGCTAGGGTAAACATGGTGGTTGCATAGTTTACAGAGAGTTGATAGTGTGAAGGTAGACGTTTTAAAGATGAAACGTTCCAGTTCTAACTTAACTAATGATTTCTATTCATGTTAAAATGTTGATTAGCTAACTTAGCTAATGATTTCTAGCAGTTACGCTAAAAATGCTTATTATGCTAGCAATGCTAACTTTACTAACAATGCTAACCAGGTTGATTAGCTAACTTAACCGATGATTTCTAGCAGTAATGCTAAAAATGCTAACAATGCTAAATTTACTAACAATGCTAACCAGGTTGATTAGCTAACTTAGTTGATGATTTTTTGCAGTTATACTAAAAATGCTAACAATGCTAACCATGCTAACTAGCTAACTTGCTAGTGAAGACTTTTATTTTGAAACATTTGTTGCTAGGGTATCCATGGTGGCCACTATCAGGAAACAAGAAGTTACTGCAGTATAATCATCTTGGTTGCTATGGAAACGGTCATAAACACTTAATTTTAATGGTTGCTATGTTGGTTGCTAGGTACATGGAGGTTTCATGTAGTTGACTGGAGGCATAGTGGATGATAACTGACAGTTGGAATGGTTGAACAGTTCAATAGTTGAGTAGTTTTTAATGGTTAAATGATTTAATAGTGTATTATTGCAGTGAGGACCTTTATTTTGAAACAGTTGTGGACAGAGGACGTAGTGAAACAGGATCTGTAGTCTTAATGAGATTGTATGCTTAAAGCCTGAGACAGAAGGTGCCTCTCATATAGCGTTTACGCGTCCTCTCTCGCTCCTCACTGATCTACATAAAGAATGATGGAGTGGCAACAATGGGATAGTCTAGCCCTTCTTCTATCTTTCTTTATGTAGATCATTGTGGATCGAGGAGCGAGGGAGGACATATAAACGCTGCTTGAGAGGGACCCACAGTAAATACTTTAAAAGTTGTATGTAGATAGTCTAATTAATGTTGATAGACAGACTGTTTAATGGATGTTGATAGGCAGATTGTTTAATAGATATTGATTGACAGTTTAATGGGTGGATGAGTGAATGGTCTGAAGAAGATGAATGGATAGAAGGTTGGATGGAATGTGCCTTATATTCTTGTTAAGAGAGACACTGATACAGCTCTCTGAGAGTAGTTGACACAGGTGTAATCAATTTAACTGGCTAGTCTTAAGAGAGCCAGAGTAGGCTACTCTTAAAGCCTGAGACAGAGTAAATAATTTAAAAGTTGAATGTAGATAGTCTAATTAATGTTGATAGACAGAGAGTTTAATGGATGTTGATAGACAGATTGTTTAATAGATGTTGATAGACAGTTTAATGGGTGGATGAGTGAATGGTCTGAAGAAGATGAATGGATAGAATGTTAGATGGAATGTGCCTTATATTCTTGTAGAATGGAGAGACACAGCTCTCTACTGAGAGTAGTGGATACAGATACAGGTGTAATCAATTTAACTGGCTAGTCTTAAGAGAGCCAGCCTGAGACAGAGTAGATTGTTTAAAAGTTCAATGTAGAGCGTCTAATTGATGTTGTTGATAGGCAGACTGTTTAGAATGGGTGGATGAGTGAATGGTTTGAAGAAGATGAATGGATATAAAGTTGGATGGAATTAGGAGGACTTATTTTGATACTGTTGTGCGCAGAGGATACAGGGGAACAGAATATGTAGTCTTCAGAGAGGAGCCTGAGAGAAACTGACAGTTGGTGCCCAGGTGGCTGACCAGCTGGGGTAACATTCTAATTGCTGCCGTGATGTCATAATGAGCAATGTTAAGTCTATGGGGGAAATGGTGATAGTTTTTAACTAATAGTTTAAAAAGTATAAAAGTTACAAAGTTGAAAAATACAAAGCACATATGGCATAAGCAAGACCTACGCAACAAAGTTTGAATGAAGTTTCTACGTTAAACGGTTGAAGCTGAATTGCGAGCGTTAGAAGAAGAAGTTTAACTAGAAATGCAATTCCAAGGAATTACCAGTGCATGAAAATGCAAAAATAGATAGATAATGTAGATATGGTTACTAAGGTGTAGCTAGGGTAAACATGGTGGTTGCATAGTTTACAGAGAGTTGATAGTGTGAAGGTAGACAGTTTAAAGATGAAACGTTCCAGTTCTAACTTAACTAATGATTTCTATTCATGTTAAAATGTTGATTAGCTAAATTAGCTAATGATTTCTAGCAGTTACGCTAAAAATGCTTATTATGCTAGCAATGCTAACTTTAGTAACAATGCTAACCAGGTTGATTAGCTAACTTAACCGATGATTTCTAGCAGTAATGCTAAAAATGCCAACTATGCTAACAATGCTACATTTGCTAACAATGCTAACCAGGTTGATTAGCTAACTTAGTTGATGATTTTTTGCAGTTATGCTAAAAATGCTAACTATGCTAACAATGCTAACCATGCTAACTAGCTAACTTGCTAGTGAGGACTTTTATTTTGAAACATTTGTTGCTAGGGTATCCATGGTGGCCACTATCAGGAAACAAGAAGTTACTGCAGTATAATCATGTTGGTTGCTATGGAAACGGTCATAAACACTTAATTTTAATGGTGGCTATGTTGGTTGCTAGGTACATGGAGGTTTCATGTAGTTGACTGGAGGCATAGTGGATGATAACTGACAGTTGGAATGGTTGAACAGTTCAATAGTTGAGTAGTTTCAGTGGTTAAATGATTTAATAGTGTATTATTGCAGTGAGGACCTTTATTTTGAAACAGTTGTGGACAGAGGAAGTAGTGAAACAGGATCTGTAGTCTTAATGAGATTGTATGCTTAAAGCCTGAGACAGAAGGTGCCTCTCATATAGCGTTTACGCGTCCTCTCTCGCTCCTCACTGATCTACATAAAGAATGATGGAGCGGCAACAATGGGATAGTCTAGCCCTTCTTCTATCTTTCTTTATGTAGATCATTGAGGATCGAGGAGCGAGGGAGGACATATAAACGCTGCTTGAGAGGGACCCACAGTAAATACTTTAAAAGTTGTATGTAGATAGTCTAATTAATGTTGATAGACAGACTGTTTAATGGATGTTGATAGGCAGATTGTTTAATAGATATTGATTGACAGTTTAATGGGTGGATGAGTGAATGGTCTGAAGAAGATGAATGGATAGAAGGTTGGATGGAATGTGCCTTATATTCTTGTTAAGAGAGACACTGATACAGCTCTCTGAGAGTAGTTGACACAGGTGTAATCAATTTAACTGGCTAGTCTTAAGAGAGCCAGAGTAGGCTACTCTTAAAGCCTGAGACAGAGTAAATAATTTAAAAGTTGAATGTAGATAGTCTAATTAATGTTGATAGACAGAGAGTTTAATGGATGTTGATAGACAGATTGTTTAATAGATGTTGATAGACAGTTTAATGGGTGGATGAGTGAATGGTCTGAAGAAGATGAATGGATAGAATGTTAGATGGAATGTGCCTTATATTCTTGTAGAATGGAGAGACACAGCTCTCTACTGAGAGTAGTGGATACAGATACAGGTGTAATCAATTTAACTGGCTAGTCTTAAGAGAGCCAGCCTGAGACAGAGTAGATTGTTTAAAAGTTCAATGTAGAGCGTCTAATTGATGTTGTTGATAGGCAGACTGTTTAGAATGGGTGGATGAGTGAATGGTTTGAAGAAGATGAATGGATATAAAGTTGGATGGAATTAGGAGGACTTATTTTGATACTGTTGTGCGCAGAGGATACAGGGGAACAGAATATGTAGTCTTCAGAGAGGAGCCTGAGAGAAACTGACAGTTGGTGCCCAGGTGGCTGACCAGCTGGGGTAACATTCTAATTGCTGCCGTGATGTCATAATGAGCAATGTTAAGTCTATGGGGGAAATGGTGATAGTTTTTAACTAATAGTTTAAAAAGTATAAAAGTTACAAAGTTGAAAAATACAAAGCACATATGGCATAAGCAAGACCTACGCAACAAAGTTTGAATGAAGTTTCTACGTTAAACGGTTGAAGCTGAATTGCGAGCGTTAGAAGAAGAAGTTTAACTAGAAATGCAATTCCAAGGAATTACCAGTGCATGAAAATGCAAAAATAGATAGATAATGTAGATATGGTTACTAAGGTGTAGCTAGGGTAAACATGGTGGTTGCATAGTTTACAGAGAGTTGATAGTGTGAAGGTAGACAGTTTAAAGATGAAACGTTCCAGTTCTAACTTAACTAATGATTTCTATTCATGTTAAAATGTTGATTAGCTAAATTAGCTAATGATTTCTAGCAGTTACGCTAAAAATGCTTATTATGCTAGCAATGCTAACTTTAGTAACAATGCTAACCAGGTTGATTAGCTAACTTAACCGATGATTTCTAGCAGTAATGCTAAAAATGCCAACTATGCTAACAATGCTACATTTGCTAACAATGCTAACCAGGTTGATTAGCTAACTTAGTTGATGATTTTTTGCAGTTATGCTAAAAATGCTAACTATGCTAACAATGCTAACCATGCTAACTAGCTAACTTGCTAGTGAGGACTTTTATTTTGAAACATTTGTTGCTAGGGTATCCATGGTGGCCACTATCAGGAAACAAGAAGTTACTGCAGTATAATCATGTTGGTTGCTATGGAAACGGTCATAAACACTTAATTTTAATGGTGGCTATGTTGGTTGCTAGGTACATGGAGGTTTCATGTAGTTGACTGGAGGCATAGTGGATGATAACTGACAGTTGGAATGGTTGAACAGTTCAATAGTTGAGTAGTTTCAGTGGTTAAATGATTTAATAGTGTATTATTGCAGTGAGGACCTTTATTTTGAAACAGTTGTGGACAGAGGAAGTAGTGAAACAGGATCTGTAGTCTTAATGAGATTGTATGCTTAAAGCCTGAGACAGAAGGTGCCTCTCATATAGCGTTTACGCGTCCTCTCTCGCTCCTCACTGATCTACATAAAGAATGATGGAGCGGCAACAATGGGATAGTCTAGCCCTTCTTCTATCTTTCTTTATGTAGATCATTGAGGATCGAGGAGCGAGGGAGGACATATAAACGCTGCTTGAGAGGGACCCACAGTAAATACTTTAAAAGCTGTATGTAGATAGTCTAATTAATGTTGATAGACAGAATGTTTAATGGATGTTGATAGGCAGATTGTTTAATAGATATTGATTGACAGTTTAATGGGTGGATGAGTGAATGGTCTGAAGAAGATGAATGGATAGAAGGTTGGATGGAATGTGCCTTATATTCTTGTTAAGAGAGACACTGATACAGCTATCTGAGAGTAGTTGATACAGGTGTAATCAATTTAACTGGCTAGTCTTAAGAGAGCCAGAGTGTACTCTTAAAGCCTGAGACAGAGTAAATAATTTAAAAGTTGAATGTAGATAGTCTAATTAATGTTGATAGACAGAGAGTTTAATGGATGTTGATAGACAGATTGTTTAATAGATGTTGATAGACAGTTTAATGGGTGGATGAGTGAATGGTCTGAAGAAAATGAATGGATAGAATGTTGGATGGAATGTGCCTTATATTCTTGTAGAATGGAGAGACAGCTCTCTACTGAGAGTAGTGGATACAGATACAGGTGTAATCAATTTAACTGGCTAGTCTTAAGAGAGCCAGCCTGAGACAGAGTAGATTGTTTAAAAGTTGAATGTAGAGCGTCTAATTGATGTTGATAGGCAGACTGTTTAGAATGGGTGGATGAGTGAATGGTTTGAAGAAGATGAATGGATATAAAGTTGGATGGAATTAGGAGGACTTATTTTGATACTGTTGTGCGCAGAGGATAGGCTACAATAGGCCGGTTGCACCAACAGGGCTTAGCTACGCCTGGTCTTAACTGCTAAATTGGTCTTTGTTAAGACCTGTCTTTGGAATTCAACCTAGGTCAGTTGCACCAGCAGAACTTACGCCTGGTCTTAACTACACCCGGTCTTAGCGATGCGCGTCCATGTGAGAATTCCGAATTAGAATTAAGAACAGACGTTGCTAGGATACACTAAACGGTTTCGGTCATTAACTGTCATTGAACGCTTTGATCTTTCTAGATTCTAGAAATCTACGATGTCGACCCCAAAGACAAGAAAGATTAACTTCTCTGACATGGAGATTAGAAGATTAATTGAACTGTATAGCCAGCACAAAGATGTGCTCACTGCCAAGCAGTCTAATTCGGTAACGAACAAACGAAAACTTTTAATTTGGGGGGAGATAACGGAGGCGGTCAATGACTGCGCTGACTGCCACCGTTCCGCGAAAGACATAAAAAAAAAATGGAAAGACCTGCTCAGCAAAGCCAGGAAAGACGCATCGGACAAAAAAAGAAAACCTACAGGTGGGGGCCCTCCTCCGAAACCGTCAATATATAGCGACATCATAATTGACATATTTGGCGAAGATAGCCCGGCCTTTGTTGGTTTGGATGGTGTGGAGAGCGGCGACATCCTTGGCTGCGAAGGCGGAGAGGGGGAGTTGTCTGTCAGCTGTGCTAACGAGAGTGTGGAGGAGGAGTGTGAAGGTGTGTAAGCCAAGAACACAAAAAACAATACCTTTTCATTTAAGTAAACATTTTCCAAAAGGTTAGGATACTGTCTAATCGACCCTTTACTTTTATAGACTCAGATGCTGCGCGTTCGTCTACTAGCCCTGCTCATTGTTCCGCAAGCCATCCGCCACCAGCAAAACGGAGAGCTGACCTAGGCCTACACCATATCCTTCTGGAGAAAGAGATCATTCGAGTGGAGGCTGAAACCAACAAGCTGCACACAGAGCAGGAAAAATTGGAGCTGGAAAAACAAAAGCTTCGGCTGGAAATTCAGTTGCTCCAGCAGCAAATAACTGGGCCAAGCAATTCGATTTTTTTTGAGGAGGAGGAGGAGCGATCATTTGTTATTCTGTAGCCCTGACTATAATTGACCAAGTTAAGAGTAGCCTATAGGCTAATAAAATCACAATTAGTCAAATGACATCGGTATTAAATGGTTAATTTATTCATTACGTTTCTGCGCAGTGCGCACGCACGCACACACACACGCACGCACGCACGCACGCACGCACGCACGCACGCACGCACGCACGCACGCACGCACGCACGCACGCACGCACGCACGCACGCACGCACACACACACACACACACACACACACACACACACACACACACACACACACACACACACACACACACACACACACACACACACACACCTATAAATTATTAATAATGTGAGCTCGGACAAGTCGTCCAGAGACATCATCATGAGCCACAGGGACATGAGCCTCATCTTCCTCTGGCAGCAGGTCATTTTCCATTGGTAGGGGGATCCTTTTGCTGATGCAGATATTGTGGAGTACGGTGCATGCTGCAATCACCGTGCACACTCTCTCCGGGTGCATCCGCATCTCCCCATGTAGACAGTGGAACCTAGAACCAGTTCACCGTTGATTAGGCTTACTAAAAACATTTCTCGCATAATGACGTTTAGATTTCTTGGTTGATGTAAATAGGCCTATTATTAAGATAGGCATATGCCAGAATCAACATCATGGGTAGCAGATAGGCTAATGTCAGTGTCCTAGGTGTATAAGCTTACCTGCGCTTGAGCACTCCGATGCATCGCTCGACGGTAGACCTAGTGGCGGCGTGGATAGTATTGTACCGCCGTTCTTGCTGGGTCCTGGGAGCGATGATGGGTGTCATTAACCACCGTTTCAAGGGGTAGCCACTGTCGCCGAGAAGGAAGCCACTTACTCCTCCAGCCTCAAAGGTGTTGCTCAGTTGGCTTTCCCGGAGTATTCTGGCATCGTGGGTTGACCCAGGCCACCTTGCCACCAAGTTAAAAATGCTGTAACTGGCATCGCAAGCAATCTGCACGTTGATTGAGTGGTATCCTTTTCGGTTGATGTACAGATACTCGTGTTCGGATGGTGCCTGGATGCGGACATGGGTCCCATCTATGCAACCCACGATGCCGGGTATGCCAGAGGCCTGGCGAAATTTCTGCTTCATTATGGCAGACTCTGCTTCATTCGGGAGGTGGGCATATCGCGGTAGACGGCGACTCAGTGCCAAGGAGACCCTGCGGATTACGCGACAGGCTGTTGACCTGTGGACTCCAACCATGTCCCCTACGGTGTTTTGAAAGGCTCCGTTTGCGTAAAAGCGCAGGGTTATTAACACCTGTAAAGTTGGTGTTAATGCTGCGTTACGGTCGGAGACGAATTGAAGATCTGGCGAAAGTTCATCAATTAGGGAAAAGAGGTCTCTTCTTGTGAACCGAAACCTTTCGATTAGCTCCACGTCATCATACATATCGAGCGGATTACTTCTGTCCCTAATTATCCTCTCTCGCCTGAAGGCTCTCTCATTGTACACCCTATGTATCAGACGAGCCATTTTTTTTTACAGTTGGGCTGCGGTTCTCGTCGTAGCTATAGAAACTGGGCTATATCTTAATATTTACGCCTACCCCCGACTAGGCCTAAAATTTACGCCCGGTCTTAGCGAGTAGAAGGCTTAAGCCCCGATGGTGCAACGGGCGTAACAATCTTATTGGACTTAGAACGTTGAGTTAAGACCGGCGTAGCATAAGACCGGGCGTAAGCCCTGTTGGTGCAACCGGCCCCAGGGGAACAGAATATGTAGTCTTCAGAGAGATTGTAAAGCCTGAGAGAAACTGACAGTTGGTGCCCAGGTGGCTGACCAGCTGGAGTAAGATTCTAATTGCTGCCGTGATGTCATAATGAGCAATGTTAAGTCTATGGGGGAAATTGTAATAGTTTTTAACTAATAGTTTAAAAAGTATAAAAGTTACAAAGTTGAAAAGTCATAGCACACATGTCCTAAGTAAGACCTACGTAACGCAGTTTGAATGAAGTTTCTACGTTAAACGGTTCTAGCTGATTTGCGTGCGTTAGAAGAAGAATAATAACTAGAAATGCAATTCCAAGGAATTACCAGTGCATGAAAATGCAAAAATAGATAGATAATGTAGATATAGTTACTAAGGTGTAGCTAGGGTAAACATGGTTGTTGCATAGTTTACAGAGAGTTGATAGTGTGAAGGTAGACAGTTTGAAGCTGAAACATTCCAGTTCTAACTTAACTAATGATTTATATTAATGCTAAAATGTTAACTATGGTAACAATGATAACCAGGTTGATTGGGTAACTTAGCTACTGATTTCTTGCAGTTATGGTAAAAATGTTAACGATGCTCACAGTGCTAACCAGGTTGATTAGCTAACTTAGCTAATGATTTCTAGCAGTTATGCTACAAATGCTAACTATGGTAACAATGCTAACTTTACTAACAATGCTAACCAGGCTGATTAGCTAACTTAACTGATGATTTCTAACAATAATGCTAAACATGCTAACAATGTTAAAATTGTTAACAATGCTAAAATTGTTAACAATGCTAACCAGGTTGATTAGCTAACTTAGTCGATGATTTTTTGCAGTTATGCTAAAAATGCTAATTATGCTAACAATGCTAACTATGCTAAAAATGCTAACCAGGTTGATTAGCTAACTTAGCTAATCATTTCTAGCAGTTATGCTAAAAATGCTAACTATGCTAACCATGCTAACTAGCTAACTTGCTAGTGAGGACTTTTATTTTGAAACATTTGTTGCTAGGGTATCCATGGTGGCTACTATCAGGAAACAAGAAGTTACTGCAGTATAATCATGTTGGTTGCTATGGAAACGGTCATAAACACTTCATTTTAATGGTTGCTATGTTGGTTGCTAGGTACATGGAGGTTTCATGTAGTTGACTGGAGGCATAGTTGATGATAACTGACAGTTGGAATATTTGAACAGTTAAATAGTTGAGTAGTTTCAATGGTTAAATGATTTAATAGTGTATTATTGCAGTGAGGACTTTTATTTTGAAACAGTTGTGGACAGAGGAAACAGTTTAACAGGATATGTGTAGTCTTCAGAGAGATTGTATGCTTAAAGCCAGAGAGAAACTGACAGTTGGTGCCCAGGTGGCTGACCAGCTGGGGTAACATTCTAATTGCTGCCGTGATGTCATAATGAGCAATGTTAAGTCTATGGGGGAAATGGTAATAGTTTTTAACTAATAGTTTAAAAAGTATAAAAGTTACAAAGTTGAAAAATACAAAGCACACATCGCGTAAGTAAGACCTACGCAACATAGTTTGAATGGAGTTTCTACGTTAAGCGGTTGAAGCTGAATTGCGTGCGTTAGAAGAAGAACTAGAAATGCAATTCCAAGGAATTACCAGTGCATGAAAATGCAAAAATAGATAGATAATGTAGATATGGTTGCTAAGGTGTAGCTAGGGTAAACATGGTGGTTGCATAGTTTACAGAGAGTTGATAGTGTGAAGGTAGACAGTTTAAAGATGAAACATTCCAGCTCTAACTTAACTAATGATTTCTATTCATGTTAAAATGTTGATTAGCTAACTTAGGTAATGATTTCTTGCAGTTACGCTAAAAATGCTAATTATGCTAGCAATGATAACTTTACTAACAATGCTAACCAGGTTGATTAGCTAACTTAACCGATGATTTCTAGCAGTAATGCTAAAAATGCTAACTATGCTAACAATGCTAAATTTGCTAATAATGCTAACCAGGTTGATTAGCTAACTTAGTTGATGATTTTTTGCAGTTATGCTAAAAATGCTAACTATGCTAACCATGCTAACTAGCTAACTTGCTAGTGAGGACTTTTATTTTGAAACATTTGTTGCTAGGGTATCCATGGTGGCCACTATCAGGAAACAAGAAGTTACTGCAGTAAAATCATGTTGGTTGCTATGGAAACGGTCATAAACGCTTAATTTTAATGGTTGCTATGTTGGTTGCTAGGTACATGGAGGTTTCATGTAGTTGACTGGAGGCATAGTGGATGATAACTGACAGTTGGAATGGTTGAACAGTTCAATAGTTGAGTAGTTTCAATGGTTACATGATTTAATAGTGTATTATTGCAGTGAGGACTTTTATTTTGAAACAGTTGTGGACAGAGGAAACAGTTAACAGGATATGTAGTCTTCTGAGAGACTGTATGCTTAAAGCCAGAGAAACTGACAGTTGGTGCCCAGGTGGCCGGCCACCTGGCCTAAGATTCTAATTGCTGCCGTGATGTCATAATGAGCAATGTTAAGTCTATGGGGGAAATTGTAATAGTTTTTAACTAATAGTTTAAAAAGTATAAAAGTTACAAAGTTGAAAAATACAAAGCAGGCATGGCATAAGCAAGACCTACGCAACAACGTTTGAATGAAGTTTCTACGTTAAACGGTTGAAGCTGAATTGGCTGCGTTAGAAGAAGAAGTTTAATAACTAGAAATGCAATTCCAAGGAATTACCAGTGCATGAAATGCAAAAATAGATAGATAATGTAGATATGGTTACTAAGGTGTAGCTAGGGTAAACATGGTGGTTGCATAGTTTACAGAGAGTTGATAGTGTGAAGGTAGACAGTTTAAAGCTGAAACATTCCCAGTTCTAACTTAACTAATGATTACTATTCATGTTAAAATGTTAACTATGGCAACAATGATAACCAGGTTGATTGGTTAACTTAGCTACTGATTTCATGCAGTAATGGTAAAAATGTTAACTATGCTAACTATGCTCACAGTGCTAACCAGGTTGATTAGCTAACTTAGCTAATGATTTCTAGCAGTTATGCTAACTATGCTAGCAATGCTAACTATGGTAACAATGCAAACTTAAACTAACAATGCTAACCAGGTTGATTAGCTAACTTAACTGATGATTTCTAGCAATAATGTTAAAAATGCTAACTATGATAACAATGCTAAAATTGCTAACAATGCTAACCAGGTTGATTAGCTAACTTAGTTGATGTTTTTTGCAGTTATGCTAAAAATGCTAACTATGTTAACTATGCTAACCATGCTAACTAGCTAACTTGCTAGTGAGGACTTTTATTTTGAAACATTTGTTGCTAGGGTATCCATGGTGGCCACTATCAGGAAACAAGAAGTTACTGCAGTATAATCATGTTGGTTGCTATGGAAACGGTCATAAACGCTTAATTTTAATGGTTGATATGTTGGTTGCTAGGTACATGGAGTTTCCGTGTAGTTGACTGGAGGCATAGTTGATAACTGACAGTTGGAATGGTTGAACAGTTAAATAGTTGAGTAGTTACAATGGTTAAAGGATTTAATAGTGTATTATTGCAGTGAGGACCTTTATTTTGAAACAGTTGTGGATAGAGGAAGTAGTGAAACAGGATCTGTAGTCTTAATGAGATTGTATGCTGAAAGCCTGAGACAGAAGGTGCCTCTCATATAGTGTTTACGCGGCCTCTCTCGCTCCTCGATCCTCACTGATCTTTCTTTATGTAGATCATTGAGGAGCGAGGAGCGAGGGAGGGCATATAAACGCTGCTTGAGAGGCACCCACAGTAAATACTTTAAAAGTTGTATGTAGATAGTCTAATTAATGTTGATAGACAGAATGTTTAATGGATGTTGATAGGCAGATTGTTTAATAGATATTGATTGACAGTTTAATGGGTGGATGAGTGAATGGTCTGAAGAAGATGAATGGATAGAAGGTTGGATGGAATGTGCCTTATATTCTTGTTAAGAGAGACACTGATACAGCTCTCTGAGAGTAGTTGATACAGGTGTAATCAATTTAACTGGCTAGTCTTAAGAGAGCCAGAGTGTAGAGATACCTGAGCCTGAGACAGAGTAGATTTTTAAAAAGTTGAATGTAGATCGTCTAATTAATGTTGATAGACAGAGAGTTTAATGGATGTTGATAAACAGTTTAATGGGTGGATGAGTGAATGGTCTGAAGAAGATGAATGGATAGAAAGTTGGATGGAATGTGCCTTATATTCTTGTAGAATGGAGAGACACAGCTCTCTACTGAGAGAGTAGTGGATACAGATACAGGTGTAATCAATTTAACTGGCTAGTCTTAAGAGAGCCAGGCCTGAGACAGAGTAGATTGTTTCAAAGTTGAATGTAGATTGTCTAATTGATGTTGATAGGCAGACTGTTTAGAATGGGTGGATGAGTGAATGGTTTGAAGAAGATGAGTGGATATAAAGTTGGATGGAATTAGGAAGACTTATGTTGATACCGTTGATACAGGGGAACAGAAAATGTAGTCTCAAGAGAGCCAGTTTAAAGCCTGAGAGAGAGAGAGAGAGAGAGAGAGAGCTGCTGCACCTGGACTGGCCACCTGGCGTAACATTCTAATTGCTGCCGTGATGTCATAATGAGCAATGTTAAGTCTATGGGGAAATGTTTAATAGTTTTTAATTTACAGTTTAAAAAGTATAAAAGTTACAAAGTTGAAAAATACATTGCACAGGTCTCCTAAGTAAGACCTACGTAGCAAAGTTTGAATCAAGTTTCTACGTTAAACGGTTCAAGCTGAATTGCGAGCGTTAGAAGAAGTTGGATTAATAATAATAAGAAACCTAGGGAGAACAATATAGTGCATTTTCATGCACTATAATAAGAAGACTTGGAATAACAGTACAGTGCATTTTCATGCACTGTAATAATAAGAAGTTGAAGCTTAGGAAGAACAGTACAGTGCATTTTCATGCACTGTAATAATAAGAAGAAGAAGCCTAGGAAGAACAGTACAGTGCATTTTCATGCACTGTAATAATAACTAGAAATGCAATTCCAAGGAATTACCAGTGCATGAAAATGCAAAAATAGATAGATAATGTAGATATGGTTACTAAGGTGTAGCTAGGGTAAACATGGTGGTTGCATAGTTTACAGAGAGTTGATAGTGTGAAGGTAGACAGTTTAAAGATGAAACGTTCCAGTTCTAACTTAACTAATGATTTATATTCATGTTAAAATGTTGATTAGCTAACTTAGCTAATGATTTCTAGCAGTTACGCAACAAATGCTAATTATGCTAGCAATGCTACCTTTACTAACAATGCTAACCAGGTTGATTAGCTAACTTAACTGATGATTTCTAGCAGTAATGCTAAAAATGCTAACTATGCTAACAATGCTAAATATGCTAACAATGCTAACCAGGTTGATTAGCTAACTTAGTTGATGATTTTTTGCAGTTATGCTAAAAATGCTAACAATGCTAACTATGCTAACCATGCTAACTAGCTAACTTGCTAGTGAGGACTTTTATTTTGAAACATTTGTTGCTAGGGTATCCATGGTGGCCACTATCAGGAAACAAGAAGTTACTGCAGTATAATCATGTTGGTTGCTATGGAAACGGTCATAAACACTTAATTGTAATGGTTGCTATGTTGGTTGCTAGGTACATGGAGGTTTCATGTAGTTGACTGGAGGCATAGTGGATGATAACTGACAGTTGGAATGGTTGAACAGTTCAATAGTTGAGTAGTTTCAATGGTTAAATGATTTAATAGTGTATTATTGCATTGAGGACTTTTATTTTGAAACAGTTGTGGAAAGAGGAAACAGTTAACAGATATGTAGTCTTCTGAGAGACTGTATGCTTAAAGCCAGAGAAACTGACAGTTGGTGCCCAGGTGGCCGGCCACCTGGCGTAAGATTCTAATTGCTGCCGTGATGTCATAATGAGCAATGTTAAGTCTATGGGGGACATTGTAATAGTTTTTAACTAATAGTTTAAAAAGTATAAAAGTTACAAAGTTGAAAAATACAAAGCCCACATCGCGTAAGTAAGACCTACGCGACAAAATTTGAATGGAGTTTCTACGTTAAGCGGTTGAAGCTGAATTGCGTGCGTTAGAAGAAGAACTAGAAATGCAATTCCAAGGAATTACCAGTGCATGAAAATGCAAAAAAGATAGATAATGTAGATATGGTTACTAAGGTGTAGCTAGGGTAAACATGGTGGTTGCATAGTTTACAGAGAGTTGATAGTGTGAAGGTAGACAGTTTAAAGATGAAACGTTCCAGTTCTAACTTAACTAATGATTTCTATTCATGTTAAAATGTTGATTAGCTAACTTACCTAATGATTTCTAGCAGTTACGCTAAAAATGCGTATTATGCTAGCAATGCTAACTTTACAAACAATGCTAACCAGGTTGATTAGCTAACTGAACCGATGATTTCTAGCAGTAATGCTAAAAATGCTAACTATGCTAACAATGCTAAATTTGCTAACAATGCTAACCAGGTTGATTAGCTAAATTAGTTGATGATTTTTTGCAGTCATGCTAAAAATGCTAACTATGCTAAGAATGCTAACTATGCTAACCATGCTAACTTGCTAGTAAGGACTTTTATTTTGAAACATTTGTTGCTAGGGTATCCATGGTGGCCACTATCAGGAAGCAAGAAGTTACTGCAGTATAATCATGTTGGTTGCTATGGAAACGGTCATAAACACTTAATTTTAATGGTTGCTATGTTGGTTGCTAGGTACATGGAGGTTTCATGTAGTTGACTGGAGGCATAGTGGATGATAACTGACAGTTGGAATGGTTGAACAGTTCAATAGTTGAGTAGTTTCAATGGTTAAATTATTTAATAGTGTATTATTGCAGTGAGGACCTTTATTTTGAAACAGTTGTGGACAGAGGAAGTAGTGAAACAGGATCTGTAGTCTTAATGAGATTGTATGCTTAAAGCCTGAGACAGAAGGTGCCTCTCATAGCGTTTACGCGTCCTCTCTCGCTCCTTACTGATCTACATAAAGAATGATGGAGCGGCAACAATGGGATAGTTTAGCCCTTCTTCTATCTTTCTTCATGTAGATCATTGAGGAGCGAGGAGCGAGGGAGGACATATAAACGGTGCTTGAGAGGGACCCACAGTAAATACTTTAAAAGTTTTATGTAGATAGTCTAATTAATGTTGATAGACAGAATGTTTAATGGATGTTGATAGGCAGATTGTTTAATAGATATTGATTGACAGTTTAATGGGTGGATGAGTGAATGGTCTGAAGAAGATGAATGGATAGAAGGTTGGATGGAATGTGCCTTACATTCTTGTTAAGAGAGACACTGATACAGCTCTCTGAGAGTAGTTGACACAGGTGTAATCAATTTAACTGGCTAGTCTTAAGAGAGCCAGAGTACTCTTAAAGCCTGAGACAGAGTAAATAATTAAAAAGTTGAATGTAGATAGTCTAATTAATGTTGATAGACAGAGAGTTTAATGGATGTTGATAGACAGATTGTTTAATAGATGTTGATAGACAGTTTAATGGGTGGATGAGTGAATGGTCTGAAGAAGATGAATGGATAGAATGTTGGATGGAATGTGCCTTATATTCTTGTAGAATGGAGAGACACAGCTCTCTACTGAGAGTAGTGGATACAGATACAGGTGTAATCAATTTAACTGGCTAGTCTCAAGAGAGCCAGCCTGAGACAGAGTAGATTGTTTAAAAGTTCAATGTAGAGCGTCTAATTGATGTTGTTGATAGGCAGACTGTTTAGAATGGGTGGATGAGTGAATGGTTTGAAGAAGATGAATGGATATAAAGTTGGATGGAATTAGGAGGACTTATTTTGATACTGTTGTGCGCAGAGGATACAGGGGAACAGAATATGTAGTCTTCAGAGAGGAGCCTGAGAGAAACTGACAGTTGGTGCCCAGGTGGCCGGCCACCTGGCATAAGATTCTAATTGCTGCCGTGATGTCATAATGAGCAATGTTAAGTCTATGGGGGAAATGGTAATAGTTTTTAACTAATAGTTTAAAAAGTATAAAAGTTGCAAAGTTGAAAAATACAAAGCACACATCGCGTAAGTAAGACCTACGCGACATAGTTTGAATGGAGTTTCTACGTTAAGCGGTTGAAGCTGAATTGCGTGCGTTAGAAGAAGAATAATAAGAAGTTGAAGCCTAGGAAGAACAGTACAGTGCATTTTCATGCACTGTAATAAGAAACCTAGGAAGAACAATATAGTGCATTTTCATGCACTATAATAATGTATTATTGCAGTGAGGACCTTTATTTTGAAACAGTTGTGGACAGAGGAAGTAGTGAAACAGGATCTGTAGTCTTAATGAGATCGTATGCTTAAAGCCTGAGACAGAAGGTGCCTCTCATATAGCGTTTACGCGTCCTCTCTCGCTCCTCACTGATCTACATAAAGAATGATGGAGCGGCAACAATGGGATAGTCTAGCCCTTCTTCTATCTTTCTTTATGTAGATCATTGAGGATCGAGGAGCGAGGGAGGACATATAAACGCTGCTTGAGAGGGACCCACAGTAAATACTTTAAAAGTTGTATGTAGACAGTCTAATTAATGTTGATAGACAGAATGTTTAATGGATGTTGATAGGCAGATTGTTTAATAGATATTGATTGACAGTTTAATGGGTGGAGGAGTGAATGGTCTGAAGAAGATGAATGGATAGAAGGTTGGATGGAATGTGCCTTATATTCTTGTTAAGAGAGACACTGATACAGCTCTCTGAGAGTAGTTGATACAGGTGTAATCAATTTAACTGGCTAGTCTTAAGAGAGCCAGCGTATACTTTTAAAGCCTGAGACAGAGTAAATAATTTAAAAGTTGAATGTAGATAGTCTAATTAATGTTGATAGACAGAGAGTTTAATGGATGTTGATAGACAGATTGTTTAATAGATGTTGATAGACAGTTTAATGGGTGGATGAGTGAATGGTCTGAAGAAGATGAATGGATAGAATGTTGGATGGAATGTGCCTTATATTCTTGTAGAATGGGGAGACACAGCTCTCTACTGAGAGTAGTGGATACAGATACAGGTGTAATCAATTTAACTGGCTAGTCTTTAGAGAGCCAGCCTGAGACAGTAGATTGTTTAAAAGTTGAATGTAGAGCGTCTTATTGATGTTGATAGGCAGACTGTTTAGAATGGGTGGATGAGTGAATGGTTTGAAGAAGATGAATGGATATAAAGTTGGATGGAATTAGGAGGACTTATTTTGATACTGTTGTGCGCAGAGGATACAGGGGAACAGAATATGTAGTCTTCAGAGCCAGAGAAACTGACAGTTGGTGCCCAGGTGGCCGGCCACCTGGCCTAAGATTCTAATTGCTGCCGTGATGTCACAATGAGCAATGTTAAGTCTATGGGGAAATAGCTCAATGTTAAATCTATGGGGAAATCGTTTTTTAATTCATAGTTTAAAAAGTATAAAAGTTACAAAGTTGAAAAATACAAAGCACACATGGCATAAGCGAGACCTACGCAACAAAGTTTGAATGAAGTTTCTACGTTAAACGGTTCAATCTGAATTGCGTGCGTTAGAAGAATAACTAGAAATGCAATTCCAAGGAATTACCAGTGCATGAAAATGCAAAAAAAGATAGATAATGTAGATATGGTTACTAAGGTGTAGCTAGGGTAAACATGGTGGTTGCATAGTTTACAGAGAGTTGATAGTGTGAAGGTAGACAGTTTAAAGATGAAACATTCCAGTTCTAACTTAACTAATGATTTTTATTCATGTTAAAATGTTGATTAGCTAACTTAGCTAATGATTTCTAGCAGTTACGTTAAAAATGTTAATTATGCTAGCAATGCTAACTTTACTAACAATGCTAACCAGGTTGATTAGCTAGCTTAACCGATGATTTCTAGCAGTAATGCTAAAAATGCTAACTATGCTTACAATGCTAAATATGCTAACAATGCTAACCAGGTTGATTAGCTAACTTAGTTGATGATTTTTTACAGGTATGCTAAAAATGCTAACTATGCTAACAATGCTAACTATGCTAACCATGCTAACTTGCTAGTGAGGACTTTTATTTTGAAACATTTGTTGCTAGGGTATCCATGGTGGCCACTATCAAGAAACAAGAAGTTACTGCAGTATAATCTTGTTGGTTGCTATGGAAACGGTCATAAACACTTTTAATGGTTGCTATGTTGGTTGCCAGGTACATGGAGGTTTCATGTAGTTGACTGGAGGCATAGTGGATGATAACTGACAGTTGGAATGGTTGAACAGTTCAATAGTTGAGTAGTTTCAATGGTTAAATTATTTAATAGTGTATTATTGCAGTGAGGACTTTTATTTTTAAACAGTTGTGGACAGAGGAAACAGTTTAACAGGATATGTGTAGTCTTCTGAGAGACTGTATGCTTAAAGCCAGAGAAACTGACAGTTGGTGCCCAGGTGGCCGGCCACCTGGTTTAAGATTCTAATTGCTGCCGTGATGTCATAATGAGCAATGTTAAGTCTATGGGGGAAATTGTAATAGTTTTTAACTAATAGTTTAAAAAGTATAAAAGTTACAAAGTTGAAAAATACAAAGCACACATGGCATAAGCAAGACCTACGCAACAACGTTTGAATGAAGTTTCTACGTTAAACGGTTCAAGCTGAATTGCGTGCGTTAGAAGAAGAACTAGAAATGCAATTCCAAGGAATTACAAGTGCATGAAAATGCAAAAATAGATAGATAATGTAGATATGGTTACTAAGGTGTAGCTAGGGTAAACATGGTGGTTGCATAGTTTACAGAGAGTTGATAGTGTGAAGGTAGACAGTTTAAAGATGAAACGTTCCAGTTCTAACTTAACTAATGATTTCTATTCATGTTAAAATGTTGATTAGCTAACTTAGCTAATGATTTCTAGCAGTTACGCTAAAAATGCTTACTATGCTAGCAATGCTAACAATGCTAACCAGGTTGATTAGCTAACTTAACCGATGATTTCTAGCAGTAATGCTAAAAATGCTAACTATGCTAACAATGCTAAATTTGCTAACAATGCTAACCAGGTTAATTAGCTAACTTAGTTGATGATTTTTTGCAGTTATGCTAAAAATGCTAACTATGCTAACAATGCTAACTATGCTAACCATGGTAACTAGCTAACTTGCTAGTGAGGACTTTTATTTTGAAACATTTGTTGCTAGGGTATCCATGGTGGCCACTATCAGGAAACAAGAAGTTACTGCAGTATAATCATGTTGGTTGCTATGGAAACGGTCATAAACACTTTTTAATGGTTGCTATGTTGGTTGCTAGGTACATGGAGGTTTCATGTAGTTGACTGGAGGCATAGTGGATGATAACTGACAGTTGGAATGGTTGAACAGTTCAATAGTTGAGTAGTTTCAATGGTTAAATGATTTAATAGTGTATTATTGCAGTGAGGACCTTTATTTTGAAACAGTTGTGGACAGAGGAAGTAGTGAAACAGGATCTGTAGTCTTAATGAGATTGTATGCTTAAAGCCTGAGACAGAAGGTGCTTCTCATAGCGTTTACGCGTCCTCTCTCGCTCCTCACTGATCTACATAAAGAATGATGGAGCGGCAACAATGGGATAGTCTAGCCCTTCTTCTATCTTTCTTTATGTAGATCATTGAGGATCGAGGATCGAGGGAGGACATATAAACGCTGCTTGAGAGGGACCCACAGTAAATACTTTAAAAGTTGTATGTAGATAGTCTAATTAATGTTGATAGATAGAATGTTTAATGGATGTTGATAGGCAGATTGTTTAATAGATATTGATTGACAGTTTAATGGGTGGATGAGTGAATGGTCTGAAGAAGATGAATGGATAGAAGGTTGGATGGAATGTGCCTTATATTCTTGTTAAGAGAGACACTGATACAGCTCTCTGAGAATAGTTGACACAGGTGTAATCAATTTAACTGGCTAGTCTTAAGAGAGCCAGAATATCTTAAAGCCTGAGACAGAGTAAATAATTTAAAAGTTGAATGTAGATAGTCTAATTAATGTTGATAGACAGAGAGTTTAATGGATGTTAGACAGATTGTTTAATAGATGTTGATAGACAGTTTAATGGGTGGATGAGTGAATGGTCTGAAGAAGATGAATGGATAGAATGTTGGATGGAATGTGCCTTATATTCTTGTAGAATGGAGAGACACAGCTCTCTACTGAGAGTAGTGGATACAGATACAGGTGTAATCAATTTAACTGGCTAGTCTTAAGAGAGCCAGCCTGAGACAGAGTAGATTGTTTAAAAGTTCAATGTAGAGCGTCTAATTGATGTTGTTGATAGGCAGACTGTTTAGAATGGGTGGATGAGTGAATGGTTTGAAGAAGATGAATGGATATAAAGTTGGATGGAATTAGGAGGACTTATTTTGATACTGTTGTGCGCAGAGGATACAGGGGAACAGAATATGTAGTCTTCAGAGAGGAGCCTGAGAGAAACTGACAGTTGGTGCCCAGGTGGCTGACCAGCTGGGGTAACATTCTAATTGCTGCCGTGATGTCATAATGAGCAATGTTAAGTCTATGGGGGAAATGGTGATAGTTTTTAACTAATAGTTTAAAAAGTATAAAAGTTACAAAGTTGAAAAATATAAAGCACATATGGCATAAGCAAGACCTACGCAACAAAGTTTGAATGAAGTTTCTACGTTAAACGGTTGAAGCTGAATTGCGAGCGTTAGAAGAAGAAGTTTAACTAGAAATGCAATTCCAAGGAATTACCAGTGCATGAAATGCAAAAATAGATAGATAATGTAGATATGGTTACTAAGGTGTAGCTAGGGTAAATATGGTGGTTGCATAGTTTACAGAGAGTTGATAGTGTGAAGGTAGACAGTTTAAAGCTGAAACATTTTGATTTGCTGATTTCTATTCATGTTAAAATGTTAACTATGGTAACAATGATAACCAGGTTGATTGGTTAACTTAGCTACTGATTTCATGCAGTAATGGTAAAAATGTTAACTATGCTAACTATGCTCACAGTGTTAACCAGGTTGATTAGCTAACTTAGCTAATGATTTCTAGCAGTTATGCTAAAAATGCTAACTATGCTAGCAATGGTAACTATGGTAACAATGCTAACTTAAACTAACAATGCTAACCAGGTTGATTAGCTAACTTAACTGATGATTTCTAGCAATAATGCTAAAAATGCTAACTATGCTAAAATTGCTAACAATGCTAACCAGGTTGATTAGCTAACTTAGTTAGATGTTTTTTGCAGTTATGCTAAAAATGCTAACTATGCTAACAATGTTAACTATGCTAACCATGCTAACTAGCTAACTTGCTAGTGAGGACTTTTATTTTGAAACATTTGTTGCTAGGGTATCCATGGTGGCCACTATCAGGAAGCAAGAAGTTACTGCAGCATAATCATGTTGGTTGCTATGGAAACGGTCATAAACGCTTAATTTTAATGGTTGGTATGTTGATTGCTAGGTACATGGAGGTTTCGTGTAGTTGACTGGAGGCATAGTTGATAACTGACAGTTGGAATGGTTGAACAGTTAAATAGTTGAGTAGTTACAATGGTTAAATGATTTAATAGTGTATTATTGCAGTGAGGACCTTTATTTTGAAACAGTTGTGGACAGAGGAAGTAGTGAAACAGAATCTGTAGTCTAAATGAGATTGTATGCTTAAAGCCTGAGACAGAAGGTGCCTCTCATATAGCGTTTACGCGTCCTCTCTCGCTCCTCGATCCTCACTGATCTACATAAAGAATGATGGAGCGGCAACAATGGGATAGTCTAGCCCTTCTTCTATCTTTCTTTATGTAGATCATTGAGGATCGAGGAGCGAGGGAGGACATATAAACGCTGCTTGAGAGGCACCCACAGTAAATACTTTGAAAGTTGTATGTAGATAGTCTAATTAATGTTGATAGACAGAATGTTTAATGGATGTTGATAGGCAGATTGTTTAATAGATATTGATTGACAGTTTAATGGGTGGATGAGTGAATGGTCTGAAGAAGATGAATGGATAAAAGGTTGGTTGTGCCTTATATTCTTGTTAAGAGAGACACTGATACAGCTCTCTGAGAGTAGTTGATACAGGTGTAATCAATTTAACTGGCTAGTCTTAAGAGAGAGTGTGCTTAAAGCCTGAGACAGAGTAAATCATTTAAAAGTTGAATGTAGATAGTCTAATTAATGTTGATAGACAGAGAGTTTAATGGATGTTGATAGGCAGATTGTTTAATAGATGTTGATAGACAGTTTAATGGGTGGATGAGTGAATGGTCTGAAGAAGATGAATGGATAGAAAGTTGGATGGAATGTGCCTTATATTCTTGTAGACTGGAGAGACACAGCTCTCTACTGAGAGTAGTGGATACAGATACAGGTGTAATCAATTTAACTGGCTAGTCTTAAGAGAGCCAGTGTATGTAGCCTGAGAGAGAGAGAGAGCTGCTGCACCTGGACTGGCCACCTGGCGTAACATTCTAATTGCTGCCGTGATGTCATAATGAGCAATGTTAAGTCTATGGGGAAATGTTTAATAGTTTTTAATTTACAGTTTAAAAAGTATAAAAGTTCCAAAGTTGAAAAATATATTGCACAGGTCTCCTTAGTAAGACCTACGTAGCAAAGTTTGAATCAAGTTTCTACGTTAAACGGTTCAAGCTGAATTGCGAGCGTTAGAAGAAAAAGAATTATAATAATAAGAAACCTAGGAAGAACAATATAGTGCATTTTCATGCACTATAATAATAACTAGAAATGCAATTCCAAGGAATTACCAGTGCATGAAAATGCAAAAATAGATAGATAATGTAGATATGGTTACAAAGGTGTAGCTAGGGTAAACATGGTGGTTGCATAGTTTACAGAGAGTTGATAGTGTGAAGGTAGACAGTTTAAAGCTGAAACATTCCACTTCTAACTTAACTTATGATTTCTATTCCTGTTAAAATGATAACTATGGTAACTATGATAACCAGGTTGATTGTTAACTTAGCTACTGATTTCATGCAGTTATGGTAAAAATGTTAACTATGCTAACTATGCTCACAGTGCTAACCAGGTTGATTAGCTAACTTAGCTAATGATTTCTAGCAGTTATGTTAAAAATGCTAACTATGCTAGCAATGCTTACTATGGTAACAAGGCTAACCAGGTTGTTTAGCTTACTTAACTGATGATTTCTAGCAATAATGCTAAAAATGCTAACAATGCTAAAATTGCTAACAATGCTAACCAGGTTGATTAGCTAACTTAGCTAATCATTTCTAGCAGTTATGCTAAAAATGCTAACTATGCTAACAATGCTAACTATGCTAACCATGGTAACTAGCTAACTTGCTAGTGAGGACTTTTATTTTGAAACATTTGTTGCTAGGGTATCCATGGTGGCCACTATCAGGAAACAAGAAGTTACTGCAGTATGATCATGTTGGTTGCTATGGAAACGGTCATAAATGCTTAATTTCAATGGTTGCTATGTTGGTTGCTAGGTACATGGAGGTTTCATGTAGTTGACTGGAGGCATAGTTGATGATAACTGACAGTTGGAATGGTTGAACAGTTAAATAGTTGAGTAGTTTCAATGGTTAAATGATTTAATAGTGTATTATTGCAGTGAGGACTTTTATTTTGAAACAGTTTTGGACAGAGGAAACAGGATATGTAGTCTTAATGAGATTGTATGCTTAAAGCCTGAGACAGAAGGTGCCTCTCATATAGCGTTTACGCGTCCTCTCTCGCTCCTCACTGATCTACATAAAGAATGATGGAGCGGCAACAATGGGATAGTCTAGCCCTTCTTCTATCTTTCTTTATGTAGATCATTGAGGATCGAGGAGCGAGGGAGGACATATAAACGCTGCTTGAGAGGGACCCACAGTAAATACTTTAAAAGTTGTATGTAGATAGTCTAATTAATGTTGATAGACAGAATGTTTAATGGATGTTGATAGGCAGATTGTTTAATAGATATTGATTGACAGTTTAATGGGTGGATGAGTGAATGGTCTGAAGAAGATGAATGGATAGAAGGTTGGATGGAATGTGCCTTATATTCTTGTTAAGAGAGACACTGATACAGCTATCTGAGAGTAGTTGATACAGGTGTAATCAATTTAACTGGCTAGTCTTAAGAGAGCCACAGTGTACTCTTAAAGCCTGAGACAGAGTAAATAATTTAAAAGTTGAATGTAGATAGTCTAATTAATGTTGATAGACAGAGAGTTTAATGGATGTTGATAGACAGGTTGTTTAATAAATGTTGATA
This sequence comes from Sardina pilchardus, assembly GCF_963854185.1. Lineage (NCBI taxonomy): Eukaryota > Metazoa > Chordata > Actinopteri > Clupeiformes > Clupeidae > Sardina > Sardina pilchardus. The sequence continues at coordinate 3,819,302 of NC_085009.1, forward strand.
GACAGTTTAATGGGTGGATGAGTGAATGGTCTGAAGAAAATGAATGGATAGAATGTTGGATGGAATGTACCTTATATTCTTGTAGAATGGAGAGACAGCTCTCTACTGAGAGTAGTGGATACAGATACAGGTGTAATCAATTTAACTGGCTAGTCTTAAGAGAGCCAGCCTGAGACAGAGTAGATTGTTTAAAAGTTGAATGTAGAGCGTCTAATTGATGTTGATAGGCAGACTGTTTAGAATGGGTGGATGAGTGAATGGTTTGAAGAAAATGAATGGATATAAAGTTGGATGGAATTAGGAGGACTTATTTTGATACTGTTGTGCGCAGAGGATACAGGGGAACAGAATATGTAGTCTTCAGGGATATTGTAAAGCCTGAGAGAAACTGACAGTTGGTGCCCAGGTGGCTGACCAGCTGGAGTAAGATTCTAATTGCTGCCGTGATGTCATAATGAGCAATGTTAAGTCTATGGGGGAAATTGTAATAGTTTTTAACTAATAGTTTAAAAAGTATAAAAGTTACAAAGTTGAAAAATATAAAGCAGGCATGGCATAAGCAAGACCTACGCAACAACGTTTGAATGAAGTTTCTACGTTAAACGGTTGAAGCTGAATTGGCTGCGTTAGAAGAAGAAGTTTAATAATAATAAGAAGACTTGGAATAACAGTACAGTGCATTTTCATGCACTGTAATAATAAGAAGAATAGGAAGAACAGTAAAGTGCATTTTCATGCACTGTAATAAGAAGCCTAGGAAGAACAGTATAGTGCATTTTCATGCACTATAATAATAAGAAGAAGATTTGACATTTTAATGTTTGTAGCGCGCCAGTTTACCCAGTGTGTGTGCATTGTGTAGTTCCTTAAAATACGGAACAAAGAGCGTCCCGTAGGCTATCTGTTTAATACAGAAGAAGACTTTAACTATTACTTATATATGCCCTTCGATCCATCCCAGTTGGTGGTTTTGCACCAGGCTCTGTAGTGCTCCTTTGTGGTGATGGCTCTGAAGAGCAGGCATCCGTATCTACCAACGTTGCCGCGACTCTGTTGGTGAATCCGAGCATGTTGTTCTGGGCCAACAGCAAGCAAAGTCACGTCTTCGTGCTGAGAAGGAACTTGAATGCTGTTGTCGAATGTGGCAGAGAGGGCCAACGGAGGCGACAAAGAGAAATAAATATGATTTGACATTTTAATGTTTGTAGCGCGCCAGTTTACCCAGTGTGTGTGCATTGAGTAGTTCCTTAAAATACGGAACAAAGAGCGTCCCGTAGGCTATCTGTTCAATATAGAAGAAGACTTTAACTATTACTTATATATTTCTTATAACGAAACGCGAAGAAAAAATACGAGGATTGACCATCTCGCCTCTCCGCGTTTCCCCCAATATCATGGCGACAAAGATAAATAAATATGATTTGACATTTTAATGTTTGTAGCGCGCCAGTTTACCCAGTGTGTGTGCATTGTGTAGTTCCTTAAAATACGGAACAAAGAGCGTCCCGTAGGCTATCTGTTTAATACAGAAGAAGACTTTAACTATTACTTATATATTTCTTATAACGAAACGCGAAGAAAAAATACGAGGACTGACCATCTCGCCTCTGCGTTTCCCCCAATACCATGGCGACAAAGAGAAATAAATATGATTTGACATATTAATGTTTGTAGCGCGCCAGTTTACGAGGACTGACCATCTCGCCTCTCCGCGTTTCCCCCAATATCATGGCGACAAAGAGAAATAAATATGATTTGACATTTTAATGTTTGTAGCGCGCCAGTTTACCCAGTGTGTGTGCATTGAGTAGTTCCTTAAAATAGCCTACGGAACAAAGAGCGTCCCGTAGGCTATCTGTTTAATACGGAAGAAGACTTTAACTATTACTTATATATTTCTTATAACGCTGGCTGTAGGCGATTTCTATAACCATTTTCATTCATTTCAACAATGGTTCATTGAAGTGTCGTTTGAATAATTTCGCCAGTCATCACCTTCATTTTAATGATTCAATGAGATTAAGGAGTCGACTATTGACGGATATGCGGTCTTCATCATTAAATGCAGTTGAAACTTTTTGCCACCTGGTGGTTGTTTGGGTACATTGCCTTAGCCTCGAAAAAAATCGGCTTGACGCACTGCGGGATCTCTTCGGGAGTCCCGCGGGAGAAGGTGCATTCTCAACCCGTACCCACTGTACATGGCTTTTACTGGTCATTTCATTAATGACGACTGGAAATTGGAGAGCCGTGTCATAAGCACAGCTGAACTTGACTCAACTCTCAAAAAGACAGCGCACAACATCCAAGGAGCTATGTGACTTTGGTATTGAACCTGCTCGCATATCAAAAGTAATATTTGTAAGTGACCAGGGCCCAAACATAAAAGCTGCCCTTCGCAGCTACAAGTGGTTGCCGTGCACCGCCCATGTCATTAACATCGTTCTCAAACACACATTTGATGTAAAAGAGAACACGCCACCATACATGCGCGACGTGATTGATATCAACGGAAAATGCAAAAGCCTTGTGACATACCTGAAAAAATCCGGCACTGTAGTACAACTTCCACACACCGTGACGCAAGAATGCGAAACCCGGTTGCGATGAAATCCAACAGGCCTTGCAGGAGAAAGATCAGCCCCACAGAATGGATGGCATTCAGCTGGAAGTGTTGAACACAGTTACTGAGTTTTTGTTGCCTTTTAAAACTGCGAGTGAAGAGATGAAGGGTGATGCTTATCCAACTATTCAGCTGGTCGTGCTTTGGTTTTTTAAACTGAAGAAACACTGCGAGCCCCAATATAGTGATCCTGAGTACATGGTTCATATTCGGGCACAGGCAACGCTCTGCTAAATGAGAAAATGTCCATCAGCGTCACCCACAAGCTTTGAACGTTTCTTTGTCCCCGTTTTAAGTCCCTGAAGATGTTTCAAGTGGCGGAGAGAAACGCTGTATACTACCAGGCCAGAAGACTTGTCAGGGAATTTGACAGTGCGCCGCTTACACCTGCAGCAAGTGTGAGGGAGCCAGAGCCCATGCCTCCAGGTGAATGGTAGGCCTACCAGCTAATAAAATAATAGCTGTTGGCCAGGTGCTGGAGTCCAGGGGAAATAGATCAAACCCCAGTACAGTGGATGCCATTCTTTTTTTGCACAGCGAACGTAAAAGCGCTAAATGAACATTTCCGTGTGATAAATAATAAGACAAAATGTCAGTGGTTATTTAGCTAGGCTGTAAACTGTAGGCCTGCCCTGGGCTATAGCCTACAAATATATATATTTTTTTTTAGCCTAGATTACAAACGCTGCTTTGTATGTTGCTTTGTATTTCTTAATGTTTAAAATGTGTAGCCTATCATCTTGTTTATCTGATTTATCATTCATTGCCTATTCATAATCATAGCCTATGTAGTTGTGATGTTTCCAAGCACTATCAGGCTGAAATAAAGGCTGTTTTTTTTATTTGAATTACAATGCCCAGTTTATGTAATGGTCGCGGACTCACGGGTGCGGGGCGGGTTGTCAAAATAGATACAGTGGTGCGGGGCGGGCTGAGGCGAGCCAAATAATTTCATAAAAGCGGGACCCGCGGGTTGAAAAAATACCCGACCCGCGCATCACTAGTGCTGACATTTGTCCATGTTTTACACAAGCTCTTTCCTTTCCTGGAAAAGATTAGCCTGACGAAGTCATATTCAATATGAGTCTGAAACTGCTCCATTCAGCTGCGATTATGGGGCGTGATTCAACCGATACAGGGCGGGGGGGATAGCTCTGTACGCATTGGATAGACCAAACCAAACAGAACAAGTTATTGGCTGTCAGTATCTGCGAAATCTAAGACAACGAAATATGTAGCAGGGTAGGCTATATGGAAAACATCCTCCTTCGTTTTTAAAAATAATTCCTTCAAACTGTATGCAATGAACAGCTGGGGAATGTCGTTAACCCAACTAGCAAACAGACATTTTTAAACAAACAGAAACGGTATCCGCCGTTCATTCCGACATACCAGCACTCCGACATTGACGTCCAGTTGTCGTAGTGGAGGCATGTCTCTTTATGGGGAAAAAGTCCCACCACTCGAACATTTTTTTTTTTTCATGGTCGCAGTGGCAGTATTTAACTTTTTTTTCAAACAACGTGCCATTCCGACATGAGGTCTAATAGGCTATTAATGTCATAACTATATCCAATTGTGTAAAATAATAAAGATTCACATTTAGAATGTCATTGTGAAGACTTGATATATGGTTATGTGTCTGCGTGCGTGACTCGGGGAAGTGAAAGCAGTTCTGTACATGGCAAGTTCTCATTATTCGCGGACTAAGTGGAGCTAAATTAAGTTATTATTTTGCTGTCACTTCGTCTGTTATATGGCCTAGAAGGTTGTATTTGGTATCTGTGGATAGCTCTAGCTCTCCTCTTTTATCTGACATGCAAGCCATATCTTTTTGACCACGGTTTCACGAGTAAATCAAACGAAAGTAGCGGTAACCGAAGCTATATGACATTCTTATTTGTTTGTCACTTCGTCTGTTTTTATAACACAAAAGGATCAATGTGTTTGGTATCGATGGAAAGCTATGTTTCTCCTCTTTCATGTGATATGCGTGTCATGTCTGTACGATGCCTGGTCCCGGAGTAATTCAAGCGAGAGCAGTGGCTGCGTGGGAGAACGCAGAGCAATATAGACTGTAAATATGATATACTTTGATTTAAATTCATGTTTATATTTTATTTTCATACTTGATCGTACAGACACGTGTCTAGTCTCGTTGGAAAGCCCTGGTTCTGCACTTTCATGCAATATAGGTCTCATCTCGCTGTGACTAATAATCGCGGAGCAATGTAACAGAGAAGAATGGGTGTGTTTTTTGATGCACTTTGCGTCCGTCGGGCTCATAGGGTCCGTTAAATTGACTTGGAAAAAAATAGGATTTGTAAACTGTCGGAATGGGGGTACTAAAATGTGTCGGATTGGCAGCATGGTGAAATAGAGGCATGTCTAAATGGAAGCATGTCGTAGTGGTGGCATGTCTGAGTGGCAGCATGTAACCAACGGAAATACTGTAACATCACCCAAACATGCTGTTTTAACTTGGTGAAAGCGAAACTGAAGTTTTCCCACATATCCACGTTGGTCTAAGTGTTCAGAAATAGTTGTGTGAATCCGTGATAAAACCTCCGTTTCAATAGCTAAGATAAACGAAAGGCCAAACTGCATGAACAAATTATGCATTCATAGCGTTTCTGTTGCAATCAAAATCAACACGGTCTCACACCCAACTCGTCGAACGAGGACGCATGCAGTCGTGAACGTCACTGCTGTTCATCTGTCAATCATCACGTAAAGCCCGCCCTGACAACGTGATTGGTCCGAACAGATCTGTATCTCGAATAGTAGCAGCTGAACGGAGCAGTGCCAGACCGAAGTTCCCTGCAGAAAAAGAATGGAGGCGGGGCTAAACTTCGGTCTGGCATCCAGGCTAGGAAAAGATTCCCTCTGCTCACAAGAACAGCCTCTCTGCACCCCAGTCTTTTAAGGACTTTCCTAAATGCTGCATCATAATAGACTGCAGTGACGTTGAAGTTGCAATGCCTGAACTCTTAAAAAATCAAAAACAAACCTATTCAGTCTACAGGGGGATACATTCTTTTAAATTTCTAGTGGGTGTCACACCAAATGGTGCAAGTGGCCTTTATCCGGGATCATTTTCTGATAAGGCCATAGTTAGAGAGTCTGGGATCCTTTCACAGATGGTGTCTGGTGATGTCATTCTGGCAGACAAGGGCTTTCTTATCCGTGACCTCCTTCCAGAGGGTGTCCACCTTAACATCCCACCCTTTTAGAACCACGGAAGACTGACTGCCAGCGAAGCTCACCAGACAGAGGTGCCTATGTGGCAAAGCGGATGGTTGGTATACATTGCAACATGTCGACTACGCCATCTGAAGCCCTTCCCCTCAGAATATGAATGGTTTTGAGACTGGTTAATGGATTTAAACTACCAGGCAACACAGGTTCGGGGTCACAGAAAACCAGAGAAGCGTGTGTCCAAAAATAAACTCTTTTTTTATTATAATTTAAAAACATCGGGAGTGAGTTCTCTCCAGTGTGGGTTTGCTAAAGTCAGTATAGTCTCCAGTGTGGGTTGGCTAGTACTCTCCAGAGTGAGTTCGCTAAAGTCAGTAGAGGTGACTATTCAGGGAATGAGACACTCGTGAGTAAATAGCACATCAAATTAGGGGTGGCACGGTTCACAAAATCTACGGTTCGGTTCGTATCACGGTTTAGGGTCACTGTTTTCGGTTCGGTGCGGTTCTTGTTGTTATTTTTTCTTTTAATCTTTAACACTCCAGAAACATATTTCAGCACATAGCTTAATCATCCACAATTAGGCTAGAGTATTTAGAGAATAGTTATCATGTAATAATGCACAAACTGAATTTGACTTCACATAAAGCACATTATAGTCTGAGGAAACTTTAAGCTTCAGTTGAGATTTTGATAAAGCAAGAGGGAAGACATTGATGATTTCAACAATCTTATCATCTATTTGGCAGGGATGGTGCACCAGCACAAAATGTAGGTCGTCCACCCATATTTTTCATTGCATCGCCTTTTTATCGCTCTCCTTTCATATAGTGTGAATGATTTTTTTAACAAGATGTAAAGCTTGTCTTTATTTGAAACACACACACATTATGTAATTATTTATTCATTCTATATACTGACATGTCTGATATTCATAACAGCAAACTTTATGCAGATTATAGCCTACTATTCATTATAACTCCACCTCTTAAATTCAGCTGTCTGGCTGAAGCCTCAAAATATTGTAAGTAGCAGGCTAAGCTCATCATGTACTGGTTGGACTGTTCAGTTTCCCCACATGTGTTTTAGTTTCAAGGTAAGCTAATACTTTTTCTCCTTGGGACAGGCCCTTTTAAGCCTTGGGAGTTGAAAACATTGGTATTGAGATGGTCATGCAGTCAACTTGAATGCAAGAGATTTTATCAAATGTCTGATGCTAACCGTTTTTAACAGTAATTTAGCTAATCGCCTTCTGTGCGTCATTGCGTTCACGATTGTGAATGTTCTATTTGGATTAATGTGCATGTCGAGGGCAGGTGTCCATTGAGCGCGCACGAGAGCGGGCCAAGGAGAATGAGTTTACTTCTACTGTTTCGTAAAGTTGCACGCATAGTCTACAGTTGCGGAAGAACATTCCACCCGAGCAGGGTCAGGTGCATCAGTTTGACCACGCTAGGGATGATCTCTCGCACTTGCCATTTCTAAAACCTTGCGCGCAGCACTCAAAACTCCATACTCCTACTCTCGCACGTAAGGGAAACGCGTCGTCACATATGTGAATCAATTGCGCATGCCATAACTAGCCTGAACCGTAGGACCAAAACAAAACAAAACAGCAGCGTTCGAACTTCAACCAAGATGCCTTGATGTTGCCGCTCCCTGTTACACCCGAGATCTGCTACACAAAGAACATACAATTAAACCCACGCAAGTTTACATATTAATTTAAAAATGGTTAACGTGACCTACCGCTTAGATGTGGTCAGTCATAAGGCCCATGTTCAGCGACTAGCTGCGCTCCTAAAACTCCAATGTTTGAGTTAGCCCACTGAATGATACAAACGTAGCCAACTACAAACACTACCACAATCACCTACCGAGAAGTCGGCGGCCATAGAGAACTGTCCAGTAGTGATGGGACACTTGACACTGGGGCACCGAAGCTTGTATCACTTCCACGAAGCAAATTGTTTCGAAGCAGTGTATTGGAGCTTGTATCAAGCTGGCATAAGCATGTGACTGATGACGTGCGAAGCTCAGAATGTCACCGAAAGGTTTCGCTGGATTCGAAAGTTTGCCCCACAGAAGCTACACTAGACCTGTGTTACGTGTCTTAAGTTACTCAGCAATCATTGTTACCAAATAAGTTTAGAAATGAAATGTGTTTTTGTGGCATAACAAATTTCCGCCAAGGTGCATTTATCTAGGATTGAACCTGTAGCGTCGGATTGACAGTCCTCTTCGTTACCTCGACCCCACCGTAATTTCATGCATACCATGATGTTCATGAAATACTTTTTTCTAATAATGCCGTTTTTAGTTCTATCCTATAACAGACTGTAATGCGTCTTGGTTATGAGTAGGCAATGGCAGTTTATTGTATAAGGCCTAAACTTTATTTATTAAAAAGGAAATCGATATTGCAATTTGCCACAGGCAGTAGCAGGCTGCATTTCTTGCTGTAGTTGGTTAAAACTGAACACGCGTAGGCCTAAATTCAAACGCTGAACATATGATATTCAAACATAATACCCTAGTTCTAATTAATGTATGTCATTTCCAGTCATCACACGCCATGCATGTGTATATCTATCTCTTCTGCTGTGCCTCGTTCGGCTGCGTCGAGTTCATCGTGCTGTCATTTCTGTTGACCACCAGATGTCACTGTTTTGTCTTCGATGCTTCAATGCTTCGGATCATTTTGCGATACAATCAAGAAGAATCTTCAGAGGCTTCACAAGGCTTTGTTCGCCCATCACTACTGTCCAGAGGAGATGCCAATACAGCAGGGAGACGGTGAAGGCTGGAGTCAGGTAAACTACCAACGTTGTGTAGCTACGACGTCAGCCTTCACAATAAAGGCTAGCACTTTATAGCTGCTCCCACGTACTGATTGGCTCACCTCCAATTGCCCAGAGCCACTCAGAAGGGCACTGCCAAGCTAACTAAAAGGGGCATGGACCTAATACTGCTACACCTAGTTAACATGCAACGGTCACTATTCAAGGAAGTTAGTCCTGAACTTGGATGCCCAGACAGTCAGTTGTGCTCTGGTGCTGGCCCCCCCCGGAGCAACACAACCTCCTGAGGACGACTAACTTTTACCTCCGGTGCTGGGCCCACCGGAGGACTGTTTGGCGGCTGACTGCAACGTCCTCGACCGGACTCATAACATCCTCCTAAGGACGACTAGGGGTGTCACGATACCAAAAAATCAGTAGTCGGTGCCAATATCAGTAAAATTACACGATTCTCGATGCCAAATTCGATCGTTAAAAAAAAGGATTTTCTAAAATCCCATGTAGCCTACTTAATTAATTTCTTTATTGAAATATTTGCAGAATACTGACATATAATTTCTATAACATACAGAGCATAACAGAATACAGTATCCAATTACGAGCATATCACATAGGCTTACACATAATTATTTAAATCACTTTTCTAATGGATTGTATAAAAACCAACAACTTGCATCGCCTTTTTATCGCTCTGCTTTCATATAATGTGAATGATTTTTTTTTACAAGATGTAAAGTCTTTATTTGAAAAACACACACATTATGCAACTATTTATACATTTTATATGAAATTTCTGATCTTCATTAGCAGCAAACTTTATGCAGATTATAGCCTAATTCATATTACAACTCCACCTCTTAAATTCAGCTGTCTGGTTGAAGCCTCAACATTTTGTAAACAAAGTAGCAGGCTAAGCTTATCATACTCTAGGCTACTGGTTGGACTGTTCAGTTTCCCCACATGTGTTTCAGTTTCAAGGTAAGCTACTTTTTGGGACAGAACCTTTTAAGTCTTGGAGTTGAAAAACATTGGTATAGATGGTCAGTCAACTTGAATGCAAGAGTTTTAATGTCTGCAGCATAGACATAGCTAATGATGCTAAACGGATTTTAAACAGCAATTTAGCTAGTCGTCTTCTGTGCGTCATTGCGTTCACGATTGTGAATGTTTTATTTGGATTAAATGTGCATGTCGTGGGCGGGTGTCCATTGAGCACGTATGAGAGCGGGCCAAGGAGAACAAGTTTACTTTTACTTTTACTGTTTGATAAAGTTGCACGTATAATCTACAAAAGTTGCGGAAGTATGCTTCCACCCGGGCAGCGTCAGGTGCATCAGTACGACATCAGTACGCTTCCAGGAATGATCTGGTTGGTTTTCATGGAGACAGATGCTGTGAGCACGGAGGGGAGAGGCTGTGTGTGTGTGCATATGTGTGTGCATGAGAGACAGATGTGTGAGAGACAGAGAGGGAGAGCAGGGAAAGGAAATTCAGGTTAACGACTTGCGTGTTTTTCAATACCGTTAAAAAATAGATAAATAAATTTAAAAAAGTAACGAAACGCAATATGTGGCGGCCGGTGCTGAATCTGTGGCGCATCGCCACAAATTAGTCTATGTGTGGGAAACACTGTATTGCCCCCATCAGTTCCGGAAGAGTCGCAGCACCGATGCTTATGCTGGCGTCGATGCTTACGGTGCTTCAAAAAAATAGACATCGCCGGTGTTTTTTCATTTTAGAATCGAGAGGTATCGCAAGTATCGGTTCTCGTGACATCCCTAAGGACGACTGAGTCCTACCTCCGGTGCTGGGCCCATCGGAGGACGAACCGCTGATGGGAGACTACAAGACATGTACGCCGTGGCAGCTGAACTTCCACCGTCCTCCGGTGCTGGGCCTATCGGAAGACAAACCACTGGCATGTTCGCCGTGGCAACTTTCATCGTCCTCCGGTGCTGGGCCCATCGGAGGATGAACCGCCGATGGGAAACAACGAGGCATGGGTCAGACATTCTTAGATGGTGTGAAAGCTGTTCAGTGGGGTAGTTCCAATGAGGGGAGGGAGTACAGTATAGAGAGGGAAAGTAATCTCATCGCCATATCTACAGTATCTATCGATCTATATGACAAGTGTGCAGTGTCTCAGTACTGCATTATGGCCTACATATTAGTCCATATTAGTAGCCTATATAACTTCTATAAATGATGTGGCTCTAGACAATGAGCAAATCAATAACTAATGTAATCTGAGCAAGTCATTTGACAATACATTTGATTGATTATTAATTATTAATTGTTATCTTAGATACCTGGCAACTGGTGACTCCTACCATTCCCTGTCATACCATTTCCGGGTTGGCTGGAGCACCATCTCCATCATTGTGCCACAGGTGGCCGAGGCCATTTGGGATGGGCTGGTGGGAGAGTTCATGCCAGTGCCAAAGCAGGATGACTGGAGGGACATTGCCTGACAGTTCAAGATCCACTGCGACTTCCCGAATTGTTTGAGAGCTATCAATGGAAAGCATGTCCGGATTGTGGCACCACCTACTTCAGGTTCCCAATTTTTCAACTATAAGGGGACATTCTCCATTGTCCTGCTTGCAGTAGTGGATGCCAATCTCTGCTTTCACATCATTGGTGTTGGAGCCTATGGTCGTGGCAGTGATGGAGGCACACTGCGGGAGTCTGCCTTTGGTCGGACTCTGCAGGCAAGCGCCCTGGACATCCCCCCAGATGCCATCGTCCCTGGAGCAGAGGATCTTGGACCTCTTCCTCATACCTTTGTTGGGGATGAGGCCTTCTCACTGCGCCGTCACCTGATGCGCCCCTATCCTGGGAGGAACCTCTGCAGACGCCGTCGCCTGTTCAACTACCGCCTGTCACGGGCGAGGATGGTGGTTGAAAATGCCTTTGGAGTTCTGGCAGCCAGGTTCAGGATGTTCCACAGGGTGATGGGCCAGCATCCACACAATGTGGAAGTGTGTGTGAAGGCAGCCTGCGTCCTCCACAATATCCTGCGTCGGGATGCTCCACCACGCACCTCCAGGACCTCAGAGGACCGACCCTCCGCCCAGCAGCCCAGCCTAATAGGAAGAAACCTCAGAAAATAAATAAAATGGCAGCAGGTCAGAGTGCATAACACGCCCACTGACTGTACACTTACAACCACAACCATAACCACAAACTTGAAAATAAATAGAAACAGAAGGAGGACACATTTTTTTAAAAGGGTTGGCACGGCTAACAGATGGCAGATATGCACTACAAACATGTATTTGTGATTAACACACTACATTTTCCTACAGGTAGTCATGCTCATGAAGTGCTGGGACCCCTGTACAGGAGCAGATACTGCTGCAGCCAGATTGTCCCGTACACCACACCTCAATGGCTCTCTCGTCTGCTGGAACATCATCAGCATCGTTCAGGTCCCTGTTGGAGATGCAAAGGTTATGCAGAATGGCAGAACACGTCACAACCTGGGGTACAAAAGCAGGACTGACCTCCAAAGCTTAAAAAAAGAAAAGCAAACGCCACCTTGCCTTCATTATCCCAAATGCCCTCAATCACATTTCTAGCCTGCGCGTGCCGTTTGTTGTACCGTGCATGTACAGGGTTCCGGACTGGTTCTCTATAAGGCGTCATTAGACACATAGGATGATTATACATATGATTGCAGTACCATAGTATTATCACAGTTTATTTAGTAGGTAGGTGACAGGTACGACTTAAAACACAAACATACACTGGTGTAGCGATGGCATTTAAAGAAAATAAAAACATTGCTCACCAGCTGCCACGGTGTGACTGAACACTTGTGTTGCCAGTCGAACGCGCATTTTTGTGAACGGTGGTAGGGTCACATGCTTCAGTGTTATTTTTGGAGCCATCCAGACAGAAAGTGTTTCCACGGAGTCTTTTTTTGGTCCTATCTGTAACATGACAGTAAAAGGTGATTAAAGATATTTTGCTAGTGAATTGAGAAATGGGCTGGAAGGAGTTCAACCATGTGTTATTTGATAATAACACTAATCGTAAGGCCATGTTTTTTTAGATTGTTCCGTATTGATTTCACGAGATGAGGCACATCAAATATCAGAGGAATATTTTTCCCGTCCACTGATATGCAGTGGGCATCAGCTGTGCTGTCTGTGATGTCGATGTTGGCTCCTAATAGTTTTAATGTTTTAAAATGGCTTTTCTAAAACAATCGATCTAGCAAGATTTCATGGGGAAAAAAACACAACAATAGACTGTAGGCTATGTATATAGCTATATAAAACAGTAATGTCCAACCATTCAGAGGTCCACAGATGGTCAGTAGTTCACTTCCCAGTATGATGAATACTTCACAACCCGTATTGTAATGTGACATTTAATGTAGACTTCATAAGATATTCATAAAATGTTTACAAAGGCTATAGAAGATTCAGAACCCTTGATATTGACTAAAGACATTATGTACAATATTAACATTTTATTTGTGCATACGACATCCACACTTCCAATTTATGAAATCATTTTTTGTTTTACTGCTCAAATAATAATGATCTGATTAAAAATAAACAAAAATAAGTTTTTTTTAATAATAATAATAACCATGATAATAGTAAAAAAAAAGCAGTATCTATGGAACAGTAACCATGGAAAGAGTGTACAGTATGGGCAACATTTCAGGCGAGATCCTCCTCCGAGCTGATAGTTATGGAGGCGCTGGAGGTGGCCACTCCAATTGGTCTTGGATCTTTAATAAATATACAAAATGATGTTAATACACAAATAGCATTGCTCACTATAGGGCTATTCTTGCAGGCTAATTTCAATTAGGTGTTAGCCCTCAGTCCTCCTCTTTGTAAACTATGTCCAGCTTAATTAAAGTGTTTCAGTCGACTCTATAAAGCAGACACACTTCACCATCATTCATAGACTAAATAACGTTATTCAACAGTGACCATATCAAAAGAAGTCACTTTTCAAACATCAACTTCACTAACACTCAAGATATCTATGTTAAGTGAATGTGCAGGCTTGGCTACAGGCTTCACTGTGAGGGCGCTAATCTTACATTACCTGTGGTAAACTAGTGTTGCTTGTCTGGCTGGAAGTCTTGCCTGTTCCTAGCTAGCTATTCTCTCCTGTGCGATCATCAGCCATATTTCCCTTCATGTTTTCCGACAGTGAATATCACAAAACTGCCGTAGCTGTGACAGACAGCCACATTAACTGGTTCTGTGTCACCCATATGGCCGCGTAGAACTCTGTGAAACGGATCGAATGAGCCCAATAGGGGCAATACCACATACAGTGGACTTTTTGTCTAATCAATAATGGCATGAAGTGTGTTTGCATTATGTGAATGAATAGGTGAAGTTTGAGGATTTGCTAAATGGGCTTTATGCATGGCAGATGTGAAGTCCCACATGTTTGTGTTCATAGTATGATTAATCTTTTCTGGTGAACGTCTATTTTTATGAAGTACAGTAGACTAGAATTATATTAGGCATAAGTACTAGTTGTACAGTGTAGTTATACTACTATTCAAGGTAATCCTAACTGATAATCTCTCCATGTTTCTTGCTAGTTTAGGGTTCATTTTATATTTAGCCCGTAGCTATGTCTTGGGCAAGGATGTTGCTTTTGCCAGCATTTGTTTGTCTGCCTGTCTGTCTGTGAGCAACACAACTTGGAAAGTACTCCATGGATTTAGATGACATTTTCTAACAACTTGGGTATTAGGACAAGGAAAATATGATTACACTTGGGTGGTGATCCATCTCACTGTCTAGAATTTGTATTGGGTTAGTGACCCACATTGCTTTGGTGGGGGTCTCTCCGAGTGCTATTCTAGTTTACCAATATAAAAGCTTTCCCAGAAACTTTCAACCAGCCTCTGACCCATCCTGAGCTGCGCAGAGCCCATAGTAGACTGAAAGTCTAGTTTTATAGAACTTACGGGTATACGGGCACGCAGTTGGTTTTGGAGGAACTCTTTGTCCCTTCTCAGGTCCACAATGGAGCAGAGGCGATTGCTCATTGAGTGCAGGGGAGGCTCAGCCTCCTCTAAAATGTCATGGAAAATTGCATCAAATAATGCCTATTATGGGCTACATTAGCAAGCCTAATATTCCAACTAGAACATGCGAAAAACGTGTTCAACTTCATGGCTACAGTAGGCCTTACTTGAGAATGGCCGTTTCCCTCACGCGTTGCCTAAATTATGCTGTGCATGTTCAAGATTCAATTCTTGAACATGCACTTGAACAAATACATCTAGTTAAAGTAGTAAAAGTGTAAAATTCTTATGTTTTTATGTTTGGCAATACAATAAATATTAAGAAATAGAAAGGCACCGACAATAACTTTGAGTATTACTTGTACATATCTTTACAGAAAAGATAAGAATGGAGAAGATTGTATTAATAATCATTTTATTTCATTAACAATAATTCTATTTCACATATTTACAGTGGATGACTGCATGAAGAGGTGGCGGTCACTCCGGGACAGGTTTAAGAAGGAGAGGAACAAGGAGAGGGAGCTGCAGAGGAGTGGCGCAGGGGCCTCTGCGAGGCAGCCATGGAAATTCATGGCTGTCATGGGGTTCCTGACGCCATTCCTCTCAGATAGAGGAACAACAAGTAATATCCACCGCAGACGCCCAGGGATAGAGAGGAATGGAGAGGATGTGGGGGGTGTTGCGGCAGGGGCAGGTGTGGCAGCGGCAGCGGCAGGGGCAGGTGTGGCAGCGGCCCCAGAGCCAGCGGCGGTGGAAGGTGGACCGGCAGCTGGGCAGGCAGGCATGCTGACAGCAACAACAGGCGCAGGTGCTGGCCCTGCCAACATAGAGGCTCCACCAGCAGGAGACAGCAGGCAGGCACCAGGTGGCAGTGGGCAGGAGGCAGGCAGCAGGCCGTAGCAGCTGGCAGGCACCAGGAGAAGAGGGCAGGGGCAGGAAGAGGCGAGGGCCTGAGATGTCTACTTTTGAAAAGGGCCTGCTGTCTATGATGGAGCCATTGGCAGTCCTCGCCTCGCAGCCCCAGCCCCATCCCCAACCAGAGCCCCAGCCCCAGCCAGTTGATGAAGATGAAATCTTCTTCAGGGGCCTGATCCCTTCCATGAGGCGCCTCTCCATTCCCAAGAGAGCTATGGTAAGGTTGCAGATACACCAGCTGATGTATAATGCAGAAATGGGGGACCTGCAGGCTCAGGCCCAGGTTGAAAACTTTACAGACTAACTTTAAAAAAAAAAAAAAAAATAGTTAATAGATTAAAGCCTTGATGGCTGATATTTGCCTGTTGTGTGCTGTGTGCTGTTAAGGACCGAACCTCAGCCCGCAACATAAATGAGACGACAACAGCCAAATGGCTCAAGTCTAGGGTTTTAATACAAAAATAGGGATTCAATGTAAAGCGAATGGATTGTAAAGTCCGAGAAAAACGATGTCCATGGCGAGAAGGGACCTTGCAACTCCGATGGCGTGAGAACAAAGACCGGGTTGGACAATGGGAGTTCACACATGCGCTGCAGCCTCCTCTTCACCTGTGTACAGGTATCTCTTATAGGCCCATAGCTTGACTCAGGGCACGGGTTGGCCAAGAGCCATTAGCAGGGGCCATTAGCAGGGAGCCGTAACATGTGCTATGTGCTATGTGTTTTATGAGTTTTATGAGTTTAATTAAAAAAAAAAACGTACCTTTGAAAACGTACTTTTCCTCCTGTCCTTGTCTTCGTTTCCTGGATGGATTATTGTAAGAGCTGGTTCAGGTCATGTGGCTGTAAATAAACATGTAAAAATGTAACTTGAAGCACATTTACAAAGTATATGCAGGTATGTGAATGTGCAGGTAAAGCTGGAATATGCTTTTAAAAAAAAAAGAAAATAGGGGGGGGGGGGGGGGGATGCACATATGCACCTATGAGCATGTGCATTCATACAAATGTGTCAACAGACATGGTGACTATGATAATGAGCTTTATTGGCTGGCCCAACACTAACAGAAAAACACTGCCTCAAAAGGCTATTTTGAACATAAATAGTGTTAAACGTGCAAAAACAAACTATAAATTTGTAGGCTATAAAATGTAAAGCAGGGGTCTCAGACTCCCGGCCCGCGTCCGGCCCAGGTACGGCCCGCGACTTGATGCCCAAATAATAATGTAATTTGGCCCTTAACCCTCTAACCGCCCAGGTTTATTTTGATTTTTGCATAAAAATTTCATAAGCCCATGGCTTGAAAGTGGTCAGAGATAAAGTCCTACTGTAAATGTGAAAATCATTGAGTATGAACTAAAGTTTATGAAGGGGGTCAATTTTCTCATCTAATTTGCATATTATGACGTCACAGATTGGCAATAGCGTCAAATTATGCACATTTCAGTAAATACTGATTGTTGAACACATTTGAGCAGTTTTACTTTGATTTTTGTAATTTCTCCGACATAACAAACAAACAGGACCACAGCCACATGTAAACCAACAATAGTAAACTATTAGTATTCCACAATCCCTATGTTACTATAGAATAAAGTAGCCTGGTCAAATCAGTTCCTATCGCGGATGACTTTGTTGTTCTTCAGAGCCCTATTTTTACTAGACCTGCTGTCTGTACCATGTCAATTACAGACACTATCATCATGATTATCACTGGCACCAAGCACACCATGCTTATTTGAACCCTTTGGTCAACATTGCTGCAGGTAAACATTGACGTACACACGCAAAGACCCACCTCCATTCACAGACGCATCTTGACTGTCACTGCCAATGAACGACCGATCATAATCTCCAAAAGGCAGATATTCTCCTTCAGAATCAGAGTAGGTGAATAGCAGACCCAAGACTTCATAACACATGACTTTGTTTTTTAACATTTGCCGTTTTTCTGCTTCAATTTGTGCATAGCGATCGCGCATTTCACTTCCGCGTTATAAACAGGAAATGCGTCTTTTTTTTTTGTTTCTCGCGAGTAATACAGGCACTTCCTGAAAACTTTTTTACTCGAATTTGGGCTTGAATCGAAGCTCTGGATGTCTGCCATCTAGTGGTGGAGAGTACAAAGGCGATTTGTCACCCCACTCGGATCTACCGTCTGTTTTAACACTAGAAGCGCCGCGCCCCTCTGACCCACTTATACCTAGAAGCGCCGCGCCCCGGTCATTTGACCGCTTTGACGACCTACTAGAAGCGCCGTGCTGTTGTGAACTACTTAAAGCGCGGCGAGGCGGTCAAAAGACCGCTGAGTCCTTAGACTGGGAAGCTGTTACTTACACATAATGACAGCTAGATGGCGCTTCGTGCACGAATCAAATCGTTTGAATACATTTGTCAGACTGTGTTGTCTGTGGTTGTTTCATTATGACATAGGTCTACAGCACGTTTGAGTTATCTGTCCATTTATTTGTGTTGATTTGTGTTGTTTGAGGTAAAAACTCTGGAGGAGTTCTTGAACAAAGATTGAGCAAACTTGACTTTCAACTTTCATAGTATTTCATTTTTTATATTTCGTTTTTACATTTTGTATGCTAGCCTACTTAGAAATGTTGGCTATTTTAAAACGGAGGCATACGCGTTCTGTGATTAGGAGCCTGACCCGACGGGAGGGGAAGGATGAAAAATGTCGACCCAACACCGGTGTTGTTGGATCTCGAGATCCGTAACCCGCAGTTCGGGTTTGGGCAGATAATCTAAGCTCTAAAATGAATGGATGGCTAGTTCTAATTCACTCCCCAAATTCACTTCTATTCATTTAATAGGTCTATGTTCGCGCCGCGGAAAATGATCGGACCGAACAAAGAGCCTAACCTAGTCTGGTTTCAATTACACAGTAGCCAGGATTTCATGCCGCATTTTACAGGCTACCGCGGCTACTTTCTAAGACAATGTTCATTCATTTAGGGAGAAGCATCTAGGGTCTAGCTACCTCGGAGGGAGGGAGATAGAGAGAGCAGAAATGCTGAGCAGGCATATGCGCGAGAAGTAGGCCTAGGCTAATTAAAAATGATGAGTGAAAAAGATATTCTCCGTTTTGCGAATGTGTAGGCTATGTTTCGATGTCTGCTGAAAAACAGCTATAGGCCTATTGTGAATTCGTGGTTTTGAATTGAGACACACATCCACGGTGCGAAGGGCCAGAGACGTAGCCCACTGGTTAGAGCTTCAGCCTCGGAGCCCAAGAGTTGCTGGTTCGATTCCCGACCTATGTAGGTTATGGCAGAAGTACTTTTGAGCAAGGCATCAATAAAGTATTCTATTCTTTTCTATTCACACAACTAGCCTACACGCATGCTGGCGAATTCGAACATTCTAAAACGCGCATATGGGTGATTCTTCAATTAGGGGAACTTTTATGTCCCCAGGTTATGAATTCATGTTAGAAATATCATATTACCAAAAAAATAGTTTAGTTATTTTACATAATATTTATTGCACAACCAAAAAATGTTATACACTAAAATCAGTATGATTTCTATTTTTAAAAATGTTTTCATCATCAATATTTGGCTACTCAGGCCTTGTCCCCAACCCAGACTTTTAAACTTATCTGCTCTGAAAATGTGATAAAATGTTATCAGTTCATTAAAAAATCACAATATATGTTTCAATAGTAACGTTAAAATGCACATAATGCACAATTTGGGTTCATATCTGTGCAATTTGTGAATATTTTTAATCATTTAGTATTGTCCCCAACAATACTGTCATTACCGCGACAGTCTATTATTACTATGAGGATTTTTTTGAGGGCAAGACTTGTTTATGCCGTAACCATGGAAATGAAGACTAGCAGGGGAGCACATGTCAGCCATGAAAAGAAGAGTGTCATTTGATGTCTGAAAAAGTAAGTAATTTAATCATATATTCCCTCTGATCATGGAGTAGACTTATTCAGCGTCATTACCATACATGCTTTTGCAACAATATTTTGATTAAAAAAATGAAATATTCACATGATTTATGTGTATTTAGAGTTATTGTTGTACTAGCTGTTGAGTGATGTTAGCAAATTCATGACCTAGCATCTTTTTTCCTGAAAAAAATGAAAAATGTCATTACCGCGACACGTCACTACCAACACAAAACTTGTTGTGTTGGTAATGACATATGATGGTGGTAATGACATGATCTGTGTCACTATTATCCTATTTTCTGTTTATAAACTAAGTTAAAGAAGCATAATAATATGATTTTACAAAATGAGATGAGATGGGATGCCTTACTTCCTAAAATTATTTCTTTCTTATTTTTTAACCAGAATGGCTCCCAAGAAATCAGCAGAAAGGTGTAGAGAACACAGAAAAAAAGTGAAGGAAGATCCTGTCAAATATCAGGAATACCTTGACAAAGAAAAGGAAAGATACAAAAGAAGAAAAGAAACAGGAAAGCTTAAAGTAATCTCACAGCTGCCAAAACGGGACCAAAGACAGAAACGTAGACAATGGAAAGTTAACCAAAGAAATAAGAGAGCCAATGACAAGATACAGCAGGAAGTACAACACTATGTAGCTTCGAACACCCCCCCAACATCTCCAGCCTCCCCTCCACGATCTCCAGTGCAACACGGTCAGATCAATGTCCAACAAGTACTAGAACATGGACAAAGTGGAAGTGGAAATCATGAAACTCCTTGCCGAAGAGGTCGTAAAAAAGTTAAGGCAAACAGAGCAAAAGTATACCGTGATCTTTATGCTATCCAAAAGAAACTACAAATAGCACAGAAAAAAATGGAAAAATACAAAAAGAGATGCACTAGGCTTTCTGGGAAACTTTCAAAGCTAGACTCCCCAAATCAAAAAACAAACAAACAAATGAAACTGCAGCCAAATGCCCTACGGAGGACACTTCTCTTCCACAATGTGGTACTTTCTGAAATCAAAAACAAATACAAACAAGCTGGAGTAAAGAACAAACAGATTGTTGCCAGGATTCTAGCTGGAAAGATACTGAAGAAGTACCATTTTTTAAAGGAAGCACACCATCAGATTGGGTTCTCTTGCAAAATAATGCACAGCAACAAAAACAGGCCAGGAGATTTCCAGTTTTACAGGAGAGAATACAAAAACAAAATGACTACAGATACAAAGGAACAACTGAAAAAATTCCTGGAGCGAGATGACAACAGCCGACCATCCACAGGAAAAAGAGAGACAATTACCAGAAAGAAAATCAAAATGCAGAAGCGTTTCCTTAATGACAGCTTGTATAACCTCTTTCTGAAGTTTAAAAGGGAATATCCCAATGCAAAACTTTCATATGCAGAATTCTGTAAAACTAGACCATTCTGGGTTGTCGCACCATCAGCAAAAGACAGAGAAACTTGCTTGTGTAAGACACATGCAAATACTCAGCTAATGGCTGACAAATTGTTCCACCATAAGGTTATACCCTCAAACAAAATTGACCGGCTCATGGAGTCATTGTGTTGTGACAAGTCAACAAAGATATGCATGTACAGAGAATGTGACATCTGCCAGGAAAAGAAGTTTGTTGCGTTTTGTATCGTATCTGATAATTACAGGGCTCCGCTCCTATAATGTCTCAGCTGAGACCGCTACTCAGGGTGTGTGCATATATAAACCTGTTAGACTACCGTGAATCCCTCACTCTGCTAACCTGGTTGTGTGTGTGTATACTATCTTTAGACTCTGCATGGGATTTCTGCCTTGCTAAAGATAGTTTATTTCCCCCTTTCTGACTCTTTGAGGCGACTGCTCAGCAAAAAAGGGGAAGTATATATCAGTGTCGTGTCTGTGGCAAAGGCCCCTTTTCAATGGGTTTAGGATGCACGAAAGGACTGATACATGAATCAAAATCCTTATTACCTGCAAACGTGCTTAATTATGTAATTCTCTTCTTATAGGGGGACTTGGCCATTTACTGCATAAACTAATCTGGGACAATGATTCTAAAAGTCTTCTTCCTATTACAAAGGCTGATGCCTGTCAGTGTAGGGACAATGGGGACCTATTCTTAGTGGTCACAGAAAGATTCATATATAACTGTTCTAGTGACAGATTTCTATGACATAGAAGACAACTATTAAATCTAATTTGGGATTGGGAATTCAGATATATTCTCCTATTCGTGATGAGGGTGAATGGTTGGGGTTAAAGGGGTTCTAGGTTCCTAATTAAAAGTTGTGTAACACGGCTGGGGGAAAACAGTTTCTCTCATCCCACCGTAAACATACAACAAAATTAATCTAATTCTAAAGTCTTGGCCAGGTGATCAACTATGGGGTTTCCTAGGACAAATCTGTATAGCACTCATTGGCATATAACAGATCTAAATGATAATTTGTACTCCGTTTTTACATACATTAGTTACTAAAAACAGATTTCCTTATCTTTGCTTGTATGGTGCAGGTTTAGGACCTTACAAAGGCCCCCGAACATTAATTTTTTTACGGAACCATGCCTGCTAAATGCAATCCAGTGTAATTTTTCTACAGATACATGTCTGCTAAATACAATCTGGTGTCATTTAATTACAGGACCATGTCGGCGAAATACAGTTCGGTTGGTTTTGTGACCGCGTTAGTGTCTAGGACTTTCCTTCCTTAATACACAGCTGAGTTCGCTACTCCAGTGTATGTCAATATATTGTGTAATAAGTGTTTGCCCATTAACAGTGTCTAGAAAGTAAGCCCTTCAAACGGACAACTCACCCCTTTCCAGCTGGGTCTCCTTGCAGGCGTGCGCCTCTCGCAAGAAAAAAGTATTCTTGCAAGGAGATCAATATTCTCGTTGACACAGGGGAGGCAAAAGAAAACTCGAAGAAGGACTCTGCTGCCTTTTAACAGAATCCCTAACCTAGGGTTAGGGCTCTGACTTTATTGAAATAATAAAAAAAAATCTTCTTGCGCTCAGTTGAGGAGGTCCAGAAGAGGTGATGGAGAGCGCCCCCCTTCCTGCCCCGGTCCCGGGACACCTTTTATATTTGCCCAGCTGAACCTGAATCTATCACTGGTATTACAGTCAGCTGATTGGCTATTTGTTGTTCCTCTTTCTGATAGCTACCCTCAACTCTTCATACTTAAAATACTGACACAGCACACTGATGTTGCCCATACATGGCTCTAAACTGAAACTATTAAACTTAAAACTCTAACACAGCATTCGGATGTAACCCATATATGGGCCTAAGCAGGAACTACCAAACCTAAAACTCTTAACACAGCATTACTCTATAAGCCTGACTAAAACACTTTAAGAGCTAAACATTTATGTTCTAAAGGATTAAGCAAAACACATTCTAAAGCTAAACAAAACCACACTTTAAACTTCTAGTAAAAACACACTTCTACTCTAATTAAATATTCTTTTCATACTAGTTATCTATCATTGCTGCATTTGCACATTTTTATTTGGTTTAGAGCAAGCTGGAATTAAGCATTAATATTAGACTTCTATCTAGTGAACTATCTCATATCTTTTGACTTTTCCACGGTTCACATTTTCTGCCACTTTCTACACCCTCCTCTTGAACCGTGGGAAACTGGTCTCCGTTGATTATTGCTGGCCACGTCTGGGTTGTTTGGTCATCTGCTTCGGGTCAAGGACGAAGACGGCGTGGGGGTCCAAATCTGCTGGGTCGGGTGTCTTGAATCCGTCCGGCCGGCCTCCTCGATGTCTCGTCTCGTGATGGGTTTGTGAGTCCTCCCGTCACAACAGCGGTGACAAGCACCAAGAAGTTTGCCATGAATACAAAAAGGGTTATTGAAAATGCAGTCTTTCCTGTAGGTCCGTATGAATTTGTGCGACCACGGAACTACTTGGGGTTTCGGGGTTATGCTGACCGTGCACCAGCACGCTCCAGTCGTGAGCCTGTAGACCCTCACCGAGACTGGGAATATGCGGGGGCCTTCGGGGAGGGGAGCATCGTGTTCTCCTTCTCTACTAAATATGAGGACTGAGTTTCGCCTCATGTACTATTTCTTTTCCTTGCTCACATGGGCATCGAATTAGGCAAGGAATTAAAGTGAGTCTGGGCATCATGTGGGGTATCAGTGCCCAACTGTCTGGGTCTCTTAGGGCCTTGACGGGAAATCTATGTAATCTATGCATGCCGTCTGTCCATAGGTAGTTCCTTTTCAGGGGTGTTATTACTCTGGTACCAGGTTCCACTGTTACTAACCTGTTAAATGGGCGGGGGGCTAGAAAGGTTTCTCTGATCATTGTTTGGTGAGGCTCTGGCTCGTCTGCCACCTTCAACGCCTCTTCTCTCACTGTCACTGTTATGGGCTCTGTCACCATTTTTTCATGGTTCGTAGTTCCTCTATTGTCTGGGGAGTCCTGTCTAACAGACTATCTAACAGGTTGTCCTGTGCTGGTTGTATGAGATTTTCTGAGCTGATGCTCCAATCTTCACTAATTATGCAATTGTCTGGGAATTACTTTAAAAATAATAAAAAATAAATAAATAAATAAAACCACTTTAAAAAGTGACTTCACACTTGGGGATAGAGGGAGGTTGGGTCAAATTCTAAGCCTGTGCTCCAGTCAATGATTGGAAATTGGGGGTCAGTTGGGTCCAAGGTGTCTCCTGGATCTACAAATGATTTAGTCAACGGGTTGTTGGGGAATCTTTTTGGGACTTGTAACTTGGCTTTGCATGCCTGTCTGTCACTGTTCCTCATGTGCAATGCATCAGAGAGGCCATGGCCCCTTGGCTTGCTGAGTTAGTAACACATTTCACACTTTCAACTGCCCTAGGCTACTCACAAGTGTCTTCACCTCAAGGGAGTTTAACGTTTTTCTTTCTGGTCTGTTCTTTGTTGATGACCTGTTGCCCATTTACTGGGTCTTCTGTGATGGGGCAGCTAATTTCTGCTTTAGTTGGATGTTGTTGACATGAGCAGTTTTCACCTCTGAACGGCCCTGCTCCTTTTGTCTCCAAAGTCCATGGGTCTCTAGTTATTCCCTATGTTATAAAGCTAGCACAGATGAGGGTAGTCAGGTTGACATATTGTCGGGTGCATTTTAGAATCTATGTGGCTTTGAGCTCTCCTCCTCTTACCCTTCTCTGGGCCTGAAGGACTTGTGAAAGGAGGAGGGGATGAAACAAAAAAAAAGGAACTTCTCTTTTCTTCGTCTGTAATTCACCATAGCCCTGTCGGGTTATCTAGTGGGGGAGGGGGTGTCATACTTATAGCAAGAGAATGAGCAGACCTCGCCATCTGGAGCGGCATATTTCGTGATATTAACATTTAATATAATTTTCATGCCGTTGAACTTAATCTTCACTTGGCCCTTGTGTTCTGTCTTGGTCACAACTACGCTAGGTTTCATCCCTGAGGTAGCCAGTCTATTTCAGTGGGTGCACAGACGGGTGAGTCACATGGCCTTGTCACGTATTTCCACTTACACCACTGCTGTGAGATCCAGTAACCAAGGTCTACATCTTCTTGCTTGACTAAGATTCTATCTTTCTGAAGCTTAGGCAGAGTGGAGCAGTAAGCAGTCTGACTTCTTACACCTCTCCAGTGGAGTGTGGCACAGCATATTCCATACAGAGCATACTCTCCATGTAGCAGAGTCCCAGCTGGGAACGAGGGATCCCCTCGCCCCAGCTGGTCCAGCCCTCCCCTGTGTCTGAGATGACAAGTTGTCCTCGGGCAAGACACTTGGGCTTAGTGTTTGTGTGTGTTGAGTGTGTAGTCATTTTGTAAACGTATGAGTAAAAGATGTACCCTGCCTGTCTTTGCTAAGGTCACAACGTTACCCGTCACGTTTACTATAATATCTTCACTTTCAGTAGTGTTTTTGATGCCCTGGCCTCTTGTCTGCCCTCCGTGGAGCAGAACAGGAGTGGCCATAGGCTTTGTTTGTGGGTGGTGTATATTAGAAAATATTTATTCCCTAATATAGTGGGAGGTAGGGGCCCCGCAATGTTAGTGGAGTAGCACACCCCTCACCTTTTAACAGTGATGGGGTACATTTTCCCTATGGGATGGGACGCCCTTCCTTGTTGGCGTAGTTGCTGCATTTTTCATCTTGTGAGACATGGGAGTCTTTTTTGCGTCCCTTCTCTATGATTTTGGGCACTTCATGGGGTCTGTGTGACTTGACATTTTTCGTCTTGTTTAGCCGTCTACAATAGTTCCCCTTTTTTTTCGGTTGGGGTGTCTAACCGTCATGCGAGTAAACTGTTTGGTCTAGCTCACTGAGGCACTTTTCTCTTTTTTGTTACCCTTTTTGAGAAATTTTGAGTTATTCTACCAACTCATCTTCTCCTGGGGCTCTCTGTGGTGTGATTGGGATGTGATATCTTATGTCTCCCTCTCATTCCCCCTCGCTCTCATCTGTCGAGTCATTCTCCCCTGTGACAGGGGTGGGGAGAGTGGTGAGACTTCGGAAGGTCCCTAATGTGGCACTGGCGTGCTCTTCTGTGGCAGGGGCGGGGAGTGTTTGGGCTTAGAAAGGTCCCTGGTGCTGCTAACATAGCCTTTTCCATAAAATTTGCAGGTATTGCACCTGTTGATTGTGTCCCATCGTTCCATTATGGGCTTCATAAGCTACATGTAAGACTGTGCTAACCTATGGGTCGTTTTTGACCCTTTGTGCTACCACGGTTCCTGATCTCAGCGGGAGTTGTGATAGTAGGTCAGCTCAATTTTTACATCCAGCGTCCTTGCACTGCAGCAGCTACTCCTGCTGTGTGGGACAGCTGTACGTTTGCCGGGTTAAGGAAGGTGCCCCTGTCCGTACCAAAATCTAAATCCAAAACATTTCCTAGGATTAACCTACAGTTTTGTGTGGGATTAGAAATGCGTATCGGTTGACGGAGCTGTCTTCTGCCCCCTGGGCTGGGGTGTCGGGCTATGGCTTCTCTTATTGCTCGCATGTCAAAAGGACTCTCTTGCTCGTCATCTGCTTCCTCTGCAGGATCAGAGTTATCTGTCCATTCACTATCGGCAGCTGCAATACCGTCCATTCTACCCCAGTCTCGGCTGATTTATAACTGTTCCTTTCCTTCTAAGTACTCTCGAATAGGTGCGGTTCCTCGTGGGTTTGCAACTTCCACTTCACTCTGCGTTCTGAGATCTCGACGGATACAACCAGTAACACCTATGATATGTCTTATACTCACGGATACAGTCAGCCTCTGTCGGCTTCAGTGATCGAACTTGGTTTGGCCAGTAATTACTACTATTAGATAGACAGGATATGTAAGGGCTGGTTCCTAATAATAATCCTTTTGTCTTTTACTGGGTCGATTTGCGCCTGCGCTATTATTTAACGAGACTTTCCTGCGCAGTTGGAGCCTTTCTGTTTTCCCAGTGAGGCCTCACTGGGTTAAAAGAGCTCTCCCGTGCTTCGAAAACCCTATACACTCGATTTGGGTATTGTGGGTTCGAGCGCTTTAGGCTAGTGTGGTGACTTATTTGTCTTACTCAATCACCGCCTACACGTTGGGCGCCATGTTGCGTTTTGTATCGTATCTGATAATTACAGGGCTCCGCTCCTATAATGTCTCAGCTGAGACCGCTACTCAGGGTGTGTGCATATATAAACCTGTTAGACTACCGTGAATCCCTCACTCTGCTAACCTGGTTGTGTGTGTGTATACTATCTTTAGACTCTGCATGGGATTTCTGCCTTGCTAAAGATAGTTTATTTCCCCCTTTCTGACTCTTTGAGGCGACTGCTCAGCAAAAAAGGGGAAGTATATATCAGTGTCGTGTCTGTGGCAAAGGCCCCTTTTCAATGGGTTTAGGATGCACGAAAGGACTGATACATGAATCAAAATCCTTATTACCTGCAAACGTGCTTAATTATGTAATTCTCTTCTTATAGGGGGACTTGGCCATTTACTGCATAAACTAATCTGGGACAATGATTCTAAAAGTCTTCTTCCTATTACAAAGGCTGATGCCTGTCAGTGTAGGGACAATGGGGACCTATTCTTAGTGGTCACAGAAAGATTCATATATAACTGTTCTAGTGACAGATTTCTATGACATAGAAGACAACTATTAAATCTAATTTGGGATTGGGAATTCAGATATATTCTCCTATTCGTGATGAGGGTGAATGGTTGGGGTTAAAGGGGTTCTAGGTTCCTAATTAAAAGTTGTGTAACACGGCTGGGGGAAAACAGTTTCTCTCATCCCACCGTAAACATACAACAAAATTAATCTAATTCTAAAGTCTTGGCCAGGTGATCAACTATGGGGTTTCCTAGGACAAATCTGTATAGCACTCATTGGCATATAACAGATCTAAATGATAATTTGTACTCCGTTTTTACATACATTAGTTACTAAAAACAGATTTCCTTATCTTTGCTTGTATGGTGCAGGTTTAGGACCTTACAAAGGCCCCCGAACATTAATTTTTTTACGGAACCATGCCTGCTAAATGCAATCCAGTGTAATTTTTCTACAGATACATGTCTGCTAAATACAATCTGGTGTCATTTAATTACAGGACCATGTCGGCGAAATACAGTTCGGTTGGTTTTGTGACCGCGTTAGTGTCTAGGACTTTCCTTCCTTAATACACAGCTGAGTTCGCTACTCCAGTGTATGTCAATATATTGTGTAATAAGTGTTTGCCCATTAACAGTGTCTAGAAAGTAAGCCCTTCAAACGGACAACTCACCCCTTTCCAGCTGGGTCTCCTTGCAGGCGTGCGCCTCTCGCAAGAAAAAAGTATTCTTGCAAGGAGATCAATATTCTCGTTGACACAGGGGAGGCAAAAGAAAACTCGAAGAAGGACTCTGCTGCCTTTTAACAGAATCCCTAACCTAGGGTTAGGGCTCTGACTTTATTGAAATAATAAAAAAAATCTTCTTGCGCTCAGTTGAGGAGGTCCAGAAGAGGTGATGGAGAGCGCCCCCCTTCCTGCCCCGGTCCCGGGACACCTTTTATATTTGCCCAGCTGAACCTGAATCTATCACTGGTATTACAGTCAGCTGATTGGCTATTTGTTGTTCCTCTTTCTGATAGCTACCCTCAACTCTTCATACTTAAAATACTGACACAGCACACTGATGTTGCCCATACATGGCTCTAAACTGAAACTATTAAACTTAAAACTCTAACACAGCATTCGGATGTAACCCATATATGGGCCTAAGCAGGAACTACCAAACCTAAAACTCTTAACACAGCATTACTCTATAAGCCTGACTAAAACACTTTAAGAGCTAAACATTTATGTTCTAAAGGATTAAGCAAAACACATTCTAAAGCTAAACAAAACCACACTTTAAACTTCTAGTAAAAACACACTTCTACTCTAATTAAATATTCTTTTCATACTAGTTATCTATCATTGCTGCATTTGCACATTTTTATTTGGTTTAGAGCAAGCTGGAATTAAGCATTAATATTAGACTTCTATCTAGTGAACTATCTCATATCTTTTGACTTTTCCACGGTTCACATTTTCTGCCACTTTCTACAAGTTACAAACCAAAGAGTTTGACAGTTCTCTGCAGACCCACTGGTTCAGTTGGAGGCATAAAGTCGAAGAACGTGAAAGAAAAACCAAAGACGGACAAAAAGAAAAATTCAATGTCCATCTCACAGTGAAAGAAAAAACTTTTGGAACACTTCAAACTCTCCTAGAGGACTTCACCACTGCCTTAAAAGATAAATTTGGACGACACACTTTCAACATACAGCACCAGCACTCCACACTACGTCATCTCAAAGATAATGTACATGAGGATGAAATCATTATTCAGATAGACTTTGCTGAGAATTACCTGGGAAAATATGCATCAGAAGTGCAAGCTGCTCACTTTGGTGACTCTCACAAACAAATCACTCTACACACAGGAGTTGCTTACACAACTAAAGAAGTTTTGTCCTTGTGTTCGATTTCTTCCTCAATGAGGCATGACCCATCAGGTATCTGGGCACATCTCTCACCAGTGTTGTCCTACCTCAAGGAGCAAGTGCCATCAGCTACCACACTACATGTCATTAGTGATGGACCCACAACACAGTACAGGTCAAAGAAGAATTTCTTCTTACTTTCAACTGTGCCATTTGACCTAGGATTTCAAAGACTGACGTGGAACTTCCTTGAAGCTGGACACGGCAAGGGCCCTGCGGATGGGGTAGGGGCAGCTGTTAAGAGAACAGCAGACGCCCTTGTTGCACGGGGAATGGATCTGCCATCTGCTGAGGTCTTATTTGAAGCATTGTCTGAACAACAAACAAAAATAAAACTGTTCTTTATCAAAGAAGAGGATATTGCAGCCATTGATGACAAAATTCCCCAACAACTGGACACTGTTCGTGGGACCATGAAGATTCACCAGGTACATGTCAGTTATATTATTTTGGATTTATTTATAATGTGGATAATCAACAAAGTAACACTAACTGTCTTCCCCCTCTGCAACAGATTTTCACCAACACTCCAGCACAATTCAAGTGGCGATTACTCAGCTGCTTCTGCTCAGCTCCAGATGAATGCAAATGCTATGGTCCACAGTCTGTGACAATGTGCAATGGGCACATTACAATGGGCACACAAGGCACATCCAACGGAGCTTCAAACGATGTACCTTCTAGGGTCACTGAAATCACAGACCAACTGAAAGGTTGTTGGTGTGCTGTGAAATATGACGGGGATGTATATCCAGGTATAGTACAAGATGTGGATGCAGAGAATTGCATTCTTGTGAAAACGTTGAGTCGAGTAGGCCGTAACCGCTTCTTTTGGCCTATGAGGGATGACATTCTGTGGTATCAGCCGCATGATTTTCTGTGTCTTATCCCACCACCTCAGCCTGTGACAAAAAGGCACATGATGTTGCCAGTAGATGTCTGGGAGAAATTGTTCTCCCACTGATAAGAGACCTGTCAAGAGGGTGGTCCTTGGAGTTTTGTTTTTAATATTCATGTTAGATGACCTACAGTGATGCTCTCTCTCTCAACTTTTTTACAACCTATTTTTCTGTCAGTGAGCCCCAATTTAAAAATTGCAGGAGAGTGCAATGTTTAAATTTTAAATAAAACCTAATTTTCTAACAAGGATACATGAAATTGTTGTTTTAAGCAAGATGGTAATAGTCATTATGGAGTGAAGGATATTTTTATGCTGTTTTACTTCATTGTGACAATTAATTCTCTAGAAAATATTGTGTGGGTTTCTTCGTGGTATGAAATAGACATGTTCAAGTTGTTGTATGGTTGTACCTGTATCTTAATCTGTTCATTTCTTTCTATTTTCCATTTTACCAATGGAAACTAGCTTTTTGGCTAAAATTGGATGCATGTGTAAAATGTCAATGAATGTAGGATTGTTCCTCTATAACAAATAAAAGTTAACAATAATATTAATAATGTTTTTGATTGATGTCTCAGTGCACTTAGTTCACAAATTGTGCCCATTTTTTGCAATTATGTCATTACCAAAACACTATGTCATTACCAGAACAGTATGTCATTACCGCCACGTTGCTTAAATTACAGCAAAAATACTTTTTAAAAAGTTTTATATTTAATGTTGAGGTGCTACATGAAAAGATTAATGTAATACTAATTCACCTACTCAAAGAAAAAACATATAAAATTAATTTCTCATAAATTAAACTAAAGTATACTTTGAGGAACACAGAAAAACACATTTTGATGGCGAGAACAAGAAAATATATGTAATTTGCTACATGTAAACATTTAGTTTTTTCTAGTTATTGTTGAAAGTTAACAGTGTTTGCAAGATGAATGAGTTTAAATGATCTCCTCGATACATCCTCTGTATTTCAAGACAGTTTTTGATGTTGTGTTGGTAATGACGTTTTGCCGTGCCAGTTGGCAAATAGGAATAAAATATTAAAATTCTATTAAAGCTCAGTCGTGGCCATTATTATATCTTTACATCAAAGCATGTAAACATTGTGTTGACATAATTTAAACAAAATTCTTCCAAATTTAATTTATCAAAATGTAAGTTGACAAAAAAGCCCCCAATTGAAGAATCACCCATATACGATGAAACATGATTGCGCATTCTTCCACCAGTTGCATGTAAACAACAAACAGCCAGCTTACAGCCATGCAGGAGGCAGAGTGGGGGTGGGGAGGCATTTGTCAATGCCACAGTGATGTCTGTAGCCTAAGATCTTATCCACACGTAGCGAAACGACCCCCACCCCCCCAGTGAACTGGTTAGACGTGTATGGGGGAGGGGGAATGATCGGTTTCAAATAGGCTGTTTGCAATGGACACTGTGTTATGTAGCCTAGCCTAAAGACCCCGAAGCCATTTGCTTTGAGAATAACGGCTGGCTTCATGGCTGATAATGGCTTTAGTTGCCACTTCATGTCTACAGAACATGCAACTGAGTCCTGTGTAGCCTATCGTAGCAACGAGCACAATACTGATATGGTGTATCCAGTGGGAATCGTTTATAGGCTCGCGTTTATTTTTCGCGTGTGTCTCTGATATAATTATTTTTAGATGCAAAGTCTAACTGGCTTAGCCAAAGTTTGTCAGATGGCGACTTTGGCTTAGAAAATTATTGGCTGGCGAAATTATTTTTCGTTAATGGTAAACAAATTTCAGAGAGCTTGTTATTAAAAAACATTAACAAAAAATAATTGTACGTCGACGTTCAAAAACGGTCAATGAATTCAGTCACTGAGCTATAATATTAGACTATTGTCAGGAGGCGAACCCGGGCCTTCAGCGTCGTAGGCGGGGAAGATAACGCTGCGCCACTTGCTGATTCATTCTACCTGCGACGAAACTCAGTCAGTCCAGCAAACAAGTAATGTCTCAGTCATGCTCTCAGCAAAATCTGGAGTATAAAAAAGGGCCGTGTTGGTGTTGCTCTTTACATCCACCAACGACAATGAGAGTGGTTGTGTGGCGATGTATTTTGACAGTTCAGTCACTTGTGCGAAGTCGTAGCCTAGCCTACTCAGAAATGAAAGCCTACCTGTAAAGTTTGATTTCGTAGGCCTACTTGTAATTTTTTAATTCGTATTTTTTTCCCATCCGTATTCTGATGGATAAAATACACACAATATATTTTATGCACGACTGGACTCATTTGAGAACTCACACATATTTATTGTATGCACGACTACAGACAAATACGAACGTGCATCAAATCTATGACACGAATATATTGACAGCTATCTCACTCCATACAAATAGAAGATAAGATATACAACTATGAATGTACGTAGGCATACGCGCCCTACGTACATAAATAGGCTACGATGGACGAATTTCAGCTGAAAATATTGTTTACACATGTAGGCCTGCCTAATAGAACGTTGCAACGTTTTCAAAACAAACTCGCATTTTACCACTGTAAATCGCCTCCATAGACTATGCCATGTAAATGAAAAATAGTTATTAAAATAAATTAATATATAATTATATAATACATATCGCACATATATAAACTATATGTTTTATGGTAAAATATTATTCTCATGCCCGACTGTCAGGAAACCCTTGCGACATCTGCTGTGAGAAAAGAGAATAGCAGCCTGGACAAACATGGCCGAACGCGAGACAACATAGTGTTGTCACATAATGAGCGCAAAATAGCTCTAAACTAGCTTGTACCGGTGTGCTTTCGATCATGTAAAAATTCTGGGTGACAAAACAGGCGTATTTAGGAAAAGTCGTGAACGTAGGGTCCTGGAATTTAATCGAGTGAAAAGATTTTTTTTTTTTTGTAATCGCTGCGGTCAAATGACCGCAGCCCGGCAGTTCTAGGTATATCTAGGTCAAACCCACACGGCGCTTCTAGGAATACGCGTCAGCGGTCAAATGACCGGCGCTTGGCGCTTCTAGTGTTAATCAGTGATGTTGCTTGTCGCCGTACGGCGCCTTGGGCGGTTAGAGGGTTAAGGGTATTTTTAATTGCGATAAACAACAACACTGATTAAAACAGACGGTAGATCAAAGTACGGTGACAAATCTCATTTGTACTCCCCAAGGCCAGGCTCTACAGTCTACACCAGGGGTCGGCAATAGGCGGCCCGCGGGCCAGATGCGGCCCACAAGCAAAAACATCTGGCCCGCGCCCACATCTTATTTTGAAACGTAACTTTACAGAACAGAAGAATTTCAATCAATCTAAATGCTTAGCTATTTGTTTAATCTGAATACGAGTGAAGAAGCACGCAGCGAGGTGCAGCGTGAACGCACAACATGCAAAAACAAATGAAGTCAGCGGACAGCGCTGGTTCTGTAACCTGCATAGCAATCACCTCTGACAGAGGACCTAGAGACCCTTATTTTATCTCTGCAAAGTGATATGCATTGCTTGAGAGGTGGTGGTGCAAGATCATGAATACTTTTATACAACAAGCACTTATCAGCAAAACAAATAAAACTTTCAAAAGTCAGTAAATTGTAT
This sequence comes from Sardina pilchardus, assembly GCF_963854185.1. Lineage (NCBI taxonomy): Eukaryota > Metazoa > Chordata > Actinopteri > Clupeiformes > Clupeidae > Sardina > Sardina pilchardus. Next base: position 3,853,269 of record NC_085009.1, read on the forward strand.
TTTGTTATAATGGCACAGTGATTATAATGTCTTGGTTTTTTGTCAAGAACTTTTATAGACATTTTATAGAGGGTGGCTAGAGGTTGTAAAGTAGTCACACCTGCCTGGGACCAACTTGTAGAGCAGTATGGCAGATGTGAAGAAATCATGGAGTGTTACACTTCTCTGTATCTAAACGTGTGAGATAAAACCCGTACTGACACAAGAAGAATGGCAGCATCTGTGCTGCACAGGAAAACATTAGACTATGATGGGGAAAAATTATGCCAAGGGTTAAACAAACACCCTAGTAACATTATGTGTGTATTTGTATGTGCAAAGCAACACATGTCTGACATTAGAAATTGATTTTGCTAGGGAGCCTGAGATGTAGGATATGATATCCATTGCCACCTTGTACTTTAAGCAATTATTTTTTCTTTGATTTTACAGGCGTGACAACTTCACCCCAAACTTTGACTCCAGGGTCTGTGGGTGGCATTTTCCTAATGGCAAAGAAGCAAAGACTGTGGAGGAAGGACAAGTACAAGAAGCACGGCAAAAAGATACTGAAAGCATGTTGTTTGTCTCACAAACCTACAGACACTCATTATGCGTGAAATAGTGGTCACTTCACACAACACACTCAGACCTACAACCTGCTGAAGTCCACCCTCAGCAAGAGTAAGCTTCCGTGTCTTCCCCTTCTCTTCCGAGTCCTTACTGTGAGAGGTGGGTTTGTATGTAGCATGTGTAACATGGCTTCAGGTGTCATAACTGACATGGTATACAGTGTATACAGTATTATACAATACTATTAAGTGTCCTTTGTCCTTTTTCCATTAAAACGATGATGCACTTTAAAATGATGCGTATGAAAAGTTAGTGCGACGTGATGGAAAAGGGGTTATATCGCTCTAACTCCGATTTTGTTGCACTAAGTTAATTCGCTCGGCAGAGGTGGTTTTGGGAAAGTTATAGCGCCATAAAAGTAATGGAAAAGGTTTGTAGCAATATAGAATGTCATGCAGGCGCATTGATAACGACAGAACTTGTTATTGTTACCGCTTCTTTGCTGTGTCTTCTGGCTCGCGACGCATTGTACCTCAGATAAGAGGACACGATTTGACATTGGAGCATTGAAGAGTAGGCACTGGTGTTTTTTTGTGTGTGTGTTGTTAAATGGTGATGAAAAGAGCCTAAACTGGAGCCTATTGGGAGTATAAATGTTCCTGCAAGCTTTAAGAGAACTGGATGTAGTGTCTGCCCTCGATGGGAAAAGGCAGAGAAACGCAACAATCTTTCAGCGCCTGTCGGCTCTGGCAGGGGGGTTCACAAGTCACGGGAGGCACTTCGAGAGAAAGCGGGAGGAGTGGAGCTAGGGGGATGAAGAAGTTTGAGTTTTGGGAGGAAATGGACACACTCCTAGGAAGTCTTCCCGTGGTCACCAAGATCTGAGGAGCGCCTCCAAAATATTCGGAAGCGCCTCAGGAGTTGGAGGAGGGGAGACGGTAATGGGGACGTGTGAAATTCCACTTATGGATCTCTTGTGCTCTTGTTTACAAAGAGTCACTAGTGCCACACAGCAAGGTGATTCAGGCTGAAGCATAAGAGCCAGCCAGTCAGCCAGGTGGAGGAGTACATGAGGGCCACAGCTATCCACAGGGCACACATGGCTCCAGGAAAATGCCAGAAAAGCCATCACTGAGACGCTGGAGGAGTTTCCCCACCTGCTGAGTCCTGTGAGGGTATGATAACAATAAGCACGCACATCCAAATTATGAAAACTGCCTGCTAGGCATGAAATAAGTGAAAAAGTCTGATGATGAAATGTAATATGCTTCATGTCTGATGAAGGTCTAACGCTCGAAACGTCACGTTACATTTTTACTCGGAACTCATGGTGTTTCAGTTCTGCAGATTTCGGGAATTCAGAAATCCTTCCCGATTAGCAGTTGACCAGACCAGCGACAGCAACGCCAAAGGTGTTACGTCACTGGGAGGGCGTGCCAGGCTAGCCTAGCTATGTCTTCAGACCAACCCGGAGGATTTAACGTTAGTCCTTGCAGGGTGCAGTCTGGATAGGCCGAGGTCGTGGGGCAATCTTGCAACTCGGACTGTTGACAGCGACAGTTTGTTGCTCCGTGGGACAGCAGTTCTTCGACGTAATGGTAACGTTATGGCTCAATCCAGACCAAAGATTCAGCTGGAGCAACCCACTGCTGGCAGTTGTGATGGCAGCAGGTCAATAACAGCCCGGTGGCTGCGGCAGCTCTAATGCAGCTGTCCCGACTGCACTGTGATCTGAGTCTAGTCCCAACTTCAGTTCGTCCGAGACATCCCCTTGGGCGAATGCAGCACCACTCGCAGATGGATTGGAAGGACTTCGAGGCCCAGCTAGCATATCCATAGTAGTGGTAGGGTCCCAATGGAAAACATCAGCCGACTTATCAGCATTGAAAAGGGCTAAATACAACACGGAAACTTTCGCAGAAAGACGTTAATAAAAAGAAAATACATTAAGCTAGACCAGGGGTCGGCAATCCAAAATGTTCAAAGAGCCATTTTGGACCGAAAAAAAAACAAAAAACAAATCTGTCTGGAGCCGCAAAAAATGAAAAGCCTTATATGACGGCAACACAGGCTGTAAGTGTATATTATCTATATTAGCCTACTATCAAAATGACTAAGTAGGCTACAACAAGGCTACATAATGAGCTTTCATGATTAAATGTTTTACCCTGCAGCGCATCTCGGAGAGAATGACACACCACGTGACTACTCCGCTGTATATGGTGCTTTAAGTTCAACTTAGTGTAATCACCATCCGTTTTAATATCTCTCAGGTTGCAACAAAATTTCTCCAGAAGTAGGCTACTGCAATCGCACTTTTTCTCTCAGTCCCAACTGGGTAGTCGGCTGCAAATGTAGCTTGCCTTTCCTGAAAATGTCTTTCTAAATGTCTCTCTTTTTCTTGTTCGCCAACTTCTCATTACAAAGCAAACATGCAGGCAATCCTTCCGTAATGGCAATGAAAGCAAATGATTCGGTCCATTCTGCCTTAAATTCTCTGATCTCATCGGCTATCTTTCTTCCTCTTTCTCACGGTCTTACATCCATGGCATGGCCCATGCTGACACACCCGCCGGTTTGTTTACAACCATAGGTTTACAGCCACCTGCCTGGTACGGCACCTGAAATGCATTTATGTTTTTAAAGCTTTATTTGTTATGAAAATATGATGATGAGGACTCCAACGATTTCTTTCTCAAACGTTGAGACTGCATCTTAAACAGCACAATGTTTCCGGAGAATTGTTTTCTATTAACACGTAGTCCAAGTTATAGCCTATGTTTACTGTGTTGTTCACTCAGCCTATCCCACAATTCCCAGTCCCAATTTAAAACAAATTAAACCAAAATCCATCATAATTCTGAACCGAGGACTTTTAATGGAATACGATGCAATAAAAGCAGCCAGTTTTGAATTTTGAAACAATGTGTTAGGCTAGCGCCTGCTCTGCTGATGTTTTGATCTGACTAATCGTTTATTATAGGAAAAAAGACACCGTAGACAAGAAAGTATTAGACATAACCGCATTTAAATATTTAGCTGACACATAAAGTAGTCAACGGGTCGTATTCGTCGCAGTTCAGCAAGCAGCTAATGGTAAGTGAAAACATAGCATATACGTGTAGTGAATTGATTGTCATTGCCTTAATCATCAGAGACGGTCTCTCTCCCAGGTCACAGATAGTCTATCGCCGCAGACGGCGAGTAGCCTACAGCGGAGCCGTGTCTGGATGTCACGATAAATCCACATATTTTTTTCCCCTTTACATTTTGTTGCTGGGAGGTTAGGGGAACATTAATGCAACCAAATATTGTAACGTTCCCTAAAGGGTAGGAGAACGTTCTGCTAACCAAAATAAATAACCAGAAAAAAACGTATTTTCGTCAAGAAAACTTTCCTGGGGACCCTTATGGCAACTTTCGCAACTTTCAGGCAACGTTCCCCTAACCAGGAAAAAAACGTTCTCCTAACCAGAAATTGTTAGCTGGGATAACTAGCACACATAACCAGCTCCTGAGCAGTTTGGTTGGCAGCATGGTGATAGACCTAGGATACACGTGCATTTGTTGACAAGCCGAATTCTGCAGGAGGAGTTCTCACGTCTTGGGCAAACTCGGACTACCTGCGTTGCGTGTTAAATCTATATTCCAGGTAGCCTACTATAGCATACATTTTAGCATATCATCATATAAATATAATTTCATGGGTTTTAGTTTTACCTGCTTAGAAAATGCACCACATTTTATTTTGTCTCACCATACTTGGTCGTGTGACTACTTGTAACTGTATTTTAATAGGGAAAACATGAAGGTGTTTGGTCACTTCTAACTTTATATCTGTTTGGATCCTAATAGGGAGGGAAAGTGAAAACCAGCGCCCCAAGCGGTTGCGTTCCTATCGAAGAGCAGCTCCAATGTTAAGTCCCATAGACCGACTTTTCAAATAAATACTACGCAGCTATACCAGCGATCTTATCCACCAAAAATATTTTTCAGTCTTCATACTGTAATAATCTACTAACTGTGAGAATATCAGACCCTATTTCGCCTTAATAAAAAAAAACGTAATTGCTCGTTTCATTTCATAAATGGACTACAACTACAAGTGACGTGACACCCTTCCACGACGTTACTCGCCTAGCATTGTTTGTTTATTAGCCTGTTAGCTAGTTGGTTAGTTAGTAGACAATCACACTTACTGCCAGCTCTTGTGTGAGTAGGAGCACAACACAAGTTATCCCAACATAAAGGTAATTACCACACGGTTTACATCGCTCTCTGTTATTACAAAAATATGTAAAGCCAGTTCAGCAAATTGCCGTTTTGATCCGTTGGAGATGAAGCGCCCAAACTGGTGACGTCAAATGCTACTGTAGCTAGTACTGTAGTTCGTTATCACCATGTTACAAACAAACTCAAAACAATTAAACTGATCCTAAGAAATAAAGTATGACCACTAGAAGCAATAGAGCTGACCTAAATGCGTAGCATATTGAAGGCATTTAACTAAGTTCCCATCATGGGCCGAGATATACTTTTTCTAAAAGAAAATTCCATCCCCTCCCGCTAGCCTCTAGGAACGCAACCACTAGATGGCGATGAGATTACTTTCCCTCCCTATGAATGCATTGGGCTAGCTAAGTGCTATCAAAGTTGCGCGGCGTGCCAGAGCCATTGTAACGTGAGAGGTATGTATAAACTCGTCTTAATTAAGCGAATAACGTAGTTTAATATGAAAAAAACGGTTTAGTGTTCCTTTAAACGGATTGCAGAAATAAGGTTCATTTTTGTAAATGTAGGCCTATGGACACGTCACCATATGTTCGCACAGACTTCTCTATCTCGCAGAAGCAGGCTTGGTTTTCGTTCAGCCTGTAGGAGTGATGTAGCCTACCTAACAGTACATAGATAGATATATGAATAGATAACCTAGGAAAAATTCAAGGTCCTAGCCTAGTAGCTAAAGATAGCATACATAACATACAACATAAGCTGCAGAGATAAAGCAGATAACGTCTTTATTCAATAATTCACAAGCAGAATACCGCGAATATCCTAAGCTACACATTTCTTTCCACTATTTTATTTACCCATCATTAGCCTACATGTGGCATCACGGGGGTAAACTTGTCAAATCAGACGAACAGGCTACGCCTCCTGGGCTCAGTTGGCAGTGATGGTCATTCCTGTCATGCCAGACAGTTGACGTTTATTATTCAGACTGTTGATTCGCTAATTTTATCCATATGTCAGTCGTGTAATCTTAACATAAATGTGGTTGACATGAGGATTGCAAACAGGATAAGTATTTCAAATCCATGTCGCTGCCGTGGCTGCTCCTGTTGCTCAATGCTCAGCTAACGCTACCGTAACAAACTTTACTGGAGCTGGCTTTGAAAAAAATTACCTTCACCATATTGTAAGAAAAAATCGGAATAACTGCCTGAAACGTGGGAAGTCAATGTAATGAAGAAAAGAAACCCGAAGACGATTGGAAATTGGACTAGCTGTTGTTTGTGGAGTAGAGCAGGTAACCCAGATAGCAAAATGGCATTGAATCAACGTTGAAAGGATTCGTTGAATCTGCATTGAACTCCGAAGTTGTTTCGACATTGAAAGCGCTCGATGAGATTGCCGTTGAAACAACATCACAATTTCAATCATCTAAAACGTGGATTCAACGTTGATTCAACCAGATGTGATTGCCGTTGAAATTACATTGAAATTTCAATGATAATCAAACGTTGATTCAACACTGATTCAGTCCTCATTCAATGGTACTAATATTGAAATTTGGTTGATTCAACATTGAAAACGTGTCATAAACATGCTTTACCGGCAGCTGGTTCCAGAACCTCACTGCGTAAGTTAAAGTGTCACGTTGTCCCAGTAACGCGATTTCCTGTTATAAACAAACGACCTGCAAGTGGCATTTTCTATTTCCTCACCGTGTTGTTTATTTCAAAATGAAAAATGAATTTTAAGCGGTAAAAGTCACTACCATGTCGAGGCGTGTATGTATGCCTCTGGTGTAGGCTAATGTTCACGCTAGCATTTGTCTCAAGTCTTACTAAGCAAAATGAATAACAAAGGTGTTTAATATGAAAACAATCATTTTATTCCTTGTTAATGACCTTCACATACAAAAAACAAAGATGGCCTGTTCAATTAATGCAAACAACTCTACTACAAGTTCAATGTGAAGGCTTTTGTCAAAAATGAGTGTTTACTCTGAAGTCAACCATCACATATTTTGCACACATTTTGCCATGACTAACTCAAAGTTATTATTAGGTACAAGAACAGCAGTGTGTTGACATCAATGTTTGGAATTTTCTGTACAACTGAAACTGACTGACGGAAGTCATTTGTGAAGGTCAACAATATCGACCTGTGATGCATATAGAGCAGCTTTGCCAGTTCAGATTTCTCTCTTTGTTGGGCCTATATATACCCATTGTAGGTTGTAATGAGAAAATATGATAAAATAATCATATTTCAACATGGGAGTCAAAATGTCCATCAGATACTGGAAATCAAAATCATATAATGTACTCACTGGGTAGGATGCAAGGTATCTATGACGAGAGCATAGTAGCTGCAAAATAAAATTACCAGGATACCCTGCTTCCTCCACAAAAGTCCAAAAATGTGAACAGTCCGTTTCATGAGCTGAACAGAGTTTCTTTCCATAGCTTGCGAAGAAAAAAAGTAGGCCGTGCAGTATGGTGAACATCATGAATCCAACACAAGGAGGCATTCTGATTATTAAAAGGAGAGAGCACAGAAAACACACGTGTCAAGTAATGAGATTTAGAGTTTCCAAGTCAAATAATTACTTCCACGGACAAACGGATGGGAGGAGTAAGAGCAGTAACAAAGTAAAATAAAAAGGAAAAGTACTCGGGCAGAGATGTCTTTCAAAAAAAAAAAAAAAAGGAATGAGCTAGAAAGAATAAAGTTTGTGAATAAAGTTTGTGAAGTTGTGCAACAAATGAAGGGATACTTACCATAGTTTGCAGAATACCGGAGAAGGTTGAGAACAGAGTGTAGTGGACATCAGGAAGTCAGGCTTATAGGACATCTGAACATCTGCATAAGGAAAAAGAAGAGGGAACACTTTTGGCATACATGTGGAGTTTCAAATAGAGAGAGGGAGAAAGATATCGCTGTGGCAGACCTAGGATGATGAGGTGAGGTGATATGTAGAAGTTATATAACAAAAAGATAGAAACAAGAATTTGGGGATACTTACCACAGTTTGCAAAAGACTGGAGAAGATTGAGAACAGAGTGTAGTGGACATCAGGAAGTCAGGCTTATGGGAATGCAAAAAAAAAAACAATCCTGCCTGGTGCCTTTGTTGAGAGCCAAGACATCTGCATAAGGAGAAAGAAGAGGGGACACTTTAGGCATATATTTGGAGTTTCAAATGGAGAGATGGAGAGATGGAGAGATGGAGAGGAGGGGGGGGGGGGTGGATAGCTGTGGCATACCTAGGATGATGAAGTGAGCTAAAGCTATGCAACAAAAAGATAGAAACAATACTGTTAATGAGACCTGTCATGAGACATGACATTATATGGATATTTAAGACGACCACAATCTACCAAAATGACAATTGTTAGGTTTGAGCAGCAAAACCCATACGGAAAAGATATAGAAAAACTTATATGCCAGCAATGTGTTTTATATACAAAACGTTTATGATTTACTCTTAATCTATCTATCAGGTTTTTATATGCCAGTGAAACCATTATAAGATCCTTGCTAAATCTGTGTAACCTGAAACATATAAAACATTGTAACCTGTAAGGACTGTATGACGTTGTATGAGGAAAACGAGAAAGGGGCCATTTTCATGAGTAAATCATACACGTTTTGTATATAAAACACATTGCTGGCATATAAGTTTTTTCTATATTTTCCATATGGGAAGAGCTGACTGACGAGCCCACCACGACCCACTAGGATTGCATTGCTAGCAGTGAAAAATGATTGGCTAAGTTTTAGAAGTTTGGGCAGCAAAAGCGCTGGCTGACGAGTAAATGGTTTGAAATTGTTTGAAAGGCAATATTTGATGATGGTTTTCTGATTAGTCAGTGAAACAGTGGGTCACACCTACGACCAGAGTCGCCAACGCATATGCAGATCATTCTTTTACGTGTGTCGGTAATATTCATAGCTCTCTCGCTACCGAGCTCAGCGGATCAACGGTCCCCGGTGTCGAGAGTTTCCTTCGGTAGCAGCTAGCAGCTAAAGCTGGGTCACGGCAAGGGCTGGAGCTCTGCAAGCTAATAAGCTAACGGTTAGCAGTTAGTTCTGGTGCTCCAATCTTCAAAATGGATGTAGCTGCTACCTGCTAATGGTAACCAACCAACCAACACTAGACTAACCATCCACGTATCGATAACAATTTAACCGTGAATCAATAGCAACCTTTCCAACTTCAAGTCTAAAAACGAATATTAACATAATAGCTAATCTAACTCACTAGCATAATGATGTTAGCACTAACGAACAACAAATTCAGTTCTTTCACCAACACGGTCGAACTACATCTTGGAATAACCCATTTAACAACTTTTTCTAGTTTAGTTTCTCAATAGTGACCAATAAAAAATGAGAAATGTCGAACTTACCTTTACAAATGTTAAGCTGATACTTCTATTTCTTCTTCTCTAACGTTTACAGTGCAGCGAGAGGATCCAGCTCCTCCGGGAGAAAATTCAAATAAAATGCTGCTTGCTGATTGGATGGTTGATTAAAGCGCGTACCAAAGCTCTATTCTAGTATCTTTGGCCCATACCTTCGGAACATTGACATTGAAACAATGTTGATGAAATGCTTAACTTTAAATCATGGGAAACCCAACCTTTAAGCAATGTTGATTCAACGCCAGTTTTTCAACGTTGAAATTATGATTACACTTAAACATTGAATTGATGTTGACTTTTTAAATTCAACCAAACATCAACCAATCTGACCAATTTTCAACTTTAAATCAATGAAGTTTGCTATCTGGGAAGCTACAATGAAACTGACGTTATCAGGCTACATAATGTTGGCAGACTGTTTTAAATAAATAGCTTAAATAAACTGTCTGTCAAGCTGACAGCGTTGTTAACCCATCCACTCTTGAAAAAAATATAGCTATCCGTACTTTTGTAGGCTTTCATTTTATGTGTGGTGTAAGGTGATGGAAGATAGGCCTATAAGTAGCCTAAATATCTCCAAAATCCAAGTTTGGTAGAGATTTGCCAGCTTCAAAGAAATGAATAAATCTGTGCTGTGTATGGATCACAAGTTCCGAGAATAGATATCTTTTCTTGATATTCAATAGTTGATTGATTCTAGTTTTTTTAAATCAGCATGTCTGCAATTCCTCTGGCTGGCCGCTGTTCCGTCGCCATTTTTCTAACGTTTGTTGCCAACCAGGTAACCATGTCAGTCATGTTACTGCAAAGTTTTCTAAAACCATTTTCATTCATTTCAACAATGGTTTATTGAAACATCTTTTGATTAATTTATCCAGTCATCACCTTCATTTTAATGATTAAATGAGATTAAAGGAGACGACTATATTGACGGATGTGCGGTCTTGTAACCCCTTGTCTTACATTAATCATTAAGGGGGGAATTCTCCCCTGCCCGCGTAAATAGCGCTTAAGCGTTTTTTTACGCGTGGCTGCTGCGCGCCAATGTTTTACGCGCATTCTGCCGTCCCTGCTTATGACACACCCACATAGCGTAAATTCCAAATCAAGGCGGCCTTATGAAAGAGGCGTGATTTATTTAAAAAAAATAACCAGACTTATCTACCACCTCCTTAATTTAGGTTGATATGAAAACGTGGAACGTGGACTTTCTCATTGACCTTCTGAATGCCATTTAAATCCAGAAAGAACACCAACTAGTCTTTGATTTTGAAAACATATGCAAGGTGAACTGAATAAAGAACTGCCTACAGTAAAATGGTGTCATCACATAGCTTAACAAAGAAATTACTTAACGAAATTTCACTTTTGCTTTGACGTTTGTTTATAAAGAGTCAAGACGTGCTTGAGGTGTGTAGATTTATAATTCAAAAACTCATGGTTGACAAAAAGGTTTCGCTGACAGCTGCCTCGCATATTATCAATTTATCTATGCTAAGAAATATGTAGACTGACATCTGCAGCTTCGAACACAGTAGAGAGACTGACATAACGAAAAGACGAGAGAATAAACTATGCTGCTCCACTAGTGCAGACGTCTGTGCAAATGTATGGATGACTTCGGTGAAGTTGGAAAGAAACGGACAGATTCAAACGAAGTATGCTATGGGATTATGACTTCTCGTCAAGTTAAAACTGAAGATGCATAATCGGTAAGCTCCAATACTGAAAGTGGGTGATTATAACGGGAATTTCACTATTTAACAATGTAGCCTATGAAGCCAGTGAAGGTAATGGCGTGAAATATGCCACCGTCTGAAACAGTAATGCTGTAGTGGAATTTCAGATTGCGGACAAGAAAAATGCTCTTCAAAAAGATTTATTGTAAACTATATACAAAAAAAGAAAACAAGAAAAAAGCTATGTAAATTGGCATGATTCGCGTTGGCGCTGCTGTGGCATGGCGTCTCTGGCTTCTGCGCAGCCTCTCACACTGGCACTTCAGCATTTGCGCACCAACAGAACAGGCCTTCTCACTGGTCCAGGTCGCTTTTTATGCGCTGATTGACGGCTCTGAATCAGGACTCCTGCGTGACGTCGTAATTGGCAATCAGCTGTAGGCTACCTGCTCACACGTGACATGGTGAAAAAGGCGCAACACGCTCCGGCCCAATGAACTTGGTCGGAGAACAATGTTCATTAATCACAATTCCAAGTTATATAATAACTGAACTGGTCGTCTCAGAAAGTTATTTGATGTTTTTACAAGGCAAGATCGTACATTACCATCTCTTCCTATGAATAATTCCGTAATTCTTCCCAGCTTCCATAAGTGTCTTGGTATTCTGTCTTCGTGAATTAACACGACATCTCCAACCTTCACTGTAGGAGTAGTACTTCTCTTCACTGTATGGGCTGATCTTAACTGAAGAATATATTCGTTCCTCCAACGCGTCCAAAAAGATTCCATTATTCGTTCACGGTATTTCAGTCGCTTCGTCAGGGATTGCGCGTCCGCTCCTCGAACATCTGTAGGACATCTCGGTGGGGGTAAAGCAGTGAGTCTCTTCCCAGCTATGTAAATTGGCATGATTCGCGTTGGCGCTGCTGTGGCATGGCGTCTCTGGCTTCTGCGCAGCCTCTCACACTGGCACTTCAGCATTTGCGCACCAACAGAACAGGCCTTCTCACTGGTCCAGGTCGCTTTTTATGCGCTGATTGACGGCTCTGAATCAGGACTCCTGCGTGACGTCGTAATTGGCAATCAGCTGTAGGCTACCTGCTCACACGTGACATGGTGAAAAAGGCGCAACAAATGCGGAAAACATGAAGCTGTATCAGCTTATAAGCATCACATTTGATACTGTAATGTCAATTTGTAAATTACATGTATTTAGAACGAGGCCTTCTGCCGACATGAGCAATATGCTGTTTCACCTTTAGTGGCGCTCGACCTTATTCCAGCCCTCCAGAGTGCGTAGCAGGAAAAGTTGCTTAAGCCATGGCAGAATGCGCGCAAGAGTTGTATATATAAGAAACGCCCAGATTTTGGGGTTGCTCCACCCAAAACGCGCAAGTCTCTCTACCATGCGTAAATGGCCGACTTAAGTGGATGGCAGAATCCGCTTAGAGGCAAATGCGCGCAGTTACGCGTTTTTTTGGACTTACGCACCCTTACGCGCATGGGAGAATTCCCCCCTAAATGCATTACCTAACCTAAATCTTGAGTCTTCGGGTTGAAATTTTCTGCCACCTGGTGGTTGTTTGGGTACATTGCCGTAGCCTCGAAAAAACTCGGCTTGACAGCCTACGGGGATCTCTGCGGGATTGCAGCGGGAAAACGTCCATTCTCAACCCTTACCCACTGTATTATGCAGTGTGGTGCCTTTTCTTAAATCCGTTTTTACCCATCAGAGGCAGCGCCATCTGAACAACATGCAACTACATTCTTATAGGGAACCTTTTGGGACGACAAATAAGAATCCATCTGTTTTATTTTGATCCACCCTGAGAAAGCTCTGCCAGTTTGCTGGCAAAGCTGCTTCAGCTATACAGATCCCTTTACCACCTCGGCAATGTAGCTGTCCCATACCAAGTCAACACAAGTTGATTTTTGATGACACAGGGAAATATAAGGAACACTTGATAGGCATTCTCTGCCAATCATCTTGAGCCAGTAGGTTTGAACATTTGTATGATTGCTGCTCTATCAAGGCCAACACTGGAGACATTGGGAGCCTCTGGCTTAAAAAGACAACCTTATTCAAGACAAAACAGGAGGTCACTCTGTCACCTGGGGGGGATATGTATGTTTTGTGAATAAGACTGCTTGTGCAACTGGGCAAGGAAAGGGGGGGTTTTGTAGGGGATGTTTTATTATGGACCATTTGTTATGGATGGGAGAATTGTGGACATTACCTCAGAATGTGGACTCTTGATTGTAAGAACATTATGAACGCTAGGTGAACGTGACTTGTCTTGTTAATTGCATTGGACTGGAGCTTTACACCATTGCCCACAGCTGTCTTGCTAGACAGGCAATCTACCAGCCTGTTGCTGGTTGGCTATGGTTCTAGCTACAGCGCGAACGGGGAGGATAAAATGTCCAGGCTATCCGACGAGAGAAGGGAAGAGCCATCGGGAGGACGGGACCTCTGGCTAGGCGGCTATCGAGGACGGTGTTCCTGTGTGTTCCGGCCAGGATCGCTGCAGGAGAAGACCACGCCGATCATACAACACGGAACAGGGAAGGACGTTGTTTATTCTCTTTTATCGATCTCCTGTGTGTGTATCTGGGATCTTTGTCGGGTGTGGTGCCTGGCGGGCGACACCCTTTAGTGGCGTAGTCGGCAGGATTCCAGTACACACCACAACATGGACGCTAATCAGCCAGGGGATGGGGCTGACCCAGTTAGAGATACTAGCACCGTCTTAATGCCATGGTTTATGGGTGGGCCTTGGATCCCCAAGTTTAGTGGCAAAGGGGGGGCTGCTGCGCTGGGGGAATGGCAGGCTCAAATTGAGGCTTTTTTGCGGGCTCAGGGCTTGAGCGGGCCACAGAAAGTGGATTTCGTCCTGAGTGCCCTAGAAGGTGACGCTAGACGGGAAGTTCTGTTAGCCGAGGAAGGGAGAAGGAACACTGATGCCAACATCCTTTACCCTTCGGCTGAGGGAGCTCCACCAGCGATGGCGTGCAGTGGACGCCCCACCAGCAGGGGGCGACGACGAGATGCTGCGGGCCCAGTTCTCTATGGGCCTGAAGCCAGGGCCGGTGCAGCAAGAACTGCAGCGTCAACTGCGCCGTCTGCCCGACTTGACATTTGCTGCTACATGCAAGGAGGCTAAAGCTCTGGACCGGGAGCTGAACCACAGCGAGACACAAGTTTGCCGAACTCAGGTTGCCCCGCCAGTTCCAGTCCCACAACCGAGCCCCACAACTGATGCTTCGTGGCAGCAATGGAAGGAATCCCTGAAGTCTGAGCTGCAGAAGGAGCTCAAGGAGCAGGTATCCGCTCTAAGCCAAACCCTTCTGGAGGACCTGAGGAAGCTTCACCTGCACGGTCCCCAAGTGGCGGCCCAGCAAGACCCTGGGCGGCCCCCGTCGTTTTAGTGCGGAAGAAGGATGGGTCATGGCGCTTTTGCGTGGACTACAGGAAACTGAACCAGTTGACCCACAAAGACGCCTTCCCCTTGCCCCGGATTGAAGAGTCCTTGACCACGTTGAAGAAAGCAGCCTGGTATTCAACCCTGGACTTGGCTTGTGGGTATTGGCAGGTCGAGGTGGATCCTCGAGACCGTGAGAAGACAGCCTTCGTGACACCGTTGGGCCTTTATGAGTTCGAAAGGATGCCTTTCGGCCTGTGCAATGCCCCAGCCACATTCCAGCGGTTGATGCAACGGTGTCTGGGTGATCAGGTGAATGATTTTTTATTCATTTATTTGGACGATGTTATCGTGTTCTCCCCTTGTTTTGATACTCACCTGACTCATTTAGAGCAAGTTTTCCAGCGTCTTGCAGCCCACGGGTTGAAGCTCCAGCCCCAGAAATGCAGCCTGTTCCGCAGGGAGGTGCGCTATCTGGGACACATCGTCGGTCAGCACGGGGTGGCCACCGATCCAGAGAAGACTGCTGCAGTGAGGGAGTGGCCAGTCCCCAGCACGGTGAAGCAGGTCCGGTCCTTCCTGGGATTCTCGGGGTACTATCGTCGCTTCATCCCAGGCTTTTCGAAGATAGCGGCCCCCTTACACCGTCTTCTAGAGGGAACCACGGGGTCGAAGAGTGCCCCAATTCACTGGTCGGAGGTATGTCAGGCGGCATTCACTCGATTAAAGAGCGCCTTACTGGAAGCCCCTGTTTTGGCCTACGCCGACTTCAGCCAACCTTTTCGGGTTTATGTGGATGCTAGCCTGGAGGGCCTAGGTGCCGTGTTGTCACAGCTCCAGGAGGGGCGTGAGAGAGTGATTGCCTACGCAAGCCGCAGCCTACATCCAGCCGAACGAAATGATAAGAACTATAGTTCGTTCAAACTGGAGTTGCTGGGGCTTAAGTGGGCAATCACTGAAAAGTTTAAGGACTATCTCTGGGGGGCGGAGATTGAGATTTTTACAGACAATAACCCATTAGTCCATCTAGACACGGCGAACCTTGGGGCCACCGAGCAGCGATGGTATGCGCAGTTGTCCAGCTTCAAGTACACCATCAAATATCGGCCTGGCAGTCGGAATGGCAACGCCGACGCCCTGTCCCGGTTGCCCGGCAACCAGGAAGTGTGTGCTGTCAAGGCTGTGCTCCAGCCTGCACCAGATCCCATGTCCTCTCCCATAGACACCGCACCCCCGAGCTATTGGAGAAGGGTACAACAAGCGGACGGAGACCTACAGCTGCTGATGACCTGGAAGCAACGCCGTGCCAAGCCCACAGGTGAGGAGCTCCATCAGCTGAGTGCCAGAGGGAAGAAGTGGATGGCAGAGTGGGAGCAGCTGGAGGTACATGAGGGGGCCCTGTTTCGGAGGGGAGAGGAAACCGACATCGGGGTCTGGGCACGGCAGACCCTTGTTCCAAGCGCCGAGGCCCCAGGCGTCTGGAGTGACTACCATCAAGCTGCTGGGCATGCCAGTGCCGACCGGACGCTCAGCCTGCTTCGGAAGCGGTTCTTCTGGCCGGAGATGGCCCGGGACTGCAGTCAGTGGGCCAAAGGTTGTGTTCAATGTGCCTTGTATAAATCTGGGGTTGAGGTGAGGGCCCCCCTCCAATCCATCCAATGCTCCTATCCCTTCGAGGTGGTGGGTATGGATTATTTGTCTCTTGGAAGACCAGCTGACGCTTTTCCGTATATTCTTGTAATTACAGACCTCTTTTCCCGGTATGCTGTAGCCGTGCCCACCCGGGATCAGTCGGCGGTGACAACAGCCAAGGCTCTGTGGGGATCTTTCATCCAGACCTTCGGTTGCCCTGAACGCTTGTTGTCAGACCGGGGCGGGGCTTTCGAGTCCGAACTGATGCAGCAGCTCTGTAGCCTGTATGGGTGTGTTAAGAGCCGCACCACCCCCTACCACCCCCAGGGGAATGGTGCCGTGGAGCGGTTTAACCAGACTTTGTTGGGTCTGTTGAGTTCCCTGCCCGCAGAGAGCCAGGCCCAGTGGCCTGCCAAGTTACCAGCATTGGTGCAGGCCTATAACAATACAGTACACGGCAGCACAGGACTAACCCCACACTTTGTTGTTTTTGGCAGGCATGCTCGGCTCCCAGTGGACCTGTGCCTCGGTGTCCAGCCCCCACAGGCCCGTGCCCCCCTGGAGAGTTGGGTCCATCAGCATCATCAGACTCTCAGGGAAGCCTATAAGCATACGCAGCGACATGTGCAACAGCGGCAGATCCGGGACCAGACCCGCTACAACCGGAGAGCAAAAGCTGTGCCACTATTGGCTGGTGAACGGGTGCTGGTCCGGAATTTCCGGCGACGGGCCCGAGGGAAGCTGGAGCCCCGGTGGGTTCCGGTGCCTCATGTGGTGGTCGCCCAGCTGCGGCCTGGCCAACCCGTCTACCAGGTTCGGCCCGAGGCCAAGGAGGGACCCATTAGAACTTTACATAGGAACAACTTGCGACCCTGTCCAATTGAGTTACAGACATTGCCGACACCGGCAGCTACAGAGCCCCCAGTGGCCCACAGAGACTTGGGGCTGCCGATAGGACTTCACTGGCCCTTGCAGAACGCTCAACCCCATATGCCTCAGCGGGACTGGGGGCCTGCCGCCCCAGCGCCGGCCGAGCCGAACCCCCCTGGGTCTGATGTGGGGAGTGGGGTGAGTGAGACCGGGGAAGGGGAACCAGGTGAGACCGAATCTAGCCCCATACTTAGGCGGTCACAGAGGCCCAATTTGGGTGTTCCCCCTGAACGCTTTCGGGTTTAAGAGGTCGGGACGACCGCTCATTTAGTGGGGGGGTATTATGTCACCTGGGGGGGATATGTATGTTTTGTGAATAAGACTGCTTGTGCAACTGGGCAAGGAAAGGGGGGGTTTTGTAGGGGATGTTTTATTATGGACCATTTGTTATGGATGGGAGAATTGTGGACATTACCTCAGAATGTGGACTCTTGATTGTAAGAACATTATGAACGCTAGGTGAACGTGACTTGTCTTGTTAATTGCATTGGACTGGAGCTTTACACCATTGCCCACAGCTGTCTTGCTAGACAGGCAATCTACCAGCCTGTTGCTGGTTGGCTATGGTTCTAGCTACAGCGCGAACGGGGAGGATAAAATGTCCAGGCTATCCGACGAGAGAAGGGAAGAGCCATCGGGAGGACGGGACCTCTGGCTAGGCGGCTATCGAGGACGGTGTTCCTGTGTGTTCCGGCCAGGATCGCTGCAGGAGAAGACCACGCCGATCATACAACACGGAACAGGGAAGGACGTTGTTTATTCTCTTTTATCGATCTCCTGTGTGTGTATCTGGGATCTTTGTCGGGTGTGGTGCCTGGCGGGCGACAACTCTTGGTACACTGGCTGAGCTTTTCCATTCTCAGAGAAAGCAGGAGGGCAGGGCTGATTTTAATGGCAGAAGAATTCCTCAAGATTTCCATCCCTGTTCTAGCAACCTATGTAAAGCCTCGAAAAAAGTTCTCATTTCTGAGAGTCACTAATCCTTGTTGACTGTTGTTGGGAGTTTTCATAGAACTTGTTGGGAAGACCTTCAATTTATTGTGACAAATGGGATCATAAATGGATTTTGTTCTATTCACTACATTCTACACTACAGTCTTTACTGCACAAGGGTCAGTTATCAGGGATGCAAACGGTGCGCCTTTTGGCGGATGCCGCCTTTTTCATGGCTGTCTGGGGGACTTGTGTGAATCGTGTAGATCCAATGAGGTTTTTTTTAAGGGGGGGGGGGGGGGGTCTGTTGGAGGGTCTGCTTATAATTTCATTAAAGATAATTCTGTATGGAAATTACCGAATAAGTAAATGTATGGTCTATGAGACCGTGGCCTGTAGTGTAGACGGTATGAGAAAGCTGCGCACGCAAAGCCAATGGAGCAGCGGGCACGCATCATAGCCTACTGCTTACTGTATTGCATTCGCATTGAAAGGGATATTTTACACTTTTTTTGCAAAATCACTTGAAATCCTATTCCTAAACCCACTTCCAGCCACTGAGTTGGAAGCACTGAAATGGAAATTAAACACGTCAATCATCTGTGGAATGCACAAGGCTAAAAAAAAACTCCAGCCAATTATATTCTTGACCCGCTACTATCATTTCACAGCTTGTTCGTCAATCTAACGGCCTCTTCCTCCTCTCCGTGCATGTGACCCTTTCGTGCACATATTCAACTGGTGAGCTGCTAAAACAAAACCAACTAGACCTAGTGCATGTCCCCTATATCGGCTGTTGTTGTATGTGTCACTTCATTTCGATACAACCTAAGACAGCGGATTCTTACAGAAACTCAAACACCCACACAATAAATAAGCTACTGTATCTACCAAAAATTACATTTTACCGTGACTCGAAGAGTATTGTAAACCTGAAACCGAAACTTAACCGCTTGGAGCTCCAGTGGAATAGGCAACCACCGGGCCAGCACTAAATGCAGTTGCAAACTTAAGTTCGAGAGGAACGTGACGAAAACTTTGCCACACCTCCACTTCCTATAAACTTGATGGCTTAGTCAACGCTCACCTGCCGGTGCTTCTGCAGCGTTTTTCTCGCTCGCAAAGCACAGCACCGGCCGGCGGCCTAAACTTGCCCAACTTGCTCGCTGCAAGTGACTTGCCTCTCGTTGTCGAACAGAACTTGCTGGCTTAGATTTTCGTTTACAGACTTTATGGCGTCTAGGTTGCACGACAAACAATTGCAGTGAGGCCGTTCTTATTTGTCCTTTAGTGTGTAAAGCTGTTCCGTAAAGACTGTCTTAAAACTCGTGTTGCAACGTACAGGCTAGCTGAAGCCTCATTGCTTTACTGTTTGGCTGTTTTGGCTAGCTAATTTAGGCCGTGTCGGGTCTCGGAGTAGCCGCTACTAGACCTGCCTCAGAGGCGTTCATTGTTGTTCGGTTGTTCAACAGGCTACGCCGGTATTCCGTATGGGCCAGTTTATCACTTCCAACTCTTTATATTTCCCTTGCGCTTGATACCAACCAAACTAGCTTTCCCCCCTTGCAGGTGGCTAAGGCTAACGCGTGTATGTAGGTCCTAGGCTACTGCTGCTGCTTCTGCCGTCATGGCCGTATGGGTCTTTAGCAGTCTAGCTAAGCTTGAAGGCTCTCGGCTACATTCCAGTGTTATTTAGCTTCTAAGTTTCAATTGGCTCAATTTGCCATTTGCTTTATAACTGCGAAACTGCAAACTGTAAACATTCTAAGGCTTCTTACAAGCAGGCCGCTAACTACCGATAACTTTGCTAACGAGTTTATCGCGGCGATTGACTTGCGATAGGTAGGCCTACCAATCAACATGACTATTGACTTGTACATGACTTGTTTGCACACCGTGCATGTGAAATACGGAGTCGAGGTCAATGTACTGCCGCTGCATGGAACAAAAGATATTTACTCATGAAAGAATAACACTATATAGTCGGCTGCATTTCTATAGCCCAATTCAATGCCCGCTCTGGCTGTAAGTAGTCTTGTTTTTGGCGGCCTGTTTTGGTTTTAGTTTTAGTCTAGTCTTTGTGTCAAGCTGTCATTTTAGTTTTTATCAGTTTTAGTCACGTTCATACTCTTTTAGTCTAGTCAAGTTTTAGTCGACTAAAAGTATGAGCATTTTAGTCTTATTTTCGTCTAGTTTTAGTTGACGAAAACTAATGACTTTTAGTCTTGTTTTAGTCAATGAAAATTGGATTTTAGCATCTTCTTATTAATGCAATTCTATTTTAAGGGGTTGTTCCTCCATAGACTGGGTAAGACTGTTTTTAGTGGCAGGCACTATAGCACCAGCGAACTCTGAAACTATAGGACTGGATGAAATGTGCAGATAACGGTCTCCACTGATAAATATCACACTGGCTAACCTGGAAATGAGGTCCTACCGTGTCCAAAATTCTGAACTACCCCTTTAATAGGAAATTATACATTTTGGTTAATTTTAATGGATTAAAAAATGACAAATATTACAGGTTACATAGGCACTGAACATTGACAGTGGAATCAGGTATGTTACACAGAGTTTGGTCTCCCCCTGTCACCATGAAAGGACTATTTGGAATATTCTGTAGACCTGCTGTTCCTTTTCTGAGAACAATTTAACTTAAGATCAAGTTGTCCTTAGGTTATTGAATGCTGTAAATGTGGATGCTATTTCACCATTAACTAGGTAGCCTAAGCGTGGTTACACACAATTGTCATCTTAATGCAGAATTTTGTAGCCTAAACGCATTTCACGTTCATCACTCAGTTTTGGTAGGCTACAGGCCTATGCCTTGAGTGGTCGCTGCCCCTTTAAATGCGTGGGACTTTAAATTACGTTTTAACTCCATGCTGATTTTGTTGATGAACAGCACCGTCTTTGATTCAGTTTTTCTACCGTTTAAGTAAACGACACACGCGCACTTGTGTGGTTGGTAAGGAATTGTTTTCAATAGTTTTCTTGCAATTCCCACACAACATTAGATAGCCTACTAAGCCAAGGCATTAAAAATGTGTCTATGATTAGAACTTCGTTGCTGATCGGTGGAATAACGTTATTATTGTAGGCTATATGACAGCGCCAGCATCAGCTGGACAGAAGCTTAGGCTACACACTAATCAAATCTGCAGTTGCCTGTTAACATTTTCATCTGAATTAGATCTACATGCGGAGGTGAGATAGTAGCCTAGTGCAAAGTTGAACTGAGAGAGTTGCCAATCTAACGGACTGAACGTAGCCTATATTTCTTAGCTTATATTAGCGATAACGATAGGCTATACATCTACCGCTCCTTTGCTACATGATCAAATATGATCAGATGAGTGACAGAAGCACCGGATATGACCAACAGGCCCACGCGAGAAACGCTGGTCCTCTGGTATGATAATCAGACCATGCAACCTGATGCGCCCCTGAAGTGAGACGCAGGAAACAGAAATACTGCAAAATAATAACACGACTAAACGACACAAAATAATGTTATAACATTCATGTCCTTCTGGTCTTCGAAAATGAAGAAAGATGTTAGCATGGTTTTTATTTTGTAAACCACATTTAGTCTCGTTTTTATTCGTCAACGATAATGCCTTATAAATTTAATTATAGTCATCGTCACATTGCCAGCATTTACGTTGCGTCTCGTCTCGTTATAGTCACGTGAAAAAAGTTCGTTGACGACGATATTTAGTCATAATTTTCGTTGACGAAAGCAACACTAGCTGTAAGGCAGCTGATTCTCTAGAGCCGTTGCTCGGTCATTCATTGTAAAGAGAACAAGGCGTTTTCTCCAGTGTGTGAGTTTTAGAATGCAAATACATCAAAGCCCTTCCCTAGCCGACCACGGGAGTCTACACTCTGCTTAGTAGGCTTCCTAGCTGACCGAGCAGCAAGCACCTACATCAGCGCGTAGGCTACTGCTCCTTTCCCATACTCGTGCGGCTCACCACTTCTTGATGTTATCTGGCTACAGCTGTTAGGCTACAGCTATCTCATTGCTCATTTGCACTTGATATATTACTAAATTTGGTAGATAAGTACTCATGCTGTGATTCTAATTTTATTTCTGCACTTTCAGTCTCTTCAGTTGACCATTGGAGCACCAGTGCTGCAGCACATGTCTTTAAATTGTGGTTCTAATTTTATTTCTGCACTTTCAGTCTCTTCAGTCGACCATTGGAGCACCAGTGCTGCAGCACATGTCTTTATATTGTGGTTCTAATTTGATTTTTCTGCGCTTATCTACGATGTACTCAAATGCTGTGGTTCTAATGTTATTTTATGCACTTCCTAGTTGACCAACGGAGCATCAGCGATGCAGCACAGGTTCTCATATTTTTAAAGAGTCACTGCACCCTAAAATATGTTTGAGCTGTTGATTGATTGAAAATACTCACAAGTGGTTAACTGTACTATTACCAGGGTTAATATTGACAAAAATCGTGCTTCTTGACAAAAGTAACATTTCGTCTGATTTTGTATTGGAGATATTGCTCTCTGCACATACTACAGGTTGAAACATGCCATGGCATGTTGGTCCAAAATGCTATTGGAATGCTGACGAAGTCCTGTACTTCTCGTCCAACACTACGTCACCGGGTCGTTACAAATTAGGTATGAAACGCCCCAACACCTGCTCCCCTGATTAGCCTACCTGTGATAAGCCATGTCTGCAGCACTCATTCCCAGATTGACACGAAATCACCATGGTTGATTGTTTGCAGCAGTGCTGCACTCCCTCTCCATTTCAGAATGTCTCGCCCATTTTGAAAGCCTTTTTCAGAAATGTGAAGTGGGTGGAGTTATGGGGTGAAGTGACTCTTTAATTCCAGTCATCTGTCTTTTGACCTTGCCCCTCCAGCATAGGTGCCATGCTGGGCCACCTCCTTCCCTAGCATAGCGACCGCGTCGCTACATCTCTCTCCCCCATCATCTTCCACCGCCAGCGTGGCAGCAAATTGAAGTTCTTCCCTAGCTGACCAAGAGAACATATACCATACACCAGCGTTATCTGCTCCATTCCATCCTAGCTGATCAAGAGAGCATACACCAGCTCTGCTCCATTCCATCCTAGCTGATCAAGAGAGCATACACCAGCATGTAGCTCTGCTCCATTCCATCCTAGCTGACCAAGAGAGCATACACCAGCGTGTAGCTCTGCTCCATTCCATCCTAGCTGACCAAGAGAGCATTATACACCAGCGTGTAGCTCTGCGCCGTTCTTTGGAATTCACCATTCATGCTGCTCACCGTTTCTCTTAGCTATTATAGTTGGCTACAGTTTTTATTCTTTCCTTGCACTTGACATTACTATATTGATGCATATTGATATCTCCGGTTTACTAAAACACTGCTGTTCTAGTTTTATTTTGCCCTTTCTAGCTGATCCGTGGAGCAACAGAGACGCAGCACAGGTCTACATATTTTATTTCTTGTCATGTCTTTAACCTCTTCCCTCCAGCATAGGTGTCCTACTGACCCAGAGTGATGAGCCACCTCCTTCCCTGGCCGTAGCGACCGCGTCGCTACATCTTTCCTCTGCCTATCACCGAACCGCGTTCGTGCCTACACCCCTTTCCCCTAAGGACCGCGTCCTGGGTTACTCCTTCACCTCCTTCCCTGGAGCTGTGCCATCACTCTTGGGGTCACCAAATCATTCTAACAATGTTCCTTCCTTTCATTCCCAGGTCAATCTATGGACGTTACTGAATCTTCAGGTTCTCTTTCTGCTCCTTACCAAACCCTCTTGCTTCATCTTCTAGGTGCCTCAGTTGCTTGCATCCCCGGGGTGCATGCACGTATCTGTGCAGTGACTCGATCCCTGCAGAGCATTTTGGCTGAGAATAGACTCTGCCAAGCTTGGTTTCTCTTAACAATCACACAGTTCAGCTACGACATGGCTTTATGCTCTTCACTTGTACCGCTCACTTCATTGCCCAACCCACTCCTGCTGAGATGCTCTCATTCTCTAAATTTTGATCTGGTCATTCAAGTCTTCTAGTGTTCCAAGCACAACTCCAACATCTACCAATGCTATTGAAATTGGCACAGACTGTTACATCTTTAGGTTATATTGCAGCAGAAAGCCTAGATAACAAACTCCTTTTGTCCAAATTTGGCCGAAACTGACAATACCAAATGTATAGATACTGTAGATCAATACTTTATTGATTCCCAAAGGGGAAAATTCAAGTCTATAGCCAGAATGTTCGCTCTCTGGGCAGCTCTGCCAGGGTTCTTAGATACCTTTCTTATAGATTCCCAGCGAGGGTCTTTTCAACTTGCTTGCATTCTTTGGGACGCTTTTGGTTCCTTCTCGACTTCTGCCAGTGCAGTAAGTTCCTGCATGATCCCTGCTAAGCACTACATGTAATGACCCTGAGCTCCGCTATGGTAAGCAGTACCGCTCGTACTGACCCTGAGCTCCGCAATGGTAAGCAGTACCGCTCGTAGTGACCCTGAGCTCAGTAACTGCATGCTGTACTCTCCTGCACTGACTCCAAGCTCTGCAACTGCAAGCTGTACTATCCTGCACTGACTCCAAGCTCTGCAACTGCAAGCTGTATTCCCATGCACTGACCTGTGTTGCCCTGTAATGACCCGAGCTCTGCAACTGCGAGTTTGTTGCCCTGCATGTCAAAGTTAACCTTGAGGTCTTAAGCTAACTACATCGCACTATGCTGCTCCTCTGCTTCGGCGGACCCTCTCTTCACAACAGCCAACATTGCCTGCCAGATCTAGCTTTCAATTTTTATTTTTTTTTTTGGCCGGTGGTCCTCTGAGTTAAACACTTATATCAGATCGAACCTTTTCACTTCAAATCTCAATCTCAATGACAAGGTGGCAGGGTCCTGGTCAGGGGTCCCCACATTACTGGCTTTGTTGGGGTGCTCACAGAGATCACACCAAAAGCTGCCGGCGCAGTCTGGTTGGCGTGATACAGCGGTGCACTTCAGGACCCCGGCCTGCGACCTTGCCCAATTTGCTATCTCCGCGTAATTATAATCATAATGTTTCTGCTACTTAAATTGCAATAGTCTCCTAGCTCAGGTCTAGTCTGGTCCCCTTATTCGTGCTGCATTTATCCGTCGTCTGGCATCTTGCCTGGCCTCCGCAGCAGGTCAGCCACGATATCATGTTAAGCTTCACGGGTGCCCGCGGTCGTCACTCCGGGCTGACGTCTGCCAGCGCAGTTATCGCCCGGCGCGATCCCATGATGCACTTCACGACCACGAGCGGTAATGCCAGCACAGAGCCACCGTGCTCACGAGAAGCTCGTCAGGACCCTGACTAGTGACCTACACCAAGCACTCCCACATTTATTTATCTGGCAAATTTTCGGATAGTGAACTTTTGAAACTCTGATATTTCAGGAGGTAAAAGGCCCGCTAAAAACCAAACCAGATTCTATTCAAATATACACACCTATGGGTCCTGAAAAATGTATGGTTCATTTATCAATTGTTATTTTGGTGTATTAAAAGGCGTCGTTGTTTTAGAATTTCCAAAACAAAAGGAGTGGTAGCCTAATTGGTGCTTTTACGATAACGTATAAAATCATCTGCCTATGGGGATTTATGGAACTATTACCTATAACCCTTTGGAGGGGAATAAAGAATGTTAAACTAGTTAAGTAACCTGCTTGGGGAAGTTGATCAGTGTTGCCAGATTGGGTTGACTGATTTCCGCCAAATCACCTCGCCGTTTTCAAAAAAAAAAAAAAAAAAACGCCTAATGACGTTTTTCTCATAGAGAACCATTGAACTCATAATGTTATTTGCCCGCCTAAAGCTTATTTTCCCCTGCCGAACAATGTAAAAAGAAGCCCAATTGCAGGACAGCAACTCCTCCAACTGGCCAGCACTCAGTAACAGTGGAACCTTTTGCTGTTCAGCGCCAGTTCTTGAACTATGTCCCTGCTGTTTGCGAGCCTGATTTATTGGATGGACCCAGAGCCGAGTCCAAGTCTGCTGGAGAAGTGAGACCAGCCACCTTCCTTCTAAATGCTTGTCTCCTGTAAAAGGGTCCTGTTTAACAACAACAAAAAACAGTTTATATATTTGGAGTAAAGGAGTTAAAGGTAGGGTAGGAGATTCTGGAAAACGATTCCAGCAAAGCTGCATTTTGAAAATACACAGGTCAAAAGTCCCAACCCCTTTCGAACGTGCAATGCTTATTCACGAGCGGGTTTATTTAAATAAACCAAAATACAAGTAAACACAACAAATGTGGCTGTAAACACAACTAGGTAAATGACTAAACCCAAAATTAAGTAGGGGAAAACAGTGGCCAAGCTAACATGTGGTCAACTGCTGCTGTGATCTAGAAGGAAGATAAATGGAATGAACCTTTTGCACAATATGGCACACCTTCTAGGACACATACATACACATATTTTAAATGACTGGAAAACCACACATTAACCCATAAAACTACATATACTTTTCCTGCCATGGGACCTGGCCTGCAGGGGACAAGAAGTAAACATTTAAATTGTTTCTGATCTCTTTTGCGGCCACTGAGCTGTTGCGGGTCTGTCCCGGCTGAAAGGGCCTAGGCCATCCATCCCTTCTCCAGGTACCCTCCACAATGTTGTGCCCTCCATCTTCCCAGTCAGCCAGTGCAGGGGGCAGATATGCCTCAGATCGCGTTTTGTGCAGGTAGTTGTGAAGGTGTGGCATTACCAGTAGGGGGTAGCAGACTACGCCACCCTGGGAATTGCACCCAGGGAGATATCAACCAATAAATACACAATTAGAATTTAGCACACAAGTTCGTTGACTAAGACACCAGAGGCAGAGTTCCAATAATAGGTTGTCTTTATTACAAGGATAAAAATGTCAAACATACAAGACAACAAACAAGACAAGTTTCAATCATACCATGGGAGAGGAGCGTAGACAAGTTTATCAGGGCTGAGGCTTACCAGCAGGGGGCGAATTGCCAGGAGATGGATCCCAAAAACACCAGCCAGGCACTCGTGCTTGCACATACACACCTCAAAAAAACAAGATATAGCACAATAGCAAAAATAAGTAGAAATCCCATTCAAGGGGCACACGTGAACCACACGCACAAAGGAAAAGGGGACACCTCCCCCTAGAGGATGTAACTGCCTCCCTGCCTGGAGCACTCAGCACCTAAGAACAGAGAAGAGGTGAAAACCAGACAACCATACACGCACAGCCAACACATGCACAACCAACACATGCACAACCACATGCACCACGAACTCATGCACAACAAACACATGCACAACAAACACATGCACAACAAACACATGTACCACAAACACATGTACCACGAACACATGCACAACAAACACATGCACAACAGACACATGCACGACCCACACGCAGACACAATACCAGAAGGATAGATGTATTGGGCGGCTAAGCGGACCACTGATGATCCGCAGCAAATTCAAGATGGCCTCCCACCAGTGCTAGTATCCAACGCACAGCATGCAGCAAATCAAAAGAAACAAAAAGAAAGAAAACCAAAATATAAGGACAAAGGGTGGCCTGCAATGGGATCACTAGCGATCTACAGCAGTTACAGAAGGCCTCCCACCAGTGTCAAAAACATAAATCAAAAGAGAACAAGACAATGACCAACATACAAGTAGAGAAAATAAAGAACAAAGAAAACCAACAGACAGACATAAATCAGGCTTCAATGGTTACATACGTGATGGCCTACTGGCTATCCACAGCTATGACGGGCCTCCTGCCAGGGGTTTAACATGTAGGTAATACAAGGCTAAGGCAAAACATTAAGCCAGATTCCTGAAGCTACCCACGTTTTCCCCAGGGCACAAATACACTCGCGCACACACACGTACACATAAATCCACTCACAGACATGCGTTCGTAATGACACCGACAAGTTACAACACACACGGACAAGACAACATTTGTATCGAACTGTGGTTGCCGACGTCTTCGCCGTTATCTTCAGAGTAGTGGCCCGGTCAGGGCAGATATCGCCTCGGTGTAAGCAACGAATATGGCAAAAACAGCAGGAGACACAGATACGACCCGAAGTACCTAAAAAGGCATACAGGACACCTCATTATTGCTAAACACAATGCTAAAAACAAGGGCAATAGGAATCCATGCAAGGAATACATACCAGGAAGTTGACAGCTTCCCACTTAGTCAGCGGCGAGCTCACGAAGCTCCGCTGAATGTTTGCCTCTACAATCCACGGACATTGACAACCAGCACCAAAACCACTAACCCAGACCGAACACCGCCAAGCAACAGATGAAAGCGCTGCAAAGCCACCACAGCAAGTAACAAAGCATCAGTCACTATACTACAAACAATTTAACCATAGTCCGAGCATACAGAGGAAGAGTGTACATACCGGTAGAAAGTCGACTGGAGGGGCAAAACAGGAAGTCACATGGAGACCAATCACGGCGTCTGCCAACATAAGGCTACTCCAGACTAAATAGAACGGCAACGCACACCATTGGCTGTGACCGCCCTAATCATTAGGAAGGGCTCAGGCCGTGCGTCTCATCACAATCTACCCCCACCTTTTCAGTCGGCGTCCCGACGATAGGCAGGCTAGCAGCTACATCCGAACCCTCAGGCCGAAGAGCAGCACTGACTAAACTTGAATCCGGGCCGCTAGGACATATCCGCTGCCGGCTTGCTGCCTGGGGTAAATGGTGGAGGTTTGAATGCTGGCCTGCTTTGGCTCTCTCTGTCCGGCGTGGACAGGAAGTGGCTGGGACCACTGGGGATGGCACTGACACACTGGTCTCTGCTTGATCTAAATTATCCACTGCCAGGACAATTGGTGTACCCCCAGTATGGGCATCCCTGCTAGTACTAGGCTGACCATCTAGAGTAGGGGAGGGACCTACTGGGATACAGGTGTCTAACGTAGTGGGGCTCTGTCCAGCAGGTGATGTTAGTGGTTCCTCTGCTGGGGGATCAGTATGCTCAGCCTGGGGGGGTAGGCTGGCGGAGGTAACGGGTGTCTCCACTGGATGCAGCATCAGTGCCGGGGGCAATAATGCCAAGTCGCTATCAAAGTCTTCCTCCCTCGCCACAACAGTCTCCTCAACCGGTGGACTAATGTGAGGAGGACCAACTGGTGCATTGCTTCCCACACGGGCTTTAAGGAGACCTCGATGTACCTGTCGCACTTTGCTCCGATCAGTCACAGGGGCAATGGTGTATACAGCCCCGTTGGCTGGGGGGGCTCTGATAACCTCATACACCACCGGGCTCCAAAGGTCCTGAATCTTATGGCAGCCTCTCATGCTGTGGTTACGGAGGTAAACCAACTGACCTATTACCAGCGCTAGGTCTTTAACCTGGCGATCATGGGCTTCTTTACGTTTACCAGCTGCGGCCTGAAGCCGGCCTTCAGCTCCCTGAAAGGCAACTTGTAACCTGGCTTGGTGTTCCTCAATCCAATCATGCACTGTCCCTGCCACCGGGTCTGGTACTGTTCCTAGCAAGAAGTCAAGCGGCAGGCGGGGTTCTTGGCCAAACAACAGAAAGTAAGGGGATTCACCAGTTACTGCATGCGGAGTAGTGTTATAGCAAAACAGTAGTTGTGGGAGGCAAGCAACCCAATCTCTTTTTCGAGACGCGGGCAAGGTACGAAGGAGATTATGTAGGGTGCGATTAAAGCGTTCGCACTGGCCATTGCCAGCCGGGTGGTAGGGCGTGGTGCGTGATTTCTCAACCCCATAAAGCTGGCAAAGTTGTTGGATGAGCGTTGCCTCAAAACAACGACCTTGGTCGGAATGAATGCGAGCGGGGACACCAAACTTATAAAACCACTCGTTGACCAGTACCTTGGCCACAGTAGGGGCACGCTGGTCCTGGGTGGGGATGGCCAGAGAATATTTGCTAAACACATCCGTTAAAACTAAAACGTTTTCCACTCCCAACCGAGAAGGTTCTAGTGACGTAAAATCTATGGCCAGCACTTCATTAGGCCGTGAGGCCAACAGATGCCCCATGAAGCTACGTGCTGGGGGTTTAGTGTCTTTGGCTATTTGGCATCGCTCGCATTCAAGGCACCAACGAGCCACATCCGATGACATGCTAGGCCAGTAGCACCGTCTACGCGCCAACTCCAGGGTACGCTCAGTCCCCTGGTGGCCATGCTCCTGATGGAGCTGAGTCAAAACATCAGACTTCATACTAGCCGGGAGTAATAGTTGGAAATATTCCTCTGCTCCGTCTGGACGAAACACCCTACGGTACATAACCTCTTCCCTTTCCACTAGCCGATCCCACTGACGCAACAGGGCTAATCCCGACTTAGACATACCCTGTCGCTCAAAGGGCCCAGGTTTAACCCCTCGCCTCCAGTGTGGCAAAACCTCCTGGAGAATGGAATCTTGGTCCTGGCTGGAGCGCAAGGTATGAAGATTATTTTCAGGCAAAGCTGTAACTACCGCTTGGGTCACCAGAGTTACTGGCTGTGCTTGCACAGCCTGCTGTAAGGAGGCTGGAAGGGTCATACCCAGAGCCATATTAGCCAAATCAGGGGGGTCCGGGGGATTCTGCCTCGACAGAGCATCCGCATTGCGGTTTTGTCTGCCAGAGCGGTATTTGACCTCATAGTGGAAAGGAGCCATTTGAGCGACCCAGCGCTGCTCTACCGCGCCCAATTTCGCAGAGGACAAGTGGCTTAGGGGATTATTGTCTGTATAAACTACACAGTGCTGCCCTAACAAGTACTCCCTAAACTTTTCGGTCATGGCCCACTTGAGCGCAAGAAATTCCAACTTCATAGAACTGTAGTTGGACATGTTGCGCTCAGTGGGCCGAAGACCACGACTGGCATAAGCTATGGGACGCACCTTCCCTCCTTGTTCCTGAGAGAGGACAGCTCCTAACCCGCTGTAGCTCGCATCCACTTCTAAGATGAAGGGCAAACTGAAATCAGCATATGCCAGGACGGGAGCAGTAGTCAGTTTTTGTTTTAGTGCATTGAAGCTTTGCTGGCAATCTTCAGACCACAGGGACATTATACTCTGGCTTGGGCTCCGCTTTGATTTGTTGCCACCCAGCACTGCCACCAGCTTATGGAGGGGAGCCGCCAACTTGGCAAACCCCTCCACAAAGCGGCGGTAATAACTAGCGAACCCCAGGAAAGACCGTACCTCTGAGACTGTGCTGGGGCAACGCCAGCTAGCCACTGCCTCAATCTTTTGAGGGTCCGTCGCCACACCCTGACTGGAAATTACATGACCTAGGTAGCCAACCTCCCGTTTGAAAAATGCACACTTGCTCAACTTAGCCTTAAGGCCCTCATGTTGTAGACGCTCCAGAACAAGTTCTAATCTTTCCAGGTGTTGGGAAACAGATGAAGAAAAGACCACAATGTCATCCAGATATAGTAACAAGGTTTGACATTGCTGGTCTCCAAAAATCCTTTCCATCAACCTTTGAAAGGTTGCTGGCGCGTTACAGAGACCAAATGGCATTCTCTGCCATTCAAAAAGGCCAAACGGTGTGCAGAAGGCAGTCTTGGCACGATCACCTACCACTACCGGGACCTGGTTATACCCACTGGCTAAGTCCATGGTAGAAAACCATCGGGCTCCTGCCAGGGCATCGAGGGATTCTTCAATACGGGGAAGAGGGAAAGCATCTTTCCGAGTTTTAGCATTGAGTTGACGGTAGTCAACGCACATGCGGAGACTACCATCCTTCTTTCGGACTAACACTATTGGGGATGCATACGGACTACAACTCTCAGTAATAACTTGTGCCTCCAGCAACCCATTGATATGAGCTTTAGCCATTTCATATTCTGATGGTGGGATGCGCCGGTGTCGTTGTCGAACTGGCACATCGTCAGTTAGTGGGATCTGATGAGAGATGAGGTTTGTACAACCCAGGTCACCATCATGGCTGGCAAAGACTCCACTAAACCGCTGTAACAAAGCACGGACTTGTTCCTGATCTGCAACTGGCAAGACAGAGAGGTCAACCTCCTCAAGCTGCGCCTGTACTGAAGGTGCTGCCATCTGGGAGGACACGGTGGCAGTCATAGTGTTGACCTCAGTGATATTCTCTGACAAACTCACTACTTGCGCACCACACAAGCTACCCAACTCCGTGCGGGGATATAGCAATACATCTGTCGTGCTTACATTCACTACCGGTATGTAGCTAGTACCATGGGTCACTCTAATCATAGATGGCGAAGCCAACAAGCCAGCAGGGAGCCCTCTGTCAGTGGGTTCAAACAAAACAGGTGTGTTGGAAAACTGTGCTGAACATGTAGCTGCTACCATCACCATAGTGCCACCTGGGATGCGATGGGCTCGACCTCCACGAGCCCTCACTTTCCCTGGCCTAATGGGGTGAGTCTCTGCGTAATGACACTGCTGTAAGGCCTCAACAACGGCACTGTGGGCCTGAGAGACAGAGGGCAGACTGAAAAGGGCAGGACCATATTGCCCAAAGAGCTCATAGTAGCATTTGTTAAGGATGTTCATTCCAACCACACCAGGTGCCTGGAGGCCAACCCCCCCAGGCAGGTCTTTAACAACTAGAACACCACAGCGTGGTACAGACTTTCCACAAAGTTCAACGTCCAGTTCTAAGTAGCCTACATAGGGTATAGCCAGCCCATTGGCGGCCCGGAGTTGTAGCCATTGACAGGAACGTAAACGGTCAGAGCCCCAGGGCTCAAAGTGATTTACAAAGAATGTCTCTGTGATGGTGGACACCATAGACCCAGTATCTATTAAACATTGTACAGAGACTCCACCCATAAGTACATTTAAATGGGGACATGACGACATTAAGCTAGATCTGACGGACAAATTACTCGAGCCAGGCAACCCCCCACCTGAACTTTGGCTCAGCAGTTCGGTGGGTGCCAGTTTCCCGCCAACTGACGAGAAGACTGTCCATCGCCTCTAGAGTGACCAGCCATGGGGCCCTGGGCGCGAGGGGGGACCCGAGGCCCATCACAATCTTGGGCAAAATGGCCAGGCTGCTGACACCGCCTGCATATGACGGGGTTACCCCGAGGCCTGTGCTGAGGACGCTGTAACATAGCCACACTCTGGGACAGCTGATTGAGCTGCTCTTGTTGACGTCTCAACATGTCCTTCAGCTCTGATAACTCAGATCCCTGAGTGGAGCTGCTAGGAACGGGCATAGGGCCTCCCTGTACTGCATACTGGACACCGTGTATAGATGGAACCGACTGACTGCGACCCCTCGTGCCACCTGGCATGCCTTCACGCTCCCACCTGATAGCCTCTGCTCTGAGCTCTAACATGGTCATGGTTGGCTGGCGTCTTATAAGCTGCTTAAGTTCCCTCCGTAAGGTACCATCAATAACATGCTCTGAGAACTGATCTCGCAACAAAACCTCCGCATTCACCAAACCAGAGGGTGCACGATTCTTAACTTTGTCCATAAGATTCATTAAAGCCAAAGAGAATTCCAATAAGGTTTCGCCATCTTGCTGCTTTCTAGAAAAGAAGGCCTCTTGCAAGGCTACATAGGACTGGGAGCACCCATACAGTTCCTGGAGAATATTTTTGATCTTTTTAGGATCATTTCGGTCAGTACTCGGCCGATACTTTATCTCCTGTCTGGCCTCCCCTTCTAAATGGTCGTACAGAAAGAAAGCCTGATCATTTACGGAAAGGTGCCGAGCCCGCATGCAAGCTTCCACCTCTTCAAACCATTCAGTAACCTTCATCCCTGACTTGCCATTAAACATGGGACACTTTCTATCACGGGGAACAAACACTAATCTCTGTGCTACCGGGGGCCCAGGCTCACCAGGCAAAGGTACATTTGAGGGAGAGGATGGGCCTGCATCACCCAGGGATCCTGGAATTGGCCTCTGCTTCAACTTCTCATTGTCAGCTTTAAGCTGAGCCACCATCTCCCTAAGCTCCTGTAACTCGGCTTCCATATTTACAACAAAAAGAATGACTTACCAATATGTCCACCGTCAAGGAGATGCAAGCGCTGCAAGGGTCAAACTAAGCCTCCTGCTGTTTTTGCCAACACACACCTACCCACATATAGAAAGAACAGGTTAATCAAAATGCCTGAAGTGAAAAATAAGCTTTTACGGCAACAACCACAGTAAAGACAACAATTATCAGAACATGCGCCCCTGGTGTTTGGAAGTCGATCCTGCCCTGACTACGCCAAATGTGGCATTACCAGTAGGGGGTAGCAGACTACGCCACCCTGGGAATTGCACCCAGGGAGATATCAACCAATAAATACACAATTAGAATTTAGCACACAAGTTCGTTGACTAAGACACCAGAGGCAGAGTTCCAATAATAGGTTGTCTTTATTACAAGGATAAAAATGTCAAACATACAAGACAACAAACAAGACAAGTTTCAATCATACCATGGGAGAGGAGCGTAGACAAGTTTATCAGGGCTGAGGCTTACCAGCAGGGGGCGAATTGCCAGGAGATGGATCCCAAAAACACCAGCCAGGCACTCGTGCTTGCACATACACACCTCAAAAAAACAAGATATAGCACAATAGCAAAAATAAGTAGAAATCCCATTCAAGGGGCACACGTGAACCACACGCACAAAGGAAAAGGGGACACCTCCCCCTAGAGGATGTAACTGCCTCCCTGCCTGGAGCACTCAGCACCTAAGAACAGAGAAGAGGTGAAAACCAGACAACCATACACGCACAGCCAACACATGCACAACCAACACATGCACAACCACATGCACCACGAACTCATGCACAACAAACACATGCACAACAAACACATGCACAACAAACACATGTACCACAAACACATGTACCACAAACACATGCACAACAAACACATGCACAACAGACACATGCACGACCCACACGCAGACACAATACCAGAAGGATAGATGTATTGGGCGGCTAAGCGGACCACTGATGATCCGCAGCAAATTCAAGATGGCCTCCCACCAGTGCTAGTATCCAACGCACAGCATGCAGCAAATCAAAAGAAACAAAAAGAAAGAAAACCAAAATATAAGGACAAAGGGTGGCCTGCAATGGGATCACTAGCGATCTACAGCAGTTACAGAAGGCCTCCCACCAGTGTCAAAAACATAAATCAAAAGAGAACAAGACAATGACCAACATACAAGTAGAGAAAATAAAGAACAAAGAAAACCAACAGACAGACATAAATCAGGCTTCAATGGTTACATACGTGATGGCCTACTGGCTATCCACAGCTATGACGGGCCTCCTGCCAGGGGTTTAACATGTAGGTAATACAAGGCTAAGGCAAAACATTAAGCCAGATTCCTGAAGCTACCCACGTTTTCCCCAGGGCACAAATACACTCGCGCACACACACGTACACATAAATCCACTCACAGACATGCGTTCGTAATGACACCGACAAGTTACAACACACACGGACAAGACAACATTTGTATCGAACTGTGGTTGCCGACGTCTTCGCCGTTATCTTCAGAGTAGTGGCCCGGTCAGGGCAGATATCGCCTCGGTGTAAGCAACGAATATGGCAAAAACAGCAGGAGACACAGATACGACCCGAAGTACCTAAAAAGGCATACAGGACACCTCATTATTGCTAAACACAATGCTAAAAACAAGGGCAATAGGAATCCATGCAAGGAATACATACCAGGAAGTTGACAGCTTCCCACTTAGTCAGCGGCGAGCTCACGAAGCTCCGCTGAATGTTTGCCTCTACAATCCACGGACATTGACAACCAGCACCAAAACCACTAACCCAGACCGAACACCGCCAAGCAACAGATGAAAGCGCTGCAAAGCCACCACAGCAAGTAACAAAGCATCAGTCACTATACTACAAACAATTTAACCATAGTCCGAGCATACAGAGGAAGAGTGTACATACCGGTAGAAAGTCGACTGGAGGGGCAAAACAGGAAGTCACATGGAGACCAATCACGGCGTCTGCCAACATAAGGCTACTCCAGACTAAATAGAACGGCAACGCACACCATTGGCTGTGACCGCCCTAATCATTAGGAAGGGCTCAGGCCGTGCGTCTCATCACAAAGGCACGCACATGCCAACGTACGTATCTTCACAGAGAAAAGTGTAATTACAAACTAGTAAATATAGCCGCAAGCGGTGATGGCGGGCCCGAGCACCTGCGGTGCGGACCTGTGACATTTCGGAATCGAACAAAGCAACATGTGCAGGTTGGTGGGCATGTGCATGAGCAACACACATGCCCACTAAATTTGGTAATTTTTTGTGAATATATGTTTCAATCACAACAGACAACACGCTACGTGGTGCTATAGAGTCCCTAAGCCACACCCTAGGCCTGAGCTCTGTCTCTGACTAGCGATAGCAATAACACACAAGCCCGCCAAATTTGGTTCATTTTCGTGAATGTACACGTCAACCAAAACAAACAACACACTAGGTGGCGCTGTAGAGTCCTTAAGCCACACCCTAAGCCAGAGCTCTATCTTTCAGTAGCGGCAGCAATAACACACAAAACCACCAAATTTGGTTCATTTTTGTGAATGTATGCATCAACCACAACAGACAATGTGCTAGGTGGCGCTACAGAGTCCCTAAGCCACACCCTAGGCTAGAGCTCTGTCTCTGACTAGCAGAAGCAATTCCACATGTAGCTGCAAAATTACATCCAATTTATAGCCTTTTTTCTGCCTATAACACCAACTTCCTGTTTCTTAATAAGATGCCATAATTCAAACCTTCGCCATCTCAATATACTTCGAAAATTCAAAAATCTGGTCGCAATTCCTCTTGAACAACCCCTCAAGATCGTTTTAGTGTTGATATGACATGATTTCGATAAACCGTCTAGAAGAAGTGTTTCAAAATAGATGATGTGCAAAAATCATAATCATAACTCAGATTCCTCTAAGATTCACTATGTAGTTTAAATGTAAAAGTTGTTAAAATTAATACAACACACATGCCTACCAAATTTGGTTCATTTCCATACATGTATGTGTCAACCACAACAGACAACGCGCTAGGTGGCGCTTTGGAGTCCCTGAGCCACGCCCTACGCCAGAATTCTGTCGCTGAGTAGCGTTACCAATTCCACACATAGCTGCCGAGTTTTAGAGCATGCCAAGTTGGTGAAAAAAGGCAAAACGTGGCCAAGAAGAAATTACGGTGCAGCCACTGCAGTGGCCGCACCTCGGTGCTCGGGCCCTAATAAAGGAATACAAGGAAATGTAATTGTGACATGGATATAGAGATAGATAGATAAATAGATAGATAGATACTTTATTGATCTCCAAGGGGAAACTCAAGAAAAGCTATGGGTACAGAGTGTAAAAAATGCAGTGAAAATAAAGTGCATACATTGGGGGGGTGCACTACCTTATCTGGGTTGAGTGCTATTGTGGTGCGGAATACTCTCCAGCAGTTTGCCAGGATCCCAAAACCATTCTCCACTACTCTTCTGGCTCTGGAGAGCCTGTAATTAAAAATCGTCTAGTCTACATTGAGCGAACGAAAGGGAAAAGGCTTCACAAGGTCAAGCCTTAAAGGGAAGGCCTCATCCCCTACAAGCATGTAAGGTACATCTTGGTCGGTTCCAGGCAGGTGTCCTGGTGACGGGATATTCAGAAGGCCAGCCTCCAGTGCTGCATTCAAGTCGGACTGGGCAAACATGCCAGCATCAGAGGCTCTGCCCTGAGCACCCACACTCAAATAAATGAATTTATAATTTGCATCCACCACAGTCATCATCTGCACTGAAAAGAACGATTTATAATTGTAGAAAGTGCTCCCACTCTTGGCCGATGGCTGTATCCTGATATGTTTTCCGATTGCACCTAGGCAATGAGGAAACTGTCACTTCTCCTCAAAGCCCAGTGCAATCCTCCTCCACTCATCCTCTGTGTTTGGGGTCTAAAACATTTCAATACATACAGTAGTTTAGTTACCTTTAACTTTCTTAGTTTAGTTACCTTTAACTTTCTTACTCTTCTGCTTCTTGGGTTGACAAAGAATACATGGAAATTTTATTTTCACATGAATATGTTACTGATTGTATTTGGCAGTCTGTGTAGGCCTACCTTAACATACTCTTCTTTCAGAGTTTGGTGAAAGGCATCACATGTCTCCATAACAATTTTAGATATAGTTGATTCCCCTAATCTGTACTGAAAATGAAATGATGCAAAAGACTCCCCTACAAGAACAAAGCAAGGGAAGGAATGTGAATAAGCACTCAAATAGGGAAGTCAAATTGGCATACAGCATTTATAATGGCACACAGTTATATCTCCCTTTGCATTTGGGTAGTATGTATGTTTGCAACAACGTCATAGGTTGGCATAGGATAACATAAAATGTATATGTGTCATTGACCTAAAAGAAATGGACAAACAGACTCCGTTGTTCTCAATGGGAGGGGACTGAAACAAATTCCGTTTACTTCCCATCGTTCGCGAGCAGACTTTTTGACGTTAGCCATCCTGTAACTTGCTGTAACTGGTCTGATGGATGGGTCACACGGAAATTTGACATTCTTGATATCGATTTTTTTTTTAAAATCAGGTTTACTTGCCTCTAGTTAATGCTTTACCCTATAATACCGTAGGCTACCATAGGCTACATAGCGTTTTCACTGAAATGGAAAAAGGCCTTGGAGAAAATTGATGCTTGCCCCCTGCAGAGCCATAGCCAAACGAAGGATCTGTTGGGGAGAAGCCTTCAGTGCTCCTGTGGGTTCCACAAGGTAGGTGAAATGTACCAATTGATAATGGCTGATTTGATTATGATTATGGCTGATTTGTTTGTTTTTTCCTCTGGTGGGCTTCAATGATTTTGCAGTAATGTCTGTTTTCAAAGCCTATTTTGAAACTTTTTTTAGAGGAAACTAGTATTGTAGGATTTTTAGTTGCTAGTAGCATGGCCCTCTTTCTGTAACTCTCTCCCCAGCCAGCAGATCTGTCATCAGGCTCTAGGTCCAGTGAGGCAGGAGGAGTTGAGGCGGAGGCAGGGCGAGTCCAAGTCAGCATAGAGGTAGGGAGAGAAGGCATGGAGACAGGTCGAGGAGACACGGATGCAGGGGCAGTCGGAGACCACACAGAGGCAGGGCGAGGAGACACGGATGCAGGGGCAATCGGAGACCACTCATTATGGATATCACTCATTATGCCATCACCGCAAAAGCCACCACCGAAGTACTGCAAAAGCAATGCCACCACTAAAGTACTGCCATCAAAGACAACGCCATCTCTGTTCCCTCCTACAGGTAGCTCTGCCACACCACACCACACTACCACCACAAAACTACCACCATCGAGGACGGCACCATCTCTGTTCCCTCCTACAGGTAGCTCTGCCACACCACACCACACTACCACACCGCAAAACTACTACCAAGCATTTGGAAAGGTTTTCTTCCAGAACAGTTTCGTAAAGTAATACAGGAAGCAGATCAGGTGTGGGTTGCAAAATGCCTGTATGAGCCTACAGGGCAGCTGAAGCAAAAAATTCACGCCTGCTGGTTTCATCCCCCACTGGAGCCCAAACCATCTCCTCCTGAGCCTGGGTGGTACTACCGGCAGAGGTTATTTATCTGGGCACCAATGAGGATGTGGGGGATTCCTTTAAAGTGTCCCCAATGTTCCCGTAAAATGAACAGCTCCGGGATATACAAAAAGGTGAGAGAGGTGATAGACATGGATAGCCGCTATTACCTAGTAGGAGGGGACTATCCTTGTTGCAACAAATGCTCTCAGCCGGTCTGTCCATGGAGCCAGGATATGCTTTCCCAGGTGGACGTGGCACATACGTTCGACCGGACCCGCGTCACACAGAGCAGGTTGTTTGCGCCACGCCCCTTTTTGGGGGAAACAAGCCCTCAGAACAAGCCTGAAACAAGCCAAAGTGAACGGGTGTTGTTCACGGTCACTGATCTATAACGAATAACTTATTATTTATAGATCAGTGTTCTCGGTAGACAGACATGCCGATAAGTTGCTGTGTGGTTGGGTGTACCAACCACAAAGCTAAGAACCCCTAACATTAGGCTACACCAAAAATAAATCAGACCAACGAAAACGGAAATCTAGGCTAACACTTGGCTAACACTAGCAGCTAGGCTATCGGCTATGACAGAAATTATCATATGTTGGAATTATCTAACGAACATACTTTACATCCAAGCCTGTCAGTCAACTACACAACATTACAATTAAAATAAGAGGCCAAAAATACAGGAAAACAATTTAGTTATTTAACTGGAGATTCGATGAGATAAGAGTATGTCTGGGTATGACACTGGCCACTGCTACTGCTAGCAGGCTACGCGGGAGACCGAAGGGACATGTTTTTACTTTGATTGAATTAAGCTTTTGAACGTATTTTTCACGGTCAACGACCGGCAAAGTGGTAATATATTGAGTGGTCCTATTGATTCGTTGTGTTTTCTGTTATCATTTACCCCTACGATTTCGGTACGAATTACGTTTATTGAGCCTAATTTGCATTGGAGTTAATGGGAGACGTAGTTTGTTTCCCCCTACAAGGGGCGGGAACGCTCGTCGCGAGTCAAGTTCCCGGATGTGCCGGTCTAACGTATATGACTGTTCCCAGCTGGCCTTACAACACAGCAGGCTTTGGACATGAAGTTGATGACTTTCCTGAGGCCAAGGACCAGTGGCAACAGTTCCTCATACCTCCAGTCTGCAATAGAGGAAGCGCACAGCGAGGAGTGGGCACGGCAGACCATTCGCTACCTTTCGGACTGTGAGCGCCATATAAAGATAGCTACTTTTTAGTGTTGCGCGGGTGGGCTTTTTTTAAAACCCGCACCCAACCCGACTCTTCAGGAGATCCAAACCGCCCCGCCCAACCCGCAAAAATATGTTCGAATCGTGACCCAAATCCGACCCGACCCGACCCGAGGAAAGAAAAAAACGCACCTAACGTCTTTCGTTGCCTAACAAGTCTAATTCTCCCACGTGAGGACAGCAGTGGTTAAAATGATCGGTCATTTTTAGGCTACAATCTGCGCTCGTCCACGCCATTCATAATTGGAATCTGCAGCCTAGACATAGCTAGTGTTAGATCATCTTCATGGACATAACGATTTTCCATTAATATTTCCCCTTGCAACTTCATAGGCTACTTTTGCGTGAAACACTGTCAAGCATAAACACATGTTGCATGATCACAGTTGTTTATTCGTGCATATGACAGAAGCAAGGTGTTCTCGCATTGTGCACAACCTTCCATATCCCAGATCAATTGGCTATATGTCCATAAAATAGCGTATGCGCGATTGACTTTTTTCATTCAGGCCCCTTCCACTTGCCCAATGGTTCGAGACTGTCCACTCAAATGACATTCTCAGCCATTCTGATGAGATGAAGGCAGTCATCACATCTACGTATGGCAGAGTGCTGAAAATGGATTCAACAGAGAAGGTTAGGTTTTCAGCAGTAAAAAACATGTATAATTACAACACAGGAAATTGGTTTACGTCTTAATGCATGTGTTTGTTTTACAGATCACCAAGAAGCTGGCTGGCGAGATCGGAGACAGCACTGCTTGGATGTCGAATATTGGCAATGAGTTTGGCCAAGTGTTGAACTCTGTTTTAACCACAGGTGAAGGGGCAGGCTTGGAAGAGCTGTGCCAAGGTATTGTGAGGCGGTACTTGAATGCAGGCCAAGTTGAACCTGAGGTCATCTATGTTGACCGTGATTGCTGCAGCCAGGTGGGTGAAACACACACACACACTGTTAGAACCATTTGTATTTTTTTATTTTTTTATTTACAGTGGCACAGGCAATTGGGAGTGTACTTAATCATTGTGTAACCACACACAGGTGTTGTCTGTTATTATGCATGTTTGTTTTTCACAGGTGTGTCTTCTGTGTCAAAACTTTTTCATCCATGGAGGTCTGCAGTACGCTTGGACAGTTTCCATTTCATGAGGCGCTTCAATTGCGGCCTCACTACCGAACACCACCCTCTCTACGGCACCTTTTGTGCTAAGCTTTCCTCCTGTGTTTTCGAATGGGACCAGGAGGATGTACAACGCCTGAAGGAGGCCAAGAGAACAGAATGGAAGAGCAGCCACAGCGGACATACTCCAACTGAGCAGCAGCTCACGGCCAGCATCAGCCCAGGTTTCCCCCCTTTTTTTCCTTTTTCTTCCCCCCTCCTAGCAGTCCCTTTTGCCCCATTTTTGGCCGAGTGGTTAAGGCGATGGACTGCTAATCCATTGTGCTCTGCACGCGTGGGTTCGAATCCCATCCTCGTCGTTTGCATCTGCACAGGGGGTTGACCCCGTGAAAGGCTACTCTTAAAATTAGCTCCTAGTATCTAGCTAAGCTATGCAACACTTTTAGTTTAACATTAACTGTTAGTTGGCTATCATATCAAAAGGTAGATATGCTATAAAGGTGGCTAGTTAAGTAGCTCACATCAGAATTTGTAGTAATGAAAAACGATTTACATGTAAAACACATAATCTCAAAGGCTAATGTTAGCTAACCCTTGTCAGTACTAGCAGCTAACACTGCTGCTTTTTCATGGTGCTACTTGCAAGGCAAGCGTAATGGCTAGTGATCGTTAGATTGTTTGTTAAACTAGCTGGTATTGACGAATTGCACAAAACAAAAGGCTCCCAGGTGGGCTTGTATGTCGCTAGTGAAGCGTTGGCTGTATTCTTTCTTTATATTCTGCTCCTTAAGTGTTTACTCAGACCCTGAATACCTTGTTTGCTCAATAATACAAATTTAACACACGCAAATCTTTCTTTATCGTAACAACTGATTCAACGAGACCACCAAGAGCCACTCCTGCAGCCAACCAATTGACACATTATGAGCAGTTAACATATTTTATGTAACTTATTTTGCCACATGTCTGTGAGGGCCTTCACATCTTAATCAAAATGAGTGTAATTAGGCAAAGCAAGTTTATATGAAAGGAAATAAAGTTTAACAACTAGATGTAACTCCAAATAGCATCAATAACAGTGGTGGACAGTAACGAAGTACATGTAATTCGTTACAATACTTAAGTAGCATATTGATGTATCTGTACTTTACTTAAGTATTTATATTTGGTGAGACTTTGTACTTTGACTTCACTACATTTTTAAGTGAAAACTCGTACTTTTACTCCGTTACGTTTATGAAAACCCTCTCGTTCCATTTTGGCAAAATGAATCACGTGTCCAAACTGCGTCCTGCACGCACTTCAGTGCGGCCCACCGAGCATGCATTAGTTTAGATCTGGCCCGCCACACACTTAGGCTATCATTGGCTTTTCGCTATTTATTTGTATTTTTATTTTTTTCCAGCAACGACGTTGTCGACGTTCCTGCAAACTAACACTCTTCTTAGAGAACGTGCATTTACAATGTCAATATCAATGTAACATAGAGATGAAAGCCTACTCTTTGAAATCTCTATTGCAGCAAATCTAATGTGCATGTTTGCTACTCATAACGTTACTCATAACGTAATAGGGAACGTGTGAGCGTGCATGAAAGGAAGAGAGTGCATTGATAACTGATATCTCCGCTTTATAAAGGGCAGCCACTGAGTGGAGCCGGCAAGAGTCTTAAAGTGACAGTGTACCATTTATAAATGAATCAGGGGGGGGGGGGGCTAAGGACACCAATTCTCTTTGTGATTGAATAATGTATCGTATATTTAAAGGACAGCTATTTCATGGATCCAGGATAAATGCATCCTGATAAAGTTCCCTTGGCCGTTGGAATTAAAATAGCCCCACATCACCACAGCTAGAGATTGGCATGGTGCTTTTTCCAGTAGGCCTATTAGCCTGTTTGATTTGCATTGAGCTCAATGAGAATCAAACAGGCTAATGGGCCTACTGGAAAAAGCACCATGGCAATCTGTTTGTTTGCAGTTTGATTTTTACTCATTTTTTTAATTAAGGCATTAAGATCAATTGTCAAATGATGATTTTATATTTCTCTTTTTAGGCAACTTTAGCATGGTATCAAATACATGTTCTCCCCACTGTAGATAGCTTCTAAGCAAATAGACAAATGTAAGAAACTATTTGAGGAGTGGCATTAGTATTTCACCTTATATAAGCTGATTTAGCAGGAGCTTTGATGTGAAAAGGATAAATTATAATTATAATTAAGCCATTAGAACCATAATTCATTGAAGTACTTTTACTTGTAATACTTAAGTACATGTGAAGGCAAATACTTTTATACTTCTACTTAAGTGAATATTCAGAGTGGGTACTTTCACTTTTACTCAAGTAATATTTGACACAAGGTATCTATACTTTCACTTCAGTACATAATCGATGTACTTCGTCCACCACTGATCAATAATGGTGTGTGCAATACCATGCACAAGTTGCATTAAAGGGACACTTCACAGAAGCATTAAGCATTGTATCTTTAGAAAACCAGTCATGTTTATGAATGGTCGTGCATCATTCCCTCAGTTTGCCTTGAGATGGGAGAAATACGGATTTCAATGAAACCCATGAATAGGACTTCCTGCTTTCAGTGATGTAAAATTATGCTTTTTACATCATTGAAAGCAGGAAGTCCAACATTGTAATCCGTATTTCTCCCATCTCAAGGCAAACTGAGGGAATGATGCACGCCCATTCAAAAACATTTGTCATATAAAATATATCCACCTTCAGTTTTGACCTTGATCTTGCCTGTAATTAAGTTATGTATTTTCACTATTGTGACTTGTGATCTTGATGTTATTTCATCCAGTGAGGTCTCATTGTATTTATTCTTACCATAGATTCCAGATGTGGTCAACAAGCAACCAGCCATCTACAAGCCAGACTCTCAGGAACAACGAATAAAAGAGGAGGCTATAGCTAAATGGGTAGCCCGGACAGCTCACCCTCCACGGATAGTAGAAGATGAGGATTTCATCAACATGATGGAAAAAATAGATAGAAGA
Organism: Sardina pilchardus; assembly: GCF_963854185.1. Classification (NCBI taxonomy): domain Eukaryota; kingdom Metazoa; phylum Chordata; class Actinopteri; order Clupeiformes; family Clupeidae; genus Sardina; species Sardina pilchardus. The sequence goes on from NC_085009.1 coordinate 3,898,025, forward strand.
CTGACCGTACCAAAAAAGACCAAAATTACAAATCTAGTGGACCAAATGTACCTAGCTGAAAAGGTCAAATTCAAAAACAGACTGGCTATGGCCCGCAAAGTAACCATTGGCATATACATATGGACTAAAAAGGGGCTCACAGCCTCCTTCCTTGCTGTAAGTGCTTGCTATTTCAATGCTCAGGACAGTAAAGCCAAACACATACTCCTAAACTTAAAGCAAATGGTTCACCCACACACTGCCCATTCTATTGCTAATCTTGTGGAGGAGTGCACAGAAGAATGGGGGATCCCAAAGGACAAGATTCTCATGAATATAAGGCTGCGTTCAGACTGCCAGCCAAAATCCGATTTTTAGCCCATTCAGATATGTATCGGATGTCACTTTTGAAGTCTGAACAGTGACAGGTCACATGAAATCCGATTTTTGCAAAACAGTTGCAAACCACATCCAGGAGGTAGTTTCATATCGCATTCGTATCGGATATGGACAGATGCGTCTCAGTCTGAGCAGCTCCCAACACTCAGATCGGATTTGACTGTCCGTGACGTGACTTTACGTGCGTGACCGCCCACCTATTTCGAATTGTGGAGCAACGTTACGGCTATGTCTTTTGACCATGTTATATTACATGTGACTTAACAATACTCAATGCTAAATAGAGCATTATACAGTCTCTGCTCTGTTTCTATGGAAGTTGCAAGAATCCACATTGTTCTATTAAATGCCGTTAAATAATTAAATAGCCTTCCAACAGTTTGAAGCGGAGCTTGCCACTGATTAGTTTCGGTTTCTGTCGCGCAGATGCGCACATGTATGCATGCATTCAATGAACACTCACCTAGTTGTATTGTTCTATGTTTAATCACACCAAAATAGCAAGTATTTCCTCCTGATGGCAGAAATGTTTGTTTTCATTGCTACAGCAACCTGTCAGATCTGTTACTAATGTGACCCAGTCTGAACAGAGCCATATCCGATTTGGACACTTGCTAAAGGCAGTGTGAACAGTCAGCCCTAAAAATCGGATACGAGAAGGAATCAGATTTGAATCAAATTCGTCTGCAGTCTGAACGCAGCCTAACAGATGACGGAAGCAACATGGTTTCTGCATTTCGCCACGAAGAAGTTCTGATGAAAACAATTCCCAGGATAGTGATGAAGAGGAAGAGGCAGAAGGAAGATCAGTCTGTGAATGGTGTTTGTTATTGTTCACAGTAATAGATATTTGATGTTGAATCTAGAAAGAATCTGAAAGACACTATATTGCCAAAAGTATTGGCTCACTTGCCTTGACCCCCCTAATGACTTAAGTGCCATCCCATTCTTAACAACTGGAGGTCCGGGGCCTTTTCAGGCACTTTGAGGCAGTCAGCTATACCTTGAGATTTTTAAGTTTTTCATCTAACTAAAAACATCTATGCAAAAGTGACTCATATGGTTATATTCTAGAGGTCCTCCACAATAATTATATGAGAGTAAAGTGGATGTGATTGTAGCAGTATGGTATACTGTGGGCACCATCAGGGGGGTATTCTATCAAGCGAGCTAACCGTAAATCGCGGCTAACTTTGATAAGCCTCGCTAATTTTAGAGAGAGTTCGGTTCCATTACTCCCGCTAACAGGAATCTCAGCTGAGTTGCTGGGGTAACATATGCTTCTGAACTAACCTGGTCGGTGGCAGGCTAACTGCCGAGCTAAATTAATCTGTGTTGCAAAAAAAAAACACCAGTCGGAAAACGAGTCCCAAACATTGGTTCCGTCAACTTGTGCTTTCGTCACCTGTAGCCTACAACTTAAAAAATAGAAGGAGAAACTTTTTTCCGACAGTGTTGCAAGCATTGATTAAGGCTACCTATTCGCTAGTTTCAAAGAATTTCTGAAAATTATGCAACTTACATTGTTTGAACTTGATCTGTGTTTGGTCCAAGGAATCTTGCGGCTCTGCACAGAGTACGTCTTTCGTGGTGTCATGCGCAGCGTAACAGGATATCAATCTAGATATGTTTTGCGTGTTCTTAGGTTCGGTTCCCATGCCATGAATTTACATAGGCTATGTTAACACATTGATATTGCCATGTTTAGTTATACTCTTTAATGAAAGGCATCACTATTGATAAAGGGTCATGTACAGTAGCTTGTTCAGTGACAGTAGGGAGGCTGTCAGTGGGCTATACGATGAGGCAAGCCAGCCTACAGCTTATTCTGTAAAGGCTATAATAATTAAAACCGCTTCATATAGTCTATTGATTAGGCCTATAGTATCGGATATCAAACCAACTGTATTACACAAATAAAATTAGGCCTATGAAATGACATATTTAAAGCCAAATTGCATTTCAGATAATTATATTTCACAAACACTTTGGCAGAACTATATGCTTATGAGACAATAGGTTTTCTCCCAATACTCCCAGGACAATACTAATTTATTTTATGACCACCGAAAAAATATTTTAGAGTGAACCCTTTTAATCTACAAACGTTATCAATGTTGAATAGCTGCCAAAGTTGTTTTGAGTTTAAATAGCCTACTTATTCACTCGTTTTGTTCAGAGTGAAGACAATCAAAGTCCCAATTCAAACCATCATAATTACTGTTTAGCGATTTACAGTAGGCCTACGATTTCGTTATTCTCCTTTATAGGCAACTACTGTATCTATTTTTTTCTCTCGTGTTCAATTTGATTACTTCCGATGAAAATCCTGTAGATGGCGCTTGTAAATCGAACTGAAATCTTCTAGTTTGCCTTAATTTTACGACATGTATCCTCTTTTCGTCAATCTATGGTTTTGGTCTACTTTTCTACCTCGTGCACGAGCAGACATGAAGCTGATTTTAGCCTCGTTTGAATAAACGAGGGCAAGATGCAGCTAACTTGAGTTAATGGAACGGCTTTAGCTTCAAGTGGAAGTCTACACTAGTTCAAGCCAGGCTATTTCTGTTGAGCGCCGCCTTGTTTAGCGAGGTTGATGGAATACCCCCCAGGTAGGCTACCCCTGGTGATTGTCAAACAATTAGTTGTCAGCCAATCTGGGTACAGGGTGGTTTTTATAAAAGTCAGGTGGCAGTGTGATTAACGTGTGACTGACACGGAGTGCAAGCCCTGCTTCCTGGTTCTTCAGATCCTCTACTGTGGGTCTCCGGTCTGAAAGATGCTAGCTCGCTCAACGCAGTTGGTATGTTAACCATTTGCCTTCCGATAGAGATTTCGTTGATGTAGCCAAGTCTCGTGCGGGATGGTAAATGCATGTTTTGTTGTAGGCGATCACCAGCTGGAGTGGGTGGAATGCTGTTGGGAGGTACCTGAATGGGTTGCTACCTCCCCTTTGGTAGGTAGCCTCTTTTGGAGGTTAATTGTTAGTGTCAATGTGCGCCACTTGTTGGATTGTTGAGTGTATGTGCGGTTACGTGTACGTCTGTCTTCCACACTGGTAATCGTCTAGTGAGATGGCTGCGACCTCTCCAAGTTATGTGTTTATGTACTGTATGTAGCTTGTGTCAGTTGTGTCAATCTTTTTGTATATTCGTGTGTCATTTATTTTAGTTCTGTCTTCCCTACTTTCCTAGGAGCTGAGCACCAAAGGTGGAGGGGCAGTACTTGTGGTGGTGGCGTCCCTTTTTCAGTGTGTCATCTCACTTTAAATCATGTTGCTGTGCCGTGTGCGTGAATCCGAAGCACGTGTGCCTTTGGGTGATTTCTGCAATGGATGTAACTTGCCCTAGCTAGCCCCCTCCACTGGTAAGCCTCAGTGTCCTCCCCCGGTGTGTGTGTTTGTGTAAATGAAAGACATAATTAGAGATGCACCGATTGCAATATTTTGGCCGATTCCGATTTCCGATTTTTCATAGAATTTGACCTGCCGATACCGATTTTAGCCGATTCCGATTTGCATCTTCTAACCACTTTACAGCACACAACAGGAGTTATTTTCTATCCTTTCTTTAATACAACATGTTAATATAGAAATGTAATCAACTTATCAATGGCTGGTAAAAAAAATGTGAATAGACAGATTCTTCTTCAAGTCTTCTTCAGCTGCAGTATTCCCAGTGTGGGACATTCATTTCACACACTACTAATAGAAATGTACTGTAGGACTACTATTTTTTTCTTCTCACATACAATATCCGACTGTAAATATCTTCAGAATACTGATAAGTGTATAACTGGAAAGTTTGATGTATAGGTGCTACATAGGCTGAGATGTTGGAAAATTACAAAAAACTAATTTTGAGATAACAGCCTTGAAACACAGCCAATGGCATGCATACTCAGTCTACTACACTCTTCTCTGAACTTTCGCGATTGCTTGCGGATACAAAGGAAGTGTCCATATTTGGATGGCATAACGTCATGCAGGAGAAACGCAGCTTTCCAACGACACCACACATAATATGTTTTGTATCACGGTCGCGGTAGTGTATGACATATTAGAATGCTTACTTTTGGCGAATTTAGAAGAAACATACAGGCGTGAGTAGACAAAAGGTAATGAAATAAACCTCTAAATGTGTAAATCGGACTTTGTTGTTGTATTAGTGTGAAAGAATACATGCTAAGGTGGCAAACCGAAGCAAAACGATGTTTATTCCTGCTGTGGCTATGTTGCTGCTTGTTGACAGCGCTTGTGGTTCAGCTGTGAGCACGCAATTAGCGGCAAGGACGGGCGGTGATGTGCGCTGTTTACGTAACCTGAAGTGACAGCTTAGTAAATTCCACGCAATATGGCAAAGCACAGCGTTCGCTGCATAGAAAAACTCAGCATTAGCGCTTTATCCAGCCCTGAGTGTTAGCCTTTGCTAGCTTCATCAAACTTTGCTAACTCAGCTGTGTGATGTTGTTACAAGTAGGTGCGAGTGCATTTGACCGGCATAAAATCGGCATGTCTCAGACTGACCGGCCGGTCGCCGGGGTTACATGTCGGCAGTCCGACATCCTGCCAGTCCGACATCCCTTTCGTCCGACATGCCGCTATTCAGACATGGTGTTATTCCGACATGCTGCCAATCCGACACATTTTAGTACCCCCATTCCGACAGTTTACAAATCCTATTTTTTTCCACGTCAATTTAACGGACCCTATGAGCCCGACGGACGCAAAGTGCGTCAAAAAACACACCCATTCTTCTCTGTTACATTGCTCCACGATTATTAGTCACAGCGAGATGAGACCTATATTGCATGAAAGAGCTCGGAACCGGGGCTTTCCAACGAGACTAGACACGTGTCTGTACGATCAAGTATGAAAATAAAAATAAAATCATGAATTTAAATGAAAGTATCATAGTTGCTCTGCGTTCACCCATGCAGCCACTGCTCTCGCTTGAATTACTCCGGGACCAGGCATCGCACAGACATAACACGCATATCAAATGAAAGAGGAGAAACAGAGCTTTCCATTGATACCAAACACATCGATCCTTTTGTGTTATAGAAACAGACGAAGTGACAAACAAATAAGAATCAAATAGCTTCGGCTACCGCTACTTTCGTTTGATTTAGGCTACTCGTGAAACCGTGATTAAAAAGATACGGCTTGCATGTCAGATAAAAGAGGAGAGCTAGAGCTATCCACAGATACCAAATGTAACCTTCTAGGCCATAAAACAGACGAAGTGACAGCAAAATAATAACTTAATTTAGCCCCACTTCGTCCGCGAATAATGAGAAGAAAACTTGCCATGTCTATAACTGCTTTCACTTCCCCGAGTCGTGCACGCAACAGACACATAACCATATCAAGAAGTCTTCACAATGACATTTTAAATGTGAATCTTTATTATTTTACACAATTGGATATAGTTATGACATTAATAGCCTATTAATGACCTCATGTCGGAATGGCACGTTGTTTGAAAAAAAAGTTAAATACCGCCACTGCGACCGTGAAAAAAACAAATGTCGGACTGGTGGGACTTTTTCCCATAAAGAGACATGCCTCCACTACGACAATTGGACGTCAATGTCGGAGTGCTGGTATGTCGGAATGAACGGCGGTAGCCGGTCGCCGGTCGTGGCCGATCACGTCAAAATCGGCCGATTCTGATCGGCGGCCGAGCGATCGGTGCATCTCTAGACATAATATTATGGACCCACGTCTCTCTATTCAGCAAACGAACTTGTGTGCCAAACGAACTTGTGTGCCACCTGGGGGGTATTCCATCAAGCGAGCTAACCATAAATCGCGGCTAACTTTGATAAGCCTCGCTAATTTTAGAGAGAGCTCGGTTCCATTACTCCCGCTAACAGGAATCTCAGCTGAGTTGCTGGGGTAACATATGCTTCTGAACTAACCTGGTCGGTGGCAGGCTAACTGCCGAGCTAAATTAATCTGTGTTGCAAATAAAAAAACACCAGTCGGAAAACGAGTCCCAAATCGTTGGTTCCGTCAACCTGTGCTTTCGTCACCTGTAGCCTACAACTTAAAAAATAGAAGGAGAAACTTTTTTCCGACAGTGTTGCAAGCATTGATTAAGGCTACCTATCCGCTAGTTTAAATGAATTTCTGAAAATTATGCAACTTACATTATTTGAACTTGATATGTGTGTGGTCCAAGGAATCTTGCGGCTATGCGTAACGTACGTCTTTCGTGGTGACAGGAGAACAAACGAGGCATGTTTTGCGTGTTCTCGGGTTCGGTTCCCATGCGATGAATTTACATAGACTATGTTAACACATTAATATTGCCATGTTTAGTTATACTCTTTAATGAAAGGCATCATTATTAAGGGTCATATACAGTAGCTTCAGTGACAGTAGGCAGGCTGTCAGTGTGCTATACGATGCACGGCAAGCCAGCCTATAGCCTAATTCTGTAAAGGCTATAATAATTAAAACCGCTTCATATAGTCTAATTAATTATGCATGTAGTTCGGATATCAAACCAACTGTATTACAGAAATTAAATATGAAATGACATATTGAAAGCCAATATTGCATTTCAGATAGGCTAATTATATTTCACAAACACTTTGGCAGAACTATATGCTTATGGGAGACAATAGGCTAGGTTTTCTCCCAATACTCCCAGGACAATAGGCTACCAATTTATTTTATGACCACCGAAAAAATATTTCAGAGTGAACCCTTTTAATTTACAAACGTAGGTTATCTTTATTGTTGAATAGCCTATGCCAAAGTTGTTTTGAGTTTAAATAGCCTGCTTATTCACTCGTTTTGTTCAGAGTGAAGACAATCAAAGTCCCAATTCAAACCATCATAATTACTGTTTAGCGATTTACAGTAGGCCTACGATTTCGTTATTCTCCTTTTTAGGCAACTGTATCTATTTTTTTCTCTCGTGTTCAATTTGATTACTTCCGATGAAAATCCTGTAGATGGCGCTTGTAAATCGAACTGAAATCTTCTAGTTTGCCTTAATTTTACGACATGCATCCTCTTTTCATCAATCTATGGTTTTGGTCTACTTTTCTACCTCGTGCACGAGCAGACATGAAGCTGATTTTAGCCTCGTTTGAATAAACGAGGGCAAGATGCAGCTAACTTGAGTTAATGGAACGGCTTTAGCTTCAAGTGGAAGTCTACACTAGTTCAAGCCAGGCTATTTCTGTTGAGCGCCGCCTTGTTTAGCGAGGTTGATGGAATACCCCCCTGGTTAACATTGAAGCAATATTCCTCTGGGTGAAATTCCCCGAGTGGCGTAGTCAGGCTATTCGAAATACTACTCTTGCCACATAATGAAATTACTTTTTATTATAATTCAGTGTAAACACAACTATTTAATACACGATTTTCAAAGGTTAAAGGTCCAAGGTAAAAGAGACACTATAAATATATCGAGCTAAGACTTTTGAAGATTCAACCTTGAAAACAACGGTGTTGGCTCCATATACAGTGAGTCCAATATGTATTTGATCCCTTGCTGATTTTGCCGGTTTGCCCACTAATAAAGACATGATCAGTCTATACATTCATGATAATATGTATTAAAACATGGAGAGACAGAATATTAAAAAAAAAATCCAGAAAATGAACCTAAGGAATATATATTAATTTATTTGTATTTCATTGAGGGAAATAAGTATTTGATCCCTTAGTATTCATTAGGAGTTCTGGCTTTTACAGACCAGGTAGACACTCCCAATCGACTTGTTACCTGAACTGAAGCCACCTGTTCTCACTAATCACTCGTGTGAAAAACACCTGTTCACAGAATCAGACAATCAGACAGATTCCAAACTGTTCACCATGGGGAAGACCAAAGAGCTGTCTCAGGACCTCAGAGTCAGGATTGTTGATCTCCACAAAGCTGGAATGGGGTACAAAAAGATTAGCAAGGTGTTGGATTTGAAGGTAACAACAATTGGTGCAATTGTAAGAAAATTTAAAAAGCATAACATGATCATCAACAGACCTCGGTCCGGCGCTCCTAAGAAGATTCCACCTCGTGGGGTAGCAATGATTCTGAGAACGGTCAAAAATCATCCTACAACCACTCGGCAGGAGTTGGCAAATGACCTGAAGGCAGCTGGGACCACAGTTTGCAAGGAAACAATAGGCAACACTTTGCGCAGCAATGGGTTAACATCCCGCAGTGCCCGAAAGGTGCCCCTTCTCAAGAAGGCACATGTGGACGCGCGCCTTAAGTACGCCAATGATCACCTGAAAGATGAACCAAGTTATTGGGAGAAAGTTATGTGGTCGGACGAGACCAAAATTGAGCTTTTTGGCCTCAATTCTACCCGTCATGTGTGGAGGAAAAAAAATGCTGCTTATGACCCCAGGAACACTGTGCCCACCGTCAAGCATGGAGGTGGAAGCATAATGTTTTGGGGGTGTTTCTCCGCCAAGGGTACAGGTCTACTTCACCGCATCACTGGGAAGATGGATGGAGCCATGTACCGTACAATCCTGAAGGACAACCTCCTCCCCTCTGCCAGGAAGCTGAAAATTGGCCGTGGTTGGGTCTTCCAACATGATAATGACCCGAAGCACACAGCAAAGGCAACAAAAGATTGGCTCAAGAAACATCACATCAAGGTCATGGAATGGCCCAGCCAGTCACCGGACCTCAATCCGATCGAAAATCTATGGAGGGAGCTGAAGGTCAGAGTGGCCAGGCGACAGCCCACCAACCTTCATGACTTAGAGAGGATCTGCAAAGAAGAGTGGGCCAAAATTCCACCTGGTGTGTGTGCTAAACTTGTGGTTAATTACAAAAAACGTCTCACTGCTGTGCTTGCAAACAAAGGCTTTGCCACTAAGTATTGAGTGTGTTTGGCCAGAGGGATCAAATACTTATTTCCCTCAATGATATACAAATTAATTAAAATATATTCTTTAAAGTTATTTTCTGGAATTTCTTTTTGATATTTTGTCTCTCCATGTTTTAATACATATTATCATAAATTTATAGACTGATCATGTCTTTATTAGTGGGCAAACCAGCAAAATCAGCAAGGGATCAAATACATATTGGACTCACTGTATGTGAACATAACTTGTTATGTAGTTTTACTACAAATTTGAAAAAAGTCAGACTAAATGGGTCACTTAGGGGGTATTCACACCTGCCTTGTTTAGTTCGATTAAAACGAACTCAAGTTCGTTTCTTGCTTGGTTCGGACCTTTTTGACTGGTGTGAATACAATCACTCGAACTCTAGTGCGGACCAAACAAGCGGACCGAGACCCAGCTGAGGAGGTGGTCTCGGAGCGGTTCCTATCGAACCCTGGTGCGGTTCGTTTATGGTGTGAAAGCAGACCGACCTCGATCCGACCCAGTTACAGAAATCTACCTTTTTTGGATTTGACGAGCTCCTGTAGTTTTTGCGCATTATGGGAAATGTAGGATAGCTCCGTGACGCACAACAGCTGTAAGCAGCAGTGGGCTAACGCTTTTTTGCCAACAATAATTTGATTTTGCATCTCCGACCTGTTCCGTCTTCCGTAGGCCTGCTGTTAGCATGTTGGACACACATGAGAGCTCTTCTCAGCTGTTTTGTTGCACGTCTTCGTCGTTGCAAAATTACGAGCATGATATTGTTAAACTTGCATCAAACGGTCTTGACGCTCAAGCACTTCTGCAAAGCTGTAACTGTAAACTATATTGCTAGGATAATAACGAGTAGGCTACAGTACGCACGTAACGTAGTATTTACGTGGCCCAACTTTGACTTTGGCTTCCTATTCTTCACCCCACCTACACGTTTACCAGCCAATGGTTGAACGACCTTAGCACATGTGCTTTTGTTTATAAATTCTGGTCCGGTTGCAATTAATCACGGTGTGAAAGCGAACCGCACTAAAAAAGAAAAAAAGAAAAAAAAATTGGTCCGGACCAAGTAAGTGAACTAACGGACCTTCCTGGTGTGAATACGCCCTTAGTGAGTGTCTCTTTCAAATGCAAATTAAGTTGAATGGGCTTTTTGAATGGGCCTGCTGCAGGTGAAAGGACTGAAATCCAAGGATTTTCTTTTATTGTTTTTACAAAGTGCCATTGGTACATACTCTTTTAAAGTCTAGTCAATTAAAGGTTTCTAATGGTGTCACTTATAAGTTTCTAGGACAAAAACTAGCAAAGATTGAGATGTGTGTTTGGAACAGTTTTTCAAATCCCCAGGGGGGGATTTAGATGAGGAACACTTCACCGTTTTTTCATATTGAAGTATGTTATTCGCTTAATTAAGACGAGTTGATGCATACCTGCATAGCAATTTTGATAGCTCAATGCATTCATTAAGGGGGATTCACATACGTCGCTACTCGCCCATCGCTCCTCGCCGAAATTCTACTCGCTGGAAAAAAATATCTGCTGCCGGCGTCGGTACAGTCTATGCTGCAAACATGTCCGTTAACTGTCAATCATCTCTATTCTACATTCTGATTTGGTACTCGCTTCACTCGCATCGCTGAAAGTTAGAATTATTTTATCTCCGTACCCACCCACATCGCATCGCCTGTCCTGGCCACATTTCGCTAGAACACATTCGCATTCCATTGTAGCGACGTATGTGAATGCGACTTTAGGATCCAAACAGAGATGAAGTGACCAAACACCTCCATGTATTCCCTATTAAAATACAGTTACACGAGTAGTCACACAACCAAGTATGGTGAGACAAAATAAAACGTGGTGTATTTTTAAGCAGGTAAAAGGGAGAACTATATTGTGTGGCGGAATAATATTGGGAGCACTTTGACTCTGCGCAGTAATATCCTCACTCCAAAGTGAAACTGAAAATGTAAGAGTGAGGATATTACTGCGCCACACAATATAGTTATCACTGGGGCAGCTTTATTGGAAAGTTTCCCAACAGAAAGGTGTTGGTTGAGGTTGCCCATAATGTTGGCGCAGTTGTGACATAAGTCAGAAAAGACGACCCTTGACCAGGGTGAGAATTATACCACGGCCATGCGGCCATGGCCGCCGTTGCCCTACACTTTGGCCTTGATGCCCCGTGAAAAAAAACCCATCGTACGGTCACAGTGGCCTTTATGCCCCTGACTTAAGCTGGGCTCAAACTACACGACTATTGGCCCGATAATTGGCCAAAACCCCCCCTTACGACAATTGGTGGAACGTTCACTCCCCAGGAGGATCATAAGCGATTGTCGCCCCGTTTCCCTAGTCGTGAACGACGTTCTAAGATAGAGTTTTACGGGTTCTAAGACTGCCCGATCGCGAATCGTAGATATCAAACATGTTTGATATTTACGACTGGAAATAGAATATTGAGCAACCACGAGAGTTCCTAAAACGTTACATAAAATATATAGGATAGGAGAAACAGAATAAAAATGAAGTGGACAAATCAATTAGAGGAAGCTCTAGTGGAATTATGGGGCCAATATGAATGTTTTTTCAACATTTTCAGCAAAACCTATCACAACAGGTTGCTCAAGGAGAAGAGCAAGGTTTGGGTGCACCTGGGGCCTCATGTACAAAGACTTGCGTGGATTTCATACTAAAGTATTACGTACGCACAAAGCTGGAAAGCAGCGTACGCACAAAAATATCTGGATGTATCAAACCGTGCGTACGCAACATTTCACGCACATTCTTTTTGTACATTGCAATCAACTTGAAATAGAGCGCACATGCACGAGCCCAAAACTCCACCCCGTCTCCTCCCTCAATTAGCCCAATTTTAATATGCTAATTAGTATAAATAGGCCCGCAGTATTCTCTACTGCAGAACAACTAAAAATGGAGAAAGCAAGAAAAAAACGAAATTTCACAGAGTGCGAGCTCGAGATTTTGCTGACAGAGGTGGAGGTAAAAAAACCTGTTTTATTTGGTTCTCTCTCCTCCGGAGTCACCAGTAAAAGAAAAAAACTGGAGTGGGAGAGTGTGACCAAGGCGGTCAGTGCGGTGGGGTCGGAAAACCGCACCATAGCCGATATTAAAAAAAAATGGTCGGATGTGAAGGTGGAGGTAAAAAAGAAAGTTGCGGCCCACCGAAAAAACCTAAATAGGACGGGTGGCGGAGCCAGGGTGGGGGAGCTCGCACCGTTTGAGCAGAGGGTGGCAGCAATAGTTGGGGATACGGTCCTCTTCGGCGTGGTCCCGCCTGCTGAGGGGGATTCCGACGTGACCCAGGATCGCAACGAAGGTAAACTAATTTCCGTTCATTTGCAGAACCTTCTGTATTTCCCTCTATGTTGTAATGGTTAGCCGCCCATATGCACACATTGTTAATGTTGTGTTCGAATATTATTGTGTCGATTTACATATTGAAAAGAACAAACACTTTGGCTTATTTTCCATAAAATGATTTTAATGTATTTTTTCTCAGAGAGCCCAGCATTCAGTGGCACCGACTCCACACCACTTGAATCCACTCCACGGGCTGAACCGGACCCTCCTGACCGGCCAGGCGTCTCCGGTGTTTGTGGATCCCATCCTCTTCCTCTTCCTCCTCCTCCTCCTGCTGCTGCTGCGGTCCATCCGACAGGCCGAGTGCTGACGCGCGCTGTGTTGGAGTCACAGGAGGAAATTGTTAGAGGCATTGCGGACATCAACAACAACTTACAGAAAATCTCTGACTCACTCCTTGACATCAGTCATTCATTAAAAGAATTGGTCAGAAAATGAATTTTGTCTCCGTTTACCTTTTTATAGGCCTATTCTGGCCATTACACGCTGTCGGGTTTGAATGGCGTCTTGGTCGGGCTGCATATATATTGGTCCTGGGTCTAGGTCGTCTGGTGCTGGTACGTTCACGGGCAGTGGCACGCCGTGCTGGTGCGCAACATTGTGTAGGACCCCACAAGCCATAACAATGCGGCACACCTTTTCAGGGCGATACAGGAGTACCCCCCCGCTGCGGTCAAGGCAGCGCCACCGGCCTTTCAGCTGCCCAATAGCCCTTTCCACGACTGACCGAGTGAGGGCATGGACATTAGTGTACCTCTGCTCTCGGTCAGTCTGTGGGTTGGTGAGGGGGGTTAACAGCCATGTCCTCAATGCGTAACCGCTGTCTCCTGATGAGCATTTGGAACAATTATATCATACACTACATTTCGAGGTTTTCAAATAATTTCCATTTGAAGTGTTTAAATTGCTTACCAATTAGCCACCCATCACGCACCCTGCCAGCCTCCAATCTATTCCCAACCATGCTGTTTGTGAGGATATATGAATCATGGGTTGACCCAGGCCACCTTGCCACGACATTCGTAAGGCGCATTTGGGCATCACAGATTATTTGCACGTTTAAAGAATGGAAATGTTTTCTATTAACGTAAGCAAATTCCCCGTCAGATGGCGCCTTTATAGCAATGTGTGTGCAGTCGATCGCTCCGATTTCATTAGGGAAACCGGCAATCGCTGCAAATTGCGCTTTAATGTTTGCCTGATCAACTGCATCGTATGGGAACCTTACATACCTGGCTGACATGCGGATTATGCCGTCCAAAACAGCCGGCATGGCGCGGCTCAGAGACGATTGGCTCATCCCTGACCGGTCACTCAGTTCCCTCTGGAATGCTCCCGTTGCCAGAAAACCAAGGGTGGTCAGAACTTGGAGAGGAACTGGCAATGCGTGGCTTCTCGCCGTCTCTCTCTCCAAACGCGGGCCCAACTCAGCACAGAGTTCCAAGAGGATAGCTCTTGGTAATCTGAATCGGCTGATAAGCCAGTCATCATCATGGGCCAAAAAATCATGATAGTCATGATACACCCGTTCCCTTCGAATGCGACCATTAGCAACATCTTCCAACAAGGCCAAAACTGCCATCATCAACCTATCGATTATTGCCACATTTTGCGCACGCTTTTATATTGTCATTTATTTGGATGCATGCTGGGGATAGGTTGTTCAGATAAACCCGAGGTGTAAATAATATCCACATAATTTGATGTTGATAGACGGGTTGATTGTTTGATTAATAGGGCTCGGGATCATGACGTAAAAAACTTCGCGGGCGCAGCCATATTGGCAGCTTCACTCCTAAGTTTACTATGGATTACTATGGATTTACTCCCGCCTATATTAGTGTGTTCCTGTTACTTAGTTTTTGCCTTCTTGGTCGTGTGTTGCTGTGTAGTGGGGTGTAACAGCACCACCCATGATCGCAAGAGGAAAAGAATCGCTAATACTACATTTCTGCTTCTTGTCTTCTGCATCTGAATGAATGGATATTACGCTCGGTGCGCTACCAATATGGCGGCTATTCCTAGAATGCAAGGCTTGTTCCCGAGCCCTATTGACTTAAGTAGGCCTAATGTTTTTTGCATGTAATGCGACTGAGCCGTGAACCAATTCTTATTTGCAATTTCAATATATTGCCACTAAGTGTCGACAATGGACAACACCCAACTAGAAGTGTGCGTACGCCAGACATGAAGTGTGCGTGAAGGACCGCACATTCTCACGTTCAAGTCAGTCTTCGTACATCCGGACGTGAGCGTGAGAGTTAGCGTACGCAGCATTTTTGTGCGTACGCAAGCTTTGTACATGAGGCCCCAGGGGCCTCATTTATAAAGGTCTGCGTAGATTCCACCCTAAAACATTGCGTACGCACAAACCTTGCAATTTGCGTACGCAAAAAAATATTCTGATTTATAAAACCGTGCGGCGCACAAGTTCACGCAGGCGGCTGTTTATAAATACCAACCTGAGTTGAATTGTGCGTGCGTGCACGAGCACCACACTCCTCCCATTGTCGTCCCACAATATCCCATAAAAGGTCCATGCAAAACGATTCATGAATATTCTAACATTTATACCGATAATTTTATTGGCTATCGTTGACATGATAGAGACGTCACATCAATCTGAAGAAGGAAGTGAAAGTTGGTCGACAGCGATATCACATTTGACAAGTGAAGCCTACCATGAAATAAGGCTACCGAGTGATATAATTCTGTATCAAAATAACTTAAAGGAGAATTCCGGTGTGATATTGACTTAAAGTGTGTTGAAATATGATACCGAGTGTGAGCGATTGTCTCAGAGCTGATCTCGACCTGTCAGCTGTTCTCCGAAACCCGGCGGTAGCTCAGCAATTAGTAAACCAGGTTTTTAACGTTTGTGCCTCGGGCATCGAACTGCCGTGCAAATAAATCACTGTTTTACACCATTAATGAGGCTCAAAGTAGCTCCACACTTTATTGGTAGACTTCTGAGGGCCCTGACATTTAAAACGAGACATCGAGAACTTTGAAAAAGCACTGGTTGTTTACTTACATGACTGTTTATTCAGGCAGTCACTTTCGAAAGTTTAGCGGTAGCAGCCATCTTGAATCTAGTCACGTGACTGATTCGTGACTGGTTCACGTAATCGCTATGTCTATGTGTGCACTAGTCATGAATCAGTCACGTGACTAAATTCAAGATGGCTGCGACCGGTAAACTTTCGAAAGTGACTGCCTGAATAAACAGTCATGCAAGTAAACAACCAGTGCTTTTTCAAAGTTCTCGATGTCTCGTTTTAAATGTCAGGGCCCTCAGAAGTCTACCAATAAAGTGTGGAGCTACTTTGAGCCTCATTAATGGTGTAAAACAGTGATTTATTTGCACGGCAGTTCGATGCCCGAGGCACAAACGTTAAAAACCTGGTTTACTAATTGCTGAGCTACCGCCGGGTTTCGGAGAACAGCTGACAGGTCGAGATCAGCTCTGAGACAATCGCTCACACTCGGTATCATATTTCAACACACTTTAAGTCAATATCACACCGGAATTCTCCTTTAATAACCCGTATCGTAGCCCACATTTTGCCTTTTGGGTTCATCATATAGGCCTACAGTGCACCATAGCATAAGGTGCAAAGTATTAACATTTGTAGGCTACTGAAACAAATACTCTTATGGCCTATAATAATTTATTTTATGTCAGATGAGTTTCTAGTTGTTTCGGAATACCTTGCAGTCTAGTAATCTGTGGCCCAAACGAGAGAAAAGATGTAAGGTGAGTTTAGCTTTGCTTGAACACTATGCGTTAAGGGGGGAATTCTCCCATGCGCGTAAGGGTGCGTAAGTCCAAAAAAACGCGCAACTACGCGTGTTTCCCTCTAAGCGGATTCTGCCATCCACTTAAGTCGGCCATTTACGCGTGGTAGAGAGAGTTGCGCGTTTTGGGTGGAGCAACCCCAAAATCTGGGCGTTTCTTATATATACAACTCTTGCGCGCATTCTGCCATGGCTTAAGCGCTTTTCCAGCTTACGCACCCTGGAGGGCTGGAATAAGGTCGAGCGTCACTACAAGGTGAAACAGCATATTGCTCATGTCGGCAGAAGGCCTAGTTCTAAATACATGCAACACGGAACTTACAAATTGACATTACAGTATCAAATGTGATGCTTATAAGCTGATACAGCCTCATGTTTTCCGCATTACAGTGTCACACGGTGGCATATTTCGCGCCATTACCGTCACTGGCTTCATAGGCTACATTGTTAAATAGTGAAAACCCCGTTATAATCACCCACTTTCAGTATTGGATCTTACCGATTATGTATCTTCAGTTTTAACTTGACGAGAAGTCATAATAATCCCATGCATACATACTTCGTTCGACTGTCCGTTTCTTTCCAACTTCACTGAAGACATCCATACATTTGCACAGACGTCTGCACTATAGTGGAGGAGCAGCATAGTTTATTCTCTCGTCTTTTAATTCGTTTGTAATGGATTGAACTCATTATGTCAGTCTCTCTACTGTGTTCGAAGCTGCAGATGTCAGTCTACATATGTCTTAGCATAGATAAATTGATATTATGCGAGGCAGCTGCCAGCGAAACCTTTTTGACAACTGTGAGTTTTTGAATGATAAATCTACACACCTCAAGCACGTCTTGACTCTTTGTAAACAAACGTCAAAGCAAAAGTGAAATTTCGTGAAGTAATTTCTTTGTTAAGCTATGTGATGACACCATTTTACTGTAGGCAGTTCTTTATTCAGTTCACCTTGCATACGTTTTCAAAATCAAAGACTGGTTGGTGTTGTTTCTGGATTTAAATGGCATTCAGAAGGTCAATGAGAAAGTCCACGTTCCACGTTTTCATATCAACCTAAATTAAGGAGGAGGTAGATAAGTCTGGTTCTTTTTTAAAATAAATCACGCCTCTTTCATAAGGCCGCCTTGATTTGGAATAATTGCGCTATGTGGGTGTGTCATAAGCTGGGACGGCAGAATGCGCGTAAAACATTGATGCGCAAGAGAACCGCGTAAAAAAAAAAAGCTTACGCGCGAATGGGAGAATTCCCCCCTAATAGAATACAACTTGTAAGAAACAATTAGGGGAAAGGTTTTATGGCCGCTTATTATTATAGGCGCTTATATTTGGTTCACGAAAGCAATATCTCCGTACACATCCGTGGGTGTCAATGTCAGCCGAAGTCAACAGTAACTAATTTGCATTAATTCGAATGAATTTCGCATTAGGGTACACTATGATCATGAACTGTATCTCCGCCAAGGAGGTTATGTTTTCATCGGGGTTTGTTATGTTTGCTAGCAAGATATCGGCGCTCTCGGAGTAGCCTACTTTTCTAGACTAGCAGCGCAAGTAGCCTCACACTGTCGGGAGATAGCCTGGGTTTCCCATACTGCCTTGCGCGGTGATTTCTTTCACGCTGCTAAGGCAGTCTGGAAACTAACGCCCCCATGTTCGCCTGATGTTGGAGGCCAATCACAGAACAGGGGAGAAAGCAAGACCATGAAGAGCTATGCAGAGACGCATTTGATTGACATCCGTGGCGCCCAATGAACGGATCTGGGCATTTTTTCAAATACGAGAAAATGAACGTCTGGTTGCCAGACCACGTCTCATTTGAGAAGTGGGAGGCGTTAGCCAGGCTAGTCGGGAGAGGCATTTAGGCTATATTACTATTATTAAGGAACATCAATATCAATATTACTAAACGTGATCTACTGTAAACGTTTGCAGTTTAGTGTAGACTTGGGCCTATTTGTCGGCAGCCTTGGCTACAAACCTCATAGCCTGTTATGTGAATGAATAATAGTGATCACGAAGGTAGTAACATAATGAAATGTTGAAGTATTAAGATCTTTTCAATGCCCTCTGAGCTTTATTTTGTGATTTCACCATTAGATGGGCTACCGCCGTCAGTGTTGCCAACTTAGCGACTTTGTCGCTAGATTTAGCGACTTTTGGCCGTCTCTGGCGACTGAAAATCTTATCTAGCGACTGACAACAAATCTGGCGACTTTTTCGTGTGTCTGGCGACTTTTCCCCCTCCTTGTCCGAGTCGTCACTCCACTTCACGCAGCTCTGAGCTCTCGTCCTCCCTCCCTCTCCCGAGTCCCGACCATAGGTCCCGACCCCGGCCGCCTCTGACTCCAGAGAGGCTCTTTGGCGTCTCCCTCCCGCTCCATACCCAGCTGTGTGCACCACCACGTTCGGTTCGACTGACGTTCTACAGGCAGCCGCGTGCTTTAAACGAGTACGTGGGGTGGCAGCTCTGCTCAGCAGCAAATGCAAGACAGCGGTCTGGATTCTGGACGCTCGAAAACGGCAGGCAGTAGTTGAGGTCGGACAAAAGTATAACTTCCAAAAACTACAAGCAAGCATTAGGCTACAGAGCTGTCAGCTAATCCTGGCCATCCCCTGCCATTTTATTAAATTATTGACGCCTTCACTGGCGTGATAACAGTGATCACGCAACTTCTGTTTTCAGTGATGGGCTGACCGTGTGATAGAACCACAATTAAACATTGTATCCATAAATGAAGCGGGAACCATAACCTTCTGAGATTCGCATAATGTGATAACGTTATCAGGCTTCAATCAGTGAAAAGCAGATGCAGGGAATAGGTAGGAAATTACTGCTTTTCAGCCACGTAGCCTATTTCATTCTGATGTGACAAGATAGTAAAGTATAGCCTATAGCCTACAGAAGTGTGAAGTGTATCAATTAACATATGTAGGCTATGTTAAATGAAATATATTTGAATTGGGCTCTAAAGTTGCCTATACTGTATGAGTAGCCTGTGAGAAAAGCAAACAGGCATAAAGTTATTAAAGGGCCCTCAACGTTTTTTTTTTTTTTTTTTTTTTTGGGGGGGGGGGGGGTTGCACGACGTAATTGATATGCAAATTAGCGCGTGACGTCATCTAGCGACATTTGGCGACTTTTGGAGCTGGCTTTAGCTACTTTCCATTGGAAATAGTTGGCAACACTGACCGCCGTTCATTCCGACATACCAGCACTCCGACATTGACGTCCAATTGTCGTAGTGGAGGCATGTCTCTTTATGGGAAAAAGTCCCACCACTCCGACATTTGTTTTTTTCATGGTCGCAGTGGCGGTATTTAACTTTTTTTTTCAAACAACGTGCCATTCCACCATGAGGTCATAGGCTATTAATGTCATAACTATATCCAATTGTGTAAAATAATAAAGATTCACATTTAAAATGTCATTGTGAAGACTTCTTGATATGGTTATGTGTCTGTTGCGTGCGCGACTCGGGGAAGTGAAGGCAGTTCTATAGACATGGCAAGTTTTCTTCTGTCTCATTATTCGCGGACTAAGTGGAGCTAAATTAAGTTATTATTTTGCTGTCACTTCGTCTGTTTTATGGCCTAGAAGGTTGTATTTGGTATCTGTGGATAGCTCTAGCTCTCCTCTTTTATCTGACATGCAAGCCTTATCTTTTTGACCACGGTTTCACGAGTAAATCAAACGAAAGTAGCGGTAGCCGAAGCTATATGATTCTTATTTGTTTGTCACTTCGTCTGTTTCTATAACACAAAAGGATCGATGTGTTTGGTATCAATGGAAAGCTCTTTTTCTCCTCTTTCATTTGACATGCGTGTTATGTCTGTGCGATGCCTGGTCCCGGAGTAATTCAAGCGAGAGCAGTGGCTGCGTGGGTGAACGCAGACTGTAAATATGATATACTTTGATTTAAATTCATGATTTTAATTTTATTTTCATACTTGATCGTACAGACACGTGTCTAGTCTCGTTGGAAAGCCCCGGTTCTGCTCTTTCATTCAATATAGGTCTCATCTCGCTGTGACTAATAATCGCGGAGCAATGTAACAGAGAAGAATGAGTGTGTTTTTTGACGCACTTTGCGTCCATCGGGCTCATAGGGTCCGTTAAATTGACTTGGAAAAAAATAGGATTTGTAAACTGTCGGAATGGGGGTACTAAAATGTGTCGGATTGGCAGCATGTCGAAATAGAGGCATGTCTAAATGGAAGCATGTCGTAGTGGTGTCATGTCTGAGTGGCAGCATGTAACCCATTAGATGCTTATTTTCATGCGTGAAGAACTTTGCGTAAGCTTTACGGACGGTCCAAAGGATGCGTAGAATTGCGCATCTTTTCACGCATAGATTTTCTTTATAGATCCCGACGTTGACGGTGAAAGGTGCGTACGCACATTTCAGCCCCGTTCACGCAACTTTTTTGTGCGTAGCAGTCTTTATAAATGAGGCCCCAGGTGAGCAAAACATAATGATAAGGCTAGTTAACTTAACGTTAACGTCCAAAAACGGTTGATAAACAATTAGCCTAGGCTCCGTGGTTATATCCTGATGATCAGACCAAAACCTACCTGTCCATCTACCTATGGCTATATCTACATCTACCTATCTATCCATTCATCTACCTATCTATACCGATTGTAGCAGTATGAAGTGGTCCACTGCCCACTTTTCCTGCTGTATCGTGAGTGGCCCATCTGTGGTTACCGAGAGCCAATCGGTACTCCTGCGCATCTATTTAAATCAGTGAACCCACACTGCGTCGTGCCAGATGTCAAAGGCCTGCCCCTCTTATCTCCCTGTTGATTGCCATCGCCGCAGAATGCCCCCCCTTCCCCGTGCTGCATCGCCTCCCCCCGCCAGCTGGGTGCGCGTACAGCATAGTCCTGGGGATCGCTACAAGCAGGGGAGCGACTGGCAATCATAGCTACGTAGAACTCTGCTGCTTTGCCTACCTTTCTTTGCTCCCGACTTCCTGAATGGGCTCATCCGTCCTAACAACACTGGTTCCACGGCTAGCTTGCCGTCTGCTAGCGGATTATGTGAAGGCTTGGCGTTGCATGTGATTGTGTTTGTTTACGTTTGGTGTCTATTCCGTTACTTCTGACACGCTTGACTGGAGGCCTTAGTAGGCTACTGCGGATCCTTAGTGTGGCAGTTTGTTTTGTCTTGTTTGTTTTGATTTTGACTTTGTTACATTTTGTGAGTGTGTCTGTAACCCCTGTCCACCCTTCTCTGTTTAGGTGCTGTGATAGCTGAAAGTGGGAGCAGTTCTAGTAGGGGTTCTCGTGGGATGCGACCTGTCTCTCACTGAGTGTATAATTGCTGTGTGTGCGTGTGTGTGTGACCTGACCAAGCACGTGTGATTGGTGTGCCTACTTCGTATACACGTAGGCCTACCTTAGCTACTGCCCTCCCACCGGTAAGCCTCAGCACAGTTTCACTGTTGTATGTGTAAATAAATTATTTTCTTTATGGAACCATGTCTCTTGTCAGTCATACGAACCTCTGAGTGCCTTATTGGGTTAAGCATATGAAGTCTGAATTATATCTTTGGGTGCAAGTCCCATCGTGGCGTAGTCTGCAATTGTACCTTTATGCCACTTGCTACACTATCAATCTATCTAGTTGAGGAGGTCAAAACACGGGCAACATCGCTTCGTACACAGTACGTTAAACTACTTAAGCCTAGGCCAAGCGGGAGCGACGATCGCCCTCTGACCCCTAAACAACTATGGCTTCTTCCGTCTTTGGACTTCTTGAAGAAGCACGTAACTCAGCGTGCAACTGAGACAAGCGTAAGTTTAAGAAACAGCTAACGTTATTTGTTCTAAAAGGGGAAAGTAAATTCTCTGGTAGCATATTGAAATTGAAACACTAGTAATTAAAGGCCAACACATCATAGGCTACACAGGAAAGGATAAAAGCCCTCTTTCAGTCGAGTACCCCTCATAAAGCCGCGGCGGGCTAGCTGCTAATGTTATGGATGTTAAACCGCACGACCTACCTCGTGTAGCATAACCCAGGAAGGAAGGGTGTCTGTTAATCCTTATGGTTAATCCATATGATGTATTATAACATTCCCAGCCTCTCAGACGTGATTAAACGAAAAAAGAAAGAAACGACAGCTCTGCTGTCACGGGTTAACTCTACATACAGCATGAAGGCGACTAGCAACATTAAAAACCGGCATCGATTAAATGTGCCGTCAAAGATGCCATGCCCACACTCGGAATACAGTCATTTTCAAATGAAGCTCTCTGATTGGTTATCAGATGTGACCTTGTTTGAACTTTTCCAGGGTGTACATAAACAGTAGAAGAATGTAGGCCTACATGCATACGACTGGTTTTCGGAGTATCCAGAATTAATTGCTGAAGCTTTTGTCTAGAAAAGCTGCCACAAAAAACACAATCTAGAGATTTATTTTATTACAGTTTTTTCTGATTGGTTTTTTTCTAACTACACAAATAGCAAAACCTTACACCAAATTATCAAAACATTGTAGTTCTCTTGCAAAAGCGAACACAACTTGATTAACTCTTCACACCTTTGTAAAAATTGTGTTTCTGTATCAATCAGTAAACACAAGCCATCATCTACTAAACAACTACACACTGATGGTATGAATACAAGACACATCTGGGTTTTGCTTTCTCTGTGAACAAGGTAGGCTACAGTATGTCAGTTTGAGGTCATACTTTTGTCATAGTTCTGTAAACATATAGGAATCCAAACTTCAAGTATTGGTGTTCACACTCATCAAAACAAATACAAAGTCAAAACACAAAATAGTAATTTCACTGAGGCAAAAAAAAATAAAAAATCTTTCTACATCATGACATCTCTCTGGGTACAGCCACAAAATTTCATCTACAGTACATTGCATGCAATGTCCTCCTGTCCAAGGCACCGGACTCCTTGTCCTTGTTGTCTCCCTCTCGCTCCTTCACCTCCACGTCCTCTTCCTAGGCCTCCTCTAATTCTCACTCTTCCTGCTCCTTCCATTGTACTCCACACGGATATCTTATCTGTGCCTTATTTACACTGCTTAGGCTGATTGCAAAGTGAACTAATGATCTAAAACAGTTTTCACATGTGAAAATGTGCCAGACAGTTGGCATAATAGTATTACTGATAGCCATACATGTGTATGATTTTGCTAGGAGTGTGTTGGAAATTTGGTAATTGAGTGTAAGCAGTGAGTTGTGTTTAAAGTTCCGCAAAAAGAGTGTTGTGCAGTGAATTGTGCCTACAGTTTTGCAAAGTGTGTGTTACAAAATTGCAAACTGAGTTCAAAGCAGTGTTTGTGCTTTCAGTTTTGCAAACTCAGTGAGTGGTTTTGCTATATGTCTTAATAGTTTTAGAAATTGTGCTACAAGAATCACGATTAGTGCTTTAGCATTCAGAAAAAACTGTAAGATAACCCCCCCTCCATGAAGGATTGCATTTAGTTTTGAACACCCTTTGGGCATGATCAAGTTGCCTAAAAGGATAGTGCTTCATCAGGTCCGTCCTGAGTGGATAGGCCTCATCCCCCACAAGCATAAATGGTAAAACCACACCAGAACTCGGCAGACTTTCTGCAGGTGGAATATTAAGGGGGCCACGATCCAGTGCCATTTTCAGATCTGAATTACCATAAAGCCCACCATCTGATACCCTACCCTGTGTGCCGACGCTGATGTAAATAAACTTGTAGTTCGCATCCACAACTGCCATCATAAGCACAGAAAACCTGTGCTTGTAATTGTGCCATGTGCTGCCACTGTTTGCTGGGGGCTGGATATAGATGTGCTTTCCATCCACAGCAGCTAGGCAATGCGGGAACTGCCATTTTTTTGGAAAACACTTCTGCCACTGCCTTACAGTCTTCCTCGGTTTTTGGAGTCTGCAGGGGAAAAAAACCCATCAAGCACACAAACAATGGGGACGCACCATAGCGCCACATCCTTTATTTTAGTGGCAACACTGAGTAATGTATTATCACAAACCTTTCTCTCAAAGATTGGTGCAAAGCCTTGCATGTTTCTTTCACGATACTTGATACCGTTGTCGCCCCGATCCTGTACTGGAAACCCAGTGATTTAAAGGTTTCACCTTCAAAGGGAGAGAAAGTAAACATTACAACTGAGCCACACATACAAGAAAGAAACCTGTAAATGTGCAGTACAAACCTGTGGCCAAGAATCTGAGGGTCAAGGACAGTCTCTCCTTTGTGGAGATTGCCCGCCTCATTTTGGTGTCCTTCTTCGTAATCATTGGCCCCACTGCCCTTAAAATCACCTCAAACTCCTCAGGGGTCATCCGGAGTAGCTCCTTGAACCCTGACCTGTCCTCTACCTACAAGAAATGATATGATTTGAGTCTGACAAGTAAGACATTTTGTTTAGGTCATTGCATTTCTCATAATTAGTGTAATTATACAGTATATTGAGCGTGTGTGTTTTCATTCTATGGTAACTAATCTATCCACAGTTAACACTTGGAGATCCGGGGCCTTTTCAGGCCCATTTGAGGCAGTCAGCTATAACATGAGATTTTTATGTTTTTCATCCAACTAAAAACATCTATACAAAAGTGGCACATATGGTTATCTAGAGGTCCTCCATAAATAATTATATGAGAGTAAAGTGGATGTAATGAAATTACTTTTTATTATAATTCAGTGTAAACACAACTATATCTGATATCTATCTGATATTTCGCTTTTGACCACTGTCAGTCTTGGATAATGATTGGTAGCGCCCTATATTAGGATAGATAATGATTGGATAAGATTTGCGATGTAAGGTCAAAGTTCAAAAGGAGAAGAAAGTGTCAGCCTTTGCATAGAGCCTTTCACCAGCTCAAGTCAAGTATCAAGGTCGGATTTATGTCAGGACACATCTCGGGACTTGAGCTAGGTAAGTTGTGCATATGTCCTGCTGCAGAAAAACTTTGTGTGCAAGTTAAGCTTCAACATTGTTGCAGTAGCCACTTCGCTATGTAAACAGCTAGCTAGCGAGGCTTAGATATTGGTTTTATATTGATGGGATATAATGTTACCTACCTCAAGTTCTTTTTGGAGGACAGACAACCCATACTGTCCCCTTAGTGCCATCCACGAACGTGTCCATTGACTTCTCTTTTTTCGGTTTTTCTTCTGTACATAAGATAGCCAAAACGAGATGCACTGCATCGGTAGCAGAAGTCATGGCTGCCAGATCACCGTTGATTTTTGACAGTTAACAGTTCTTAATATTTTATGTGACA
This sequence comes from Sardina pilchardus, assembly GCF_963854185.1. Lineage (NCBI taxonomy): Eukaryota > Metazoa > Chordata > Actinopteri > Clupeiformes > Clupeidae > Sardina > Sardina pilchardus. The sequence goes on from NC_085009.1 coordinate 3,923,715, forward strand.
ATAAGCATGTGAATCTACTTACTTTTATTATATTTAAATTTAATATAATTTATATAAGTCCCATTCATTGTTACCATCGATTCAGTGCTGTAGTCTAGTTTGTTGCGTGAGTAGCCTGACTTCTGTCAGTGATTGTTGTGTGGGTAGGCTACAGCTTCCTACATTGTTAACTTGTCAGCAGCAGGCAAATATGTTTTTACTTTATATGCAAAATCTATAACTTTTATTTTAAGTGCTTAAATACGACGTATAGGCCACCTGCGTATAATGTAGTGCAGGGCTTAGATTGTAACCCTGCCTAGATCTCATTCACTCCCCGTTGTTTTGGTGGTCCCTGCTGCTTTTGGGTCTTGTTTGTTGTATATCATCACGTCATCATTATATAATGCCATGTAGGCTACCAAACTGAAGAACGTGTGACATGCTTGCAGGAAAATGTAGGCTACTGAATGTCATCACGGCATATAGCCTACTGTAGACAAGTCAATCGCAGGAAAAATCTTGTAATCGTGCGGAACAGTCGTTGTAGTGTGAGCATGTTTACGATTGGAGATGTTACACCCCTGAAACAGGGGTAGAAATAATCACAGAGTGATTTTAGTGCGGTTTCCTCAATATCAGAGTTTAATAGAATCCTTTTCTTAAACAAATGCTCACATTACCAGAACATACAGGCTGCTAACGTTGTTCAACTTACAGGTTAGCACTGCCTAGCTTAAATGGGCTTTATACCCAAAATGCACATTAATATTGAGCAGAGAAATATACAAATGATGTCTAAACATACATGAACAAATACGTCTTAACAAGTGGTCAAAATGGCGCAGGCACGCTGTATCAGGCAGCATGGTCGAGAACGTTTCCACACTTACGCACGTTGGCTACATTACACTGCATACAAAAGTTCTCTATTTTCATAGTCAACACTCGATTTTAAACTAAGCAACGGTTACACAAATGTATTTAGTACAATATCAAAAGAGGGTATGACTGTACCTGAAACAGGGGTAGAAATAATCACAGAGTGATTTTAGTGCGGTTTCCTCAATATCAGAGTTTAATAGAATGAGGAAAATACCGCGATCTCCCCTAGTTAAGTGGGTGGAGACAAAAGCAATCGAGCCTAGCTCGCGACTCAAGGCAAATTGTTGATCACTGATATAAAGCATGTAATTATTAAATCAATGAAATCCTCAACACATCATGTACAACACAAATGATTTTTGTTTTTAACAATGTTTAACCGTTTGTTGTGAATTATTCATTGTGATAGTAATATCCTCAATTCCATTACTACAAATACTATTATCTAAATCTGTAACAAACCATGAATTAATCCAAAGTTTCCAACTTGTTACAGAGACACGATAATGGGTTGCGATTCTCTTTATGTGTGCGCCGCAACCCGACGTCAAAATCGGATACGATTTTTAAATCGTGTAGTTTGAGCCCAGCTTTAGGGTTGCCAACCATTCAGTATAATACGGAATCGTCCCGTATTTAACACATAAAAGTCTTGTTCCGTATTGAACTGATACGGAACGCTCTTTGCTCTTTGAGTGAAATTAGGTCCGTTGCTTCACCTGTTAATTTGCTGCGCAACTGATCACGCAATCGCGGACCTACAGAAAAAGAAAGCAAACGTTTCTGCAATCAGGAGGAAATGCTAGCCAATTCGATGTGATTAAACTTAGCCATACAATTAAGTGGTGGTATGAGCTTTCATTGAATGCATGCGTGTGCGCGTTTGCGTACACGCATGGTCAGAAGATTGTACCCTTAGTCTTTCATTTGAAGATTTACGCCTATCTGCACGGCCGTTTACCATTGGTATTGGTATAAGTTGGTATTGTGTTTTCTTACATTCAGGCATTCAAATGACATTTCATTATAAACCATATCATTTTATTTCTCCATTTGCCTACCAGAGTGTAGCCGTTTTCAGACAGCGGTGTATTTTCGCAATGTTCACAGACTTTTACTTTCAGCAAATAGGCCTACCCTATACGTCATGTCTGAATGTCCGCTATCGTCAGAAATGCGGCAGGTAATTATCGCAGAATGCGCAGAAACCTGTCTGAAAACTGCTTATGATGCTTGCATGAGAGAAACATCCCAAAACAATAGCACCCATATTTGCTGTTGTTTTCAGAAGTATCTCTCATGCAAACATGCAAAAGAATGAACTACTGTAATATATAGGCTATCTTACATTAACTAAGCAGACCTCTGATGTGCATAGTTTTCACAAACTTTTTGTAAACAATTTTGGCACAAACATTTTTTTTGCTTTGAAGTGAAAGTGCATGTCTAACAATAAAGCATAATACTAATTGTGATATGATAATCATAATGATGATTTGATGGGGTGGTGGGGTCAGGTATGTGTAGGTGGGCCCTATGACCCCAAAGTCTGCCATGATTGGGCCTCAACTTAAGGCTGGCTTACATTGCACGATTTTGGTCTGTTTTAACAGTCGGCGACTAAATTTCCAAAATCGGGCGGAAATCTTGGGAGTTGTGCTAGAATCGCAGCGTGCTCCCGTCATCTAAATCGTTTAGTGTAAGGTGCCAATCTTAGCGGTTTTAAGTCCGTCGGAGGCAGTCTTTCTCTAGTTTTGCCGTTACGACAATATCAAACATGTTTGAAATTATCGGAAGTCTTTTCAGTCGTGGCTCATGCAAATAGTGACGTGAACATTAAAAAACAATAGTAACCTCTCGCGAACACGAAAACAGGAAGGGGCAAAATAGGCGACAGCTGTAGCCTATATGATTATTTGTTATTTCATTTCTTATAATTTATTAGTCGGCTATTCTACGAGACAGAACAAGTCTATATCTGTTAGTGATGTCACACATCAAACAATGCTGCAGAAACGCGAAAAAAATACTTTGATATGAGTAGGCTATCATGTGATTTCCTGTTAATTATGACGTGTAGCCTATTGCACGATGGAAATAATTTGAAGGAATCTAGCAGCAGTCTTGTAAATAGTGACCCACAGTCTTTGCAAAATCCTAATCTGAGACTGGCCTGTGACTAGACTGTGACTAAAGACTCAATGAATTGTCTTTAGATGTGAGAGGGTCTGAGACTGTAGTCTTTCAAAAATCTTTTCCAAATCTTTGCAAAGTCTGTCAATGTAAGGTAGGCTTTAAAGAAGTTTGAGGCTGCGTTAGTGTTTCTCAAAGCCTACAGCGGCTAGCGGGTCTATGTATTTGTGTCGAGATACAATGTAGAAAATAAAATGTAAAACCATCGAATTTTATTCAGTGGCCTTTGTGCCCCATTATGTGGCCTTGGTGCCCCTAAAAAAAATGAAGGTTCAGGCCAAATGGCCTTGCCCCTAAACAACAAAAAATTCCCACCCTGCCCTTGACAATACTGTCACGTTGGAAAGAGGACACCCGCTGTGCGGATGCAAACGACAAGGATGGGATTCGAAGCCACGCGTGCAGAGCACAATGGATTAGCAGTCCATCGCCTTAACCACTCAATGGACTGCTAGGAGGGGGGGAGAAAAAGGAAAAAAAGGGGGGAAGGGGGGGAAAGAAGGGAAAAAAGAGGGGAAAAATCAGAAAGTCGCCGGTTCGATCCCCGATAGGAACTTCTCTCGATTAATGCAAACTGTTATTAATAAGTGCTATGACTCTATCAGGTATTGCTTAAAAAGATATATAAACAGGATGAGTAAGGATAAAAATGCTTTGTTGTTATTATAATAATAACATTATGAGCAATGAATGAGAAAATGCCTATTAAATTATGTTATAAATTATATTATTAAATTATATTAGAAATTATATTCAATTATATTATAAATAAATTATATTCAATTATATATATATTATGAATTATCCAAAATTAAACATTACATAATTCAATTATGTTATAAATTATATAAATTTATGTTATACCTCATTTTTTAATTAAATACTGATTGGTCCAACAAGGTGCACACTCTTGCCAGGATTTGCACCTGGAATCTTCCACCCAAAGGATGGCTGTGTTACTATTACACCACAAGAGTTTTGTTTTTTGTTGTTTTTTTTTTGTTTTTTGTTTTTTTACACCAAACACCAAAGGTGTGTGTGTGTGTTTTTTTTTTTTTTTTTCAATAACACAACGGCAGGTAAGGGGACCATCCCTGAGAGTGTGACGCTGGAGCTGGAGCCCAGTTTACCTTAGGGGGCTGCAGGGTGAACAGGTGTCGTGGTGGTGCCGTCGATGTCTCATGGTCTGTGGGAGGAGAAGAAACAGGGGCAGGAACATTGGGTGGGTCACTGTGTTGCTGTGTCGTCAGTGTCGTGTTTTGTGCTATGGGAGTGGCAGGAGAAGGAACATCTGGGAGGTCTGTTGGAAAACTCAAAAGGTGACAGTCTTCTAGGTGCTGTAATAATCCAACAGCCCCCCAGGCCTTTACACCACACTGCTCACACTCCTCCTGGACGTGGAAGTCTGACAGGTGCTGCTTGTAGTCCTCGCACATCACCTCCTGACTACACAGCGAGCACATGATTGACCCCTGGGAGCGTGGGACTGCTCTGCCTGCACTGGCCTGTGGAGATGACTCTTTTGCTGTGCTGGCCTGGGAACCGTCACCTGTTCTAGCCGCAGCACTGGCCTGTGGAGATGGATTAGCAGTCCATCGCCTTAACCACTCAAGGGACTGCTAGGAGGGGGGGAGAAAAAGTTTAAAAAGGGGGGAAGGGGGGGAAAGAAGGGAAAAAAGAGGAAAAATCAGAAAGTCACCGGTTCGATCCCCGATAGGAACTTCTCTCGATTAATGCAAACTGTTATTAATAAGTGCTATGACTCTATCAGGTATTGCTTAAAAAGATATATAAACAGGATGAGTAAGGATAAAAATGCTTTGTTGTGATTATAATAATAACATTATGAGCAATGAATGAGAAAATGCCTATTCAATTATGTTATAAATTTATACAAGTTTTAGCAATGGAAAGAATAACATATTCACTTAAAGGGCAATATTCACTCTTTGAAGAAATGTGGACATCATTTATGGAGTTCGTACAGGGTCCACTCTTTTTGAGGACCCTACAGTAATGTATAGTAACCCCCCTCTACTAGTATGGCCAATGATTCTAGTATAGCTAATCTAGAGCCTATGTAATGCCTGCCTCTGTACCATTGAGTATGTGCCGTATTAATGTGTGTTTTTTTTCTATTCCTCTGTCCTTTGTTTTATTTTTTATTTTTTATTATTATTATCATTATTGTTTCTGATCTGTTGACATGTCTTGTTTGACTCTGTGTATGCCATGTTCGTGTTAAAAAAAAAAGAAAATCTAATAAACACATTGGGGAAAAAAAAATATGTTATAAATTATATTATTAAATTATATTAGAAATTATATTCAATTATATTATAAATAAATTATATTCAATTATATATATATTATGAATTATCCAAAATTAAACATTACATAATTAAATTCTGTTATAAATTATATAAATTTATGTTATACCTCATTTTTTAATTAAATACTGATTGGTCCAACAAGGTGCACACTCTTGCCAGGATTTGCACCTGGAATCTTCCACCCAAAGGATGGCTGTGGTTTTTTTTTTTTTTTTTTTTTTTTTTTGAAACACAAACACCTCCAATAAAGAGGGTTTTTTTTAATATTTATTTATAACTCCAACACTACCAATGAAGAGGTGTACGTACATGTTAGAAATGAATAGAAATTGCACAATGTATAGGCTTGTTGTGGAATATCAAAGTGCAGCACGCACAATTATATAAACAACTATACAACAATACATACATATATGTGACCCTGTAAAGCGGAACCAGTCGTTTCGGTAAAATTAATTAAATTAAGTTATTGTGCTCACATGAACGGCCATAAACTAAGCTTTCCAACGATATGTATATCGAGGGTATTACACAAACTATCGCTAAGATAACAGCATCCAAAGTTGACATGGTTCTCCTGTCACGATATGCCAGAAGAGGAGAAATCACCTTTTTAAGCGGCGCATGCACAACGGGAATGACAGGAAATGTGTTGAATCTTCGCCGGGTTTAACAGTCAAAACGTATGTTTTTCCGTGAAATGCGTTCACGATATGAAACTGTAGACTGTATACAGTCGAATTAGGCGAAAACGTGAAATTCAACATTTTAACCCGGAAGTTTGTTATTGTTGATTTTCTCAAAATAACGTTGTGCGCAAAACGACTGATTTCGCTACGAATGGTCACATATATATTCTACAATGAGCTCTTCCACTCTGTGATGGTCTGTCCAGACGCAGGACAGTACCATTTCCCCCATAACTGCGTATGGCCTGTCAGTTTGTTTTTTGACTTACCACATATCTTACATTCATAGTGGTAGCTTTCCTTGGCTTGCCGCTTCTTGGGGGGCTCACCTCTCATTTCTCGCTCCTTGTCCCCAGGGTTGCCTTTTGCAATCTCCACTCTCGGAACCCATTAAGGGAAGCTAGCGGTGCTGGGGCTGGCTGGTGAGGAAGGCCACTCTGAGAGTGAGATGCTGGCATTGGTGGTAACTGGTAAGTCTTCCAGCCCTGAGAGTGAGATGCTGGAGCTGGAGCTGGAGACTGTGACGGCAGGTAAGGGGACCAGCCCTGAGAGTGAGACGCTGGAGCTGGAGGCTCTGACTGCAGGTAAGGGGACCAGCCGTGAGAGTGAGACGCTGGAGCTTGAGACTGGGACGGCAGGTAAGGGGACCAGCCCTGAGAGTGAGACGCTGGAGCTGGAGCCCAGTTTACCTTAGGGGGCTGCAGGGTGAACAGCTGTCGTGGTGGTACCGTCGATGTCTCATGGTCTGTGGGAGGAGAAGAAACAGGGGCAGGAACATTGGGTGGGTCACTGTGTTGCTGTGTCGTCAGTGTCGTGTTTTGTGCTATGGGAGTGGCAGGAGAAGGAACATCTGGGAGGTCTGTTGGAAAACTCAAAAGGTGACAGTCTTCTAGGTGCTGTAATAATCCAACAGCCCCCCAGGCCTTCACACCACACTGCTCACACTCCTCCTGGACGTGGAAGTCTGACAGGTGCTGCGTGTAGTCCTCGCACATCACCTCCTGACTACACAGCGAGCACATGATTGACCCCTGGGAATGTGGGACTGCTCTGCCTGCACTGGCCTGTGGAGATGGCTCTTTTGCTGTGTTGGCCTGGGAACCGTCACCTGTTCTAGCCGCAGCACTGGCCTGTGGAGGCTGCTCTTTTCCAGCTGCCGTGCTGGTCTGGGAACCTGGGGCTGCAGCACCTGTCTCTGAACTTGTTCCAGCTGCAGAACTGACCTGTGGCGCAATCAGCTGACCTGCACTGGCTGCGGCTGTCCCTGCCTTCTCTGCTGACAGGGAAAAACAACACTGGGTTTACATTTAAAGTATATTTCCCCTAAGGCTAAAAATACTCTGCACCCAAATAAATACATACTCACACTGATTAACACTTAAAAACAAACAATAGAGCAGAGGAGAAACCATTTCCATTACTTTTTCCAGTATATTTGCATCACATCACAGTTTTAATGATTCAATGGCATCACTTACCTGGTGGTATCCGCATTTGCAGGGGATCTTCTTCCCAAAAATGTCTGTTCCTCTGACAGTTAGGCCAAATCGAGGGGTCAGTGGACAATTTTTTATCCTATCTAGGACTGCCTTCCAACGTCTGCTCCCAGGTCTCTGGCCAGTGGAAAACGTGTACTTCCCCTGGGCAAACAGGACCATAACGCCGGCCCAGTACGCATCTGATTTCCCTTCCTTTGGCATCTCTATAGGACAATTTGAAGAGTTTATAAGAAAGAGGTATAATTTTAAACGCTATATCCACCATTGTAATTAATCATCATAAATATTTTTTTACAATCTGTTTTCTATCAAAACAGCACAACAGCAACTTGATTGATATTTCCTGGAATACACAATTGAATAACATGACTTTTAAATAATGGATAGTGTTTTGGAATCAAACTAGTCATTTATTTCAGTCAGAAAGTGAATAGGTCATCATGCAATTCAGGCTAGCTCTTCAATGGGGGTCATTGCGCTTACGTCACTTGATTATTATAAAACCACACAACATCACCTCAGGCAAAACGTTAACGGTTTTCACGTCAGGTCTACAACACAAAACATAGTTTAAGATGACCACCACGTATCGTAGAAAAATCTCTGAAACGTCGACGAGATTAGCCCAAACAAACAAACAAACTATAAAAAAACGGCTAATTTACGTTACCCTACCTACAAAGGGTTTATCTAGTCTATCCCTTAAATAATTAACCTTACACAAATAAATGTCGTAGCACAATATGAATGTGTTAATGTAACGGACCAAATATATAGCAGTTTAACTTAAAAAGTTCATTACAGCGGTCGTCAATTACAGTAGCCTACCGCTAACTTATAGGGCAAACGTTAATGTTATCTCCGTCGTTACGTTACCCTTTCAACATAGATCTAAAGGAACTAGCAAAACCAACACCCTTTAAATGATATACCATAACGTTAGCCTTTTTAAATGATTATTTCAAGTCTAGTATTATCATAACACGTATGACCGTACGTACCTGGCGTAAACACAATTTACATCTAAACTAGCGTTACGGTTACGACCCAACTAAACCTATAACCCCACACACTATTTACAGTCTTAATAGACGAGTTAAAGCGTATTTAATTCATTCGTACTTACTTAAATATTGGTGTTGGTTGAGGTTGCCGATTATGTTGGCACAGTTGGGAGGGGTCAGAAAATACAACCCTTGACAATACTGTCACAATAGAAAGAGGGAGACCCCCTGTGCAGATGCAAACGACGAGGATGGGATTCGAACCCACGCGTGCAGAGCACAATGGATTAGCAGTCCATCGCCTTAACCACTCGGCCACCTCGTCACTGGGGCAGCTTTTTTGGAAAGTTTTCCACCGGAAAGGCATTGTGGTTGCCGATAACGTAGGAGCAATTGTGAGAGGTCAGAAAATACGACCCTGTCACATTGGAAAGAGGGAGAGCCGCTGTGCGGATGCAAACGACGAGGATGGGATTCGAACCCACGCGTGCAGAGCACAATGGATTAGCAGTCCATCGCCTTAAACACTCGGCCACCTCGTCACTTATGCACACGGCTATTTTTTTTCAACAAAATAGGTCAGAATTCCCAACAAGGACAGAAAAACTGAAACTCATGTGACTTTCATGAAGTGAGGCCCAAAATATCCCCTCCGACAAAACTCTCATCTTGGAAGGAGAGTACACCCTCCTTACGGATGTGCCCGACGAGGATGACATTCGAACCCACGCGTGCAGAGCAGAATGGATTAGCAGTCCATCGCCTTAACCACTCGGCCACCTCGTCATTGGGACAGCTCCATTGGAAAGTTTTCCAACAGATAGGTGTTGGTTGAGGTTGCCGATTATGTTGGCACAGTTGTGAGAGGTCAGAAAATACAACCCTTGACAATACTGTCACAATAGAAAGAGGGAGACCCCCTGTGCAGATGCAAACGACGAGGATGGGATTCGAACCCATGCGAGAAGAGCACAATGTATTAGCAGACCATCGCCTTAACCACTCGGCCACTTCGTCACTGGGGCAGCTTTATTGGAAAGTTTTCCACCGGAAAGGCATTGTGGTTGCCGATAACGTAGGAGCAATTGTGAGAGGTCAGAAAATACGACCCTGTAACATTGGAAAGAGGGAGAGCCGCTGTGCGGATGCAAACGACGAGGATGGGATTCGAACCCACGCGTGCAGAGCACAATGGATTAGCAGTCCATCGCCTTAACCACTCGGCCAAAGAAGGGGCAAAAGGGACTGCTAGGAGGGGGGGAGAAAAAGGAGAAAAAGGGGGGAAGGGGGGAAAGAAGGGGAAAAAAAGAGAGGAAAAATCAGAAAGTCGTCGGTTCGATCCCCGATAGGAACCTCTCTCGAATAATGCAAACTGTTATTAATAAGTGCTATGACTCTATCAGGTATTGCTTAAAAAGATATATAAACAGGATGAGTAAGGATAAAAATGCTTTGTTGTGATTATAATAATAACATTATGAGCAAAGAATGAGAAAATGCCTATAAAATGTTATAAATTATATAATATAATTATATTAGAAATTATATTCAATTATATATATATTATGAATTATCCTAAATTAAACATTACATAATTAAGTTCTGTTATAAATTATATAATTATGTTATACCTTATTGTTTTAATTAAATACTGATTGGTCCAACAAGGTGCACACTCTTGCCAGGATTTGCACCTGGAATCTTCCACCCAAAGGATGGCTGTGTTACTATTACACCACAAGAGTTGTGTTTTTTTGTTGTTTTTTTGTTGTTTTTTTTTTTTTTTTTAACACCAAACACCAAAGGTGTGTGTGTGTGTTTTTTTTTTTCTTTTTTTCAAATAACACAAACACCTCCAATAAAGAGGGTTTTTTAATATTTATCTATAACTCCAACACCACCAATAAAGAGGTGTACATAGATGTTTTTTCTTTTTTTTTTTTTTAAGAACATTAACACCTCCAATAAAGAGGTTTTTTTTAATTTAGAACTCCAACACCACCAATGAACAGGTGTCGTACATGTTTTTTTTTTTTTTTTTTTTTTTTAAAGAACACACCTCCAACGAGATTTTGAATAGAAATTACACAATGTATAGGCTTGTTGTGCAGCACACACAATTATATAAACAACTATATACAACAATTATACACACATATATATATTCTATAATGAGCTCTTCCACTCTGTGATGGTCTGTCCAGACGCAGGACAGTACCACTTCCCCCGTAACTGCGTATGGCCTGTAAGTTTGTTTTTTGCCTTACCACATATCTTGCATTCATAGCGGTAGCTTTCCTTGACTTGCCGCTTCTTGGGGGGCTCACCTCTCATTTCCCGCTCCTTGTCCTCCAGGGTTGCCTTTCGCAATCTCCACTCCCGGAACCGATTAAGGGAAGCTTGCGGTGCTGGTGCTGGCTGGTGAGGAGGGCCACCCTGAGAGTGAGATGCTGGAGCTGGAGCTGGAGCTGGAGCTGGAGCTGGAGCTCGAGACTGTGATGGCAGGTAAGGGGACCAGCCCTGAGAGTGAGACGCTGGAGCTGGAGGCTCTGACTGCAGGTAAGGGGACCAGCCCTGAGAGTGAGACGCTGGAGCTGGAGCAGGAAACTGGGACGGCAGGTAAGGGGACCAGCCCTGAGAGTGTGACGCTGGAGCTGGAGGCTCTGACTGCAGGTAAGGGGACCAGCCCTGAGAGTGAGACGCTGGAGCTGGAGCTGGAGCTGGAGCTGGAAACTGGGACGGCAGGTAAGGGGACCAGCCCTGAGAGTGTGACGCTGGAGCTGGAGGCTCTGATTGTAGGTAAGGGGACCAGCCCTGAGAGTGAGACGCTGGAGCTGGAGCTGGAGCAGGAAACTGGGACTGCAGGTAAGGGGACCAGCCCTGAGAGTGTGACGCTGGAGCTGGAGCTGGAGCAGGAAACTGGGACGGCGGGTAAGGGGACTGTGGTGTTTTTTCCTTGACTATTGTTTAAATAATACATAGTGGTAAGATACATTAATAACCTTTAATGCCATATACTCATAAGAAAAGGATCAACATGAAACAACATTTATAGGCATGTACAGGCATGTACGGACATGTGCTGGATCAGAATGAAATAGGGGAAAGGGGACTTTCCACTCAAGCAGGAGTGAGGGCAATGTGCCAGCTGGTTGAAAGGGTAAAACAAATGCAAACTGGAAAACTGGAAAGAACCAGAAAACCTAAACTATGGCAAAAGAGCACAAACAACCATGACTCAACATAGTGACCTAATGAGAGGTGTGCTCGTATTCTTTAAAAATGGAGGAGGGTGAAACTTCCACCATTATGATTGGATCCTCTTGCTCCTCCGCCTTTCTGATTGGCTAAAACACGATCTGGTGACGTCTCAGAAGGAGGCGCTTCTGAACAGAATAAAAGGGGGAGCAGAGCAGCCAGAACTTCAGATCGATCTCGTCGAGGTACCAGCTGGTAGCGCCGCCTTCACTCTATTGCTTGGTAGTGCAGTTCAGACATTGTTTGGATTGTAATATCATTGTGATACAGTGAATAAAGATCTTCAGTGTTGGGAAGTCTCTGTCTACGTGGTCTTCTTCGGATGCTTGGTCCAGAGTGATAATTGGTTTCTTTACAAGAGTTAATTGGTTCCAGAGTGCTAATTGTTGAGAAGTCCAGGAGCGTGGAATTTTCCACCACAGATCTGGAGGTTCCTACCGAGATTTGAGGAAAGACAACCAGGAGAGCAGTTCCGCCCCGGGTGAAGCAGGTTCCGGCAGTTCAGTTCTCCAACGGGCCCAAGGTAAGCAGTTTTTGCTTATATTTAGGGAGAACTGTACTGTTGGGGCTGGTGGGTAGCCTGGGACGGGTTGTCTCACCTAACACTCTGCAAAGAATAGTGAAGACACAAAGACAGAGATTGGGTTATACTGTTGATCTCAAAAGCGTTTGCGTTTATGAGTATATGGTATTTCCTCTGTGCGACAGAGAAGACAGATAGTGAGGAAACTAGTCTGTAAAGTGTGCGACACTTATGGTGGTTTTGTGTGATAGCTGAATATAAATACAGCTGCATGTTAAAAGGTGTTAACTCTGTGCGACAGAGAAAACGGGAAGTGCGACTAAACCGTGAAAAATAGCTGCGAGCTATACAAGAGGCATGAACATAATATTTTTTATTCTAAATTGTTTAATAATTGGGTAAAATACTGAGTGCATACCATCTTTGCTTGTTTCTGTTGTGGGGCGTGGGCCCATGTAGATGCCAGAGTGCACACACACACTGAGGATTGTGGAAAGCTTGGGGAACCAGCGAGAGGTCTACATAGAGGAACTGGGAAAAAAGTGCACATCCATAGAAGCAGCAGTGGGAGCAGTGGTCCAATCGCTACAGACATCACACGCATTAGATGTAAACCTGTTGATAGAAATATTAACGTTCAACCAAGGGGCTTTCTGGGAAGCAGAAGGTGATCCATTTACTAGACAGGAGTGTCCCCATGTTCAAATAAAAGAGCCACCCCCAAAGATCTACTTTAAAAGAACCATAGGAAAAAAGGGAAAAGAGCAGTGGAAGTGTGGGTTTAGTCAGGATCCAGGGTGGATAGAGGCAGGAGGGGAGACAGAAGCATCAGACTTAGCAGATCCGGTGACAGACAGTGAAAACAAAGAGGAACAAGAGTCAGAGTCTGAGGCGGAAGAGGAAGAGATAGTTCAGTCTTCAGACGTAGGCTGCAGCTGGGATAGCAGTCACAACTCTGGGTACGAGAGGGAAGGACAGTCCCCAGATACTTATAGCCCCTATTCAGAAAAGATCTACTCCCCAAAGACCCCAGACTTTGAGCAGGAACGCGAGGACGAGTTAGAACCACACCCCTATAGACCCCCAGAGCCAGAAGACTACTCCCCAACTGTCCCAGACGACCGAGAGAGAGAGAGGTCCTTGTGGACGGAGTGGCGTTCTAGTGAGTGGCGACGGCCAGACCCAAGAACATCCCGCCCATTGCCAAGGTGTATAGAGAAGGTGCTAGAAATAACAATTTGTCAGCCACACCAAGGGGGATTTCAGGTTGACACAATAGTAGTGGAGAAAAGTGGAACAATCTCGTCCAAACTCCTTACAGGTGCGGAGCCATTAGTAGTGCAGGAGGTGATCCAACACGCATCTCAGTTTGTGGGATACAAGTTCCAACCTATAGTTGAGCAACTGTTCAGACTGCAGCCTGAGAGTAGAAAGCGTGGGAGGAGAGTTAGAGCAGAACAGGGAAAGAGAGCCAGAGAGTGGTGGGCCTGATAAGACCTTACAAGTGCTTTGCAAATAAGTTGTAATACAGCCGCTTTGCTGAATAAAGTATATAATCAATAAACTGTTTGCTTGAATAAAATAATAAATACGACATTTTTGAAAGTAATTGCTGAATGTTGAAACTGCAAAAAAAAATAAAAATAAAGAAGTAAAGAGAAATCAGAGCCTTAGTCTGAAAGTTATTAAAAGCAGACACAGAGAACAGGAAGTGAGCTGGCTGACTGCCCAGAAAAAGGGAGAAGTGGCCCCCTTCCTCTTTACTCGCATACAGTCTAAAGAAACACATAGTTTAGAATAAAAGAAACATATATGAAGGCATTTATAAATACTGGGAGTGTAGAAATACAAGTTAAGGCAAAAACCATCACCGTCACTGAAAAAACAACTGAAAAGGGTAGCAAGTACCTCGTGGAAGTGAAGGATCGAGACACAGGCACAGATTTCAACATAAATTTTAAAACATACGAAGGGGTTAAGACCTACATAGAACTGGAAAAGGGCAGTCAGGACGACACAGAAGAAACAGCTAGACCACTAATGTTACCTGTAAAAAACTAGGACTTACCTCAGATTAGGAAAAACAAGGAAATAGAGACAAAAAGGAAACACGTCCACAAAGCACCAGGAGTCTCACACACATACAGAACAGAAGACACGGCCAAAGTGGGGGAAAGGGGAACTACACGCCCACACACCCCTTAGGCGACATAAAATAAGGACAGAAGGACATCTAGTGGACAAAGAAAGAAAACACAACCAAAATAACAAAAACGACCAAAATACAATTGTGGAACTATAATACATGGACCTGAGTGATAAGTGGTCCATAGTATTCGCCCGACTACCAGGAGGAAAGTGGCAGTTGATGATAGGGAATAGCGCAGATATTTGTTGTGAGATACATGTGTGCAACAGTTACGCAGAACTGACACAGATAGTAGCGCGGCTGGTAGAGAGAGCCTATATCTTTGAATCAGGAGTGTGTATGGACATAGTGAAACAATACTAAAATAAAACTAAAAAAGGTAAAACATAAAGAATAAACAAATAAATAAAATAACATAATCAGAAGCAAGATAAGATAAATATAGGAAGCGTATGGCAGAAAGCGAACAAAGAAGGGAGTGGACATTAAAAATTACTCAGGGAACAGGGACGAGGTGGAGATTACACGTCACAAACGAAAAAGGGGAACACTTTGCAGGAGGAAGAGTGTCGCTTCCTGCTCACTGTCAGAGTTGGAGCTACCTGATAGACGCCGTCCTATACACAGTAGGAGACCTGTACCCAGATTGGGCTTGCTCTGAAGAGCCTGAGGAGCGAGACGAGCCAGAAGGGGAAGACAGCTCAGAAGAGGAAGGGGCGCGCTACGAGAGCTTCGCCGAGCAGCTACGAAGAAATAAAGTAGAGGAAGAGCACCACCAGGCTGAGCTAGAAGAGGATAAAAAGAACATTTGCTGCAAGTACAAGGCTGACAGTGTCGCCCAGAGAGAGAGACACAACCATATGCGCATAGTGGAGGAGGAGTATTACAAACTACATCACGAAATATACCAGGAGGAATACGAAGAAGAAAGGAAATTAGATCTCCTATATAAAGACATTAACACTGCCCTAGAACGATACCACAAAGGAGAAACAGACCCTCCAGAAGTAGAAGAAGCCATACGCCGAGGTTGGGTCCCAGGGAGCCGCACTGGGTGGATCCCAGGCCTGAATAGGGGAGAAGGCTCTGTACACACTGCAGACAGCATCATAAAGGAGGTCCAGGAAGGGACATACAAGTATAAGCGCTACCCCAGACGAGGAGGGTTCAACGTGCCCGAGGAAGAAGAACCAGGGGAGTTGCCCGAGTGGGAAGAAGTGGAATACCCCAACATCCGCACGTGGGTGTCATATCCAGAACTAAGAGAAAGCAAGGATCAGGAACCCAAAGAAGGAGGTGACAAAGCAGGCTCTGAAGAACAGTAAAAATCAGCAAAGAAAAACAAAAGAGTCAACAAAATGACAACCAGACAGCCGACTCCACTAGAGGAGGTGGTAAGGGAGAACAAGATAGCAAAACCAGAAATTGAGAAGGTAAGCCAGAAATGGGCCAGCCGGACAAAATCAGACGCCTCCCCGTGGCCGCAAAGGGGAACACTCGACCCCATAGTCCTGACCCAAATGAGAGAAAAGGTCATGAACTACAAGAGCAGCAAGAAAGGAGAGGAAAGGAGGAAAAAGAGGGAAACTGAGCTTCAAGTATGGGAAGCCTTCGCAAAAATAGCCGAGCAGAGAAGAAAGGAGAAGGCTGATCAGCAGAGCCCTCCTGACCATGTGTCAAACCCAGGAGAAAAAGAGAAGATGCACTATCCACAACCAACCCAGAAGGAAGTGACATCACAGGATCCAGCCCTAGCTCCAGAGGCACCACCATTGGAGGAAAGACCACCGCCATATTCTGACACAAAAAGGCTGTACCCAGAAGTTCCAAGCCTACAGGAAGCAATCAGACATATCAAAGCAGGGGGTCCATACGCTCCAACACTGCAAGCAGTCCAAGAAGTCGGGAGCCCCACGCTCCCCGCAATACAGGCAGCCCTGATGCTGAGAGAGATCATAATGAAAGGATCTCGTGACGAGGTAATGGAGGAAGCAATGAGGATACTGGAGCTGAGGAGGATCAGCCCTCATGGATCTCCACAGGGGTCGCCCCAGGCGTCACAGCCGTCATCACCAGAGTCACCCTCCACCCCCATAATAGTTGGATTTCCAGGGGGAGGGGCAAGTGAGAATGGAGTAACGAGGAAAGAACATGCAGCAGCATCAGGAGGAATGAGTGAAGAATGGAGAGGGGAGCCAAGATGGGAAAAGGGAGTGAGCTGCGCAAGCACTCCACATGCAGGAGAAGGAGCCCTTAAAGAACAAACGGAGGAAAGCGAGAGCCTTCTGTGTGAAATAGAGGAAGAATGGCTAAGACAGAGCCTGAGGAAATTGGGAGACCTAAGAGGACACGAGAAGGAGAAACTGGCCTGCCGCATCCTGGATAAGATAGAAGAAGCAATACCCAGGGAGAAGCGGGCGGGCCAGAATATGACACCCTACTTGAAATTCCTGGAAACGGCTGAGGAAGAAGCCACCGCGCGGTTGAATCAAGTCTACGCTGAAAAAGGGGAGGCAGGGAAAACTCACCAACAGAAAACACAAGGGGAAGGAGAACAAGGAGAATCAGAAGACCCAAGGATAAGGAAGCAAGAGAAAGAGATTGAGAAAGATTGTGAAAGAAGAAGAACACGGATAAAGCAGAAACTGACAGAACTAAGAAGTCCCATGACTCGGGGACAGAAAAAAGAGGAAATAGCCCACCACATACTGGCTGAAATAGACCCACTGGAAAGATGGGCAGAGAGGGAAGGGAGCCTGGGTGAGACTAAGGGATACAGGGAATACAGACAGGAATGGGAAGAATTCCTCAAGAAGGTAAAGGAGGAAGTACAGCAAACCCTGGGGGAAATCAGCATCCAGAGGAAAGGTGAAGAGGAAGAGGACAAACTAAAAAGAGCCTCCTCTGGGTCTACAAAGAAAATAACAGGTCAGGAGGAGTGGACCCCTGGAGGGGAAGAGGATGAAGAGGAAGTCCCCCAGCAAAGGAAAACCAGAAGTCATGCTAGAGGGAAAACAGAAGAGAGAACCCTAGGAGGGAAAAAGAAACAGGGGGAATGCCAGGTGAGATTCCAGGTGGCGAGTGACAGTGAGAGTGCAGAAGAAAGTGAAGACAGTGAAGAAGACGACGTTTCAAGGGAAATACAGGAAGAGGCGGAAAGAACCCTGAATAACCTCGAACAAACCATGAACGAGGTGAGCCAGGCTTACTACATAGCGACAGAGGAAGGGGACAAAGGTAGGGCAGAACACATGAGGAAACGTTATGGTGAGCTGGAAGACTCGCTCGAGGAATTGAACGAGTCAACACAGAACGAAAAGGAATGTGCAGGCTGTCACCAGGTATGTAAGGGAATGCAGGGCCTAAGGATCCACCAAGGCAAACAAAAGAGCTGTAGAAACAAAGGATTCGTGGTAAAGGTGTGCCCAATGCTAATTCCACCCAGAATGATAACCAAGGGACTGCTGGGAATCAACAAAGTCAAGAAAGGAGTTGAAAAGGGCATAGGAGAAATTCGGAAAGGGATGAAGAAAGGACTGGACGAAATTGAAGAAGGAGTAAAAAGAAGTCTGAAAGAAAGCAGAAAAGAGCTGGAAAAGATGGAAAGAGAAAGGAAAAAGGAGAAGGAAAGGGTCAGAAAGAAGGGGAGAACATTGGAAGAAGTCCAAGAAGAGTCAGACCCTGAAGAAACATCCATAATGGCGCCCTTAATATACAAGGGTATCAACTCCCATTACCAGCCATGGGCCCACTCAGACGTGAGTGGTCTCTTGGCAAGGCTCCCAGTGTTACACGAAGGGTCCGGCAGATGGATTACGCATTTCGAAAATGAAACCCAGGGGAGAACCCTGGCTGTGGGAGACATCAAATATGTGCTCAGCATGATATTGGGCAAAGCCGAGACCGAGACAGTGCTGGAGCGCGAGAACTTGGGCAGACTAATGCTGACACCTCGTACAGATGAAGACAGATTCGACCAGCATCGAAATGCGATATGGAAGGCCTTGAGAGCAGCTTACCCTAATCAGTACAGCCCCACAGCTGTCCATGTGGAAAAACTCAAAGACAGTGAAAATCCAGCATCCTTTGTGGAAAAGGCAGCCCAGGACTGGACTGCCAGAATGGAACAGAGGCCGGAAGAAACGTACGCAACCACAGTACAGTTCAGGCAGGCAGTAATGGATGCACTGCCAAGACCAGTAAAAACACAGCTGGAGAATGACTGGAGGTGGGCCTGCATGACAAAGGACGAATTTAGGCAGGCAGTCGCCCACCACGTGACTCTGTACAGACAAGGGGAGGATAAGAAAGAACAGCAGGAAAAGGAGGCCCTGCGAAAACTAACCCAAATGCAAATTCAGGAGGTAAAGGGCTCAAAGAAGGCAGCCACGCAAGCTCCAGTAATGCCAGCAGTCCAAGCCCCAGCAATGCCAGCTCCAACCCCAGCACCAGTACAGATGGCAGCACCAGTAATACAGCAACCTGTGGTCATGCAACAGCCCCAACCAGTGCCACCAATGATGCCCGCACCCCAGGGACCAGGGGGATGGTATGGGCAAGGACAGCAGCCACCACAGCAACAGTGGTACCAACCAAGAGGCCGTGGAGGGCCTCGTCGAGGAGGATATGGACAAGGAAGAGGAGGAGGCTATGGAAGAGGACAACAAAATCGAAACCAGCCAATGGATAACAGGTGCTGGGTGTGTTGGGGTGAAGGACACATCTCAAGAGACTGCCGAAACAGACCCCAAAATGGAGGCCAGGGAGGAGGCCAAGGTGGTGCAATGCCACCGCAGCAGGGACAAACACAGGGAGGAGCCCAACCACAGGGTCAGATGCAAGTCTCTCCCTATGGGGGAGGCTTCTACCAAAATTGACGAGGCCCAGAAAACCCAGGGGAGGGTCAGTTTCCCATCTTAACGAGGGGAGCTGATAAGGAACCAATGCTGCAGGTTCTAATACAGGGCAAAGAAGTTAAATGTTTAGTAGACACAGGAGCAACGTACACTTGTCTTCACCCAAAAGATGCCCAACACCTCCCCAGATCTTCAGGAAAGTTTATGAAGACAGTGGGTTTTTCGGGACAAACGCAGCTCATTCCAATGACGATACCAGTGTCAATTCAAATCGAAGATAAGGAAATTAGAATACCAGTCCTAGTAGCAGAGCATACGCCTGTTAACCTACTAGGAAGAGACGCCCTGTGCAACCTAAAACTCCAAATCGAATGCTCTCCCCATGGAGTGGAGATAACAGGATTGGCCACACAAATGGCCCTGATGATAAGTGAACCCCCACAAAACGACATCCAACAGGTCTATTGGATTGGGCAATTGGAACCAGACCTGGAACGAAGAATCTTTACACAATACGGACACCAAATCAGTGACCTCCATGGTCGCCTGAGGACACCAAGGTGCCCTCTCCACTGTACAGTAAAATTCGACACGACACCCAATGAGGAAAGAGAAAAGAAATGGAACAAGGAAGTGGGTGTGTGGAAACGTATTCCAATGGACATACACGCAATAATAGTAGCCAAGGAAGGAGTGGCTGCACAAGTGAAATTTGTGGAAGGATGGGACATGGGCATGCACTTTGACATGCCCGGAACAATGCCCCACATTACCCTAAGAGTGGCAGTAGGGTACAGATCAAGACAAATGGGCCCAGCAATGCTTAGGGCCAGATGTGCTAAATGGAAATACACCATGAACGACCGATTCCAGACAGCCATTGATCCCGGAAGCGGCCCAATGTTCAGGATAAAACTGGACAACCCAATCACGGTGTGGGGTGTCCCACAGGTGATTGAGATAACAGAAGCAGAATGCCAAGAACAAAAGGAAGTGCCCTACGTAAAGGGATGCCCATACGGAAATGAATTCTGCTTGTGGCGATTGTTCCCAGGAGCAGGACGACGATGTTGGGACAAGACACGACACAAGCCTTTCAGCAGTGAAGACATCGAGTGGGAAACATACAAGCAGCATCTGTCATGGCGCTCAAAGAAAGACTCAACACCTCTTACCGGGCCAGAGCCTGTTGCAGAGGAACGGGAGCTAACAGAGCAGGAGCAGACCTTACAGGGTGTGGCCAACATACCCTATGTAAAAAACTGTCCATACGGTAACCCGTACTGCATGCATGGCCTGATAGGAGGAGCAGGATACAAATGCTGGGACAAGAAGAATCATGTACCCCTCACCATATCTGACCCAGACTGGAAAAGGTTCGTGAGCGACTGCGCGGAACAGGAGGAATACCGACAGTCTTGGAAAATGATGCTAATACAGGAAGTGACAGAGACAACCGAGGAAAGGACCAACAGGATACTAGGGCAAGTCCCACCTTCAGTGTGGTCTCAGGGGGACGGAGACATAGGGTTGGTCAAATCAGCAAGCCCTGTGGAGTTCAGACTAAAACCAGGGGCCACACTGCCGTTTCAGCCACAGTATCCAATATCACCGGAAGCAGCAGAAGGAATCAGAGGAACGATTGAAGAGCTGCTGAAGGCGGGAGTTCTAGAGGAAGTCCCAAGGGCGAGATGCAACACGCCCATCTTCCCAGTACTGAAAGCAGATGGAGTAAGATGGAGAATGGTACAGGATCTCAGGCCCGTGAATGAACGAATTGAGGACTACCCAGCGGACGTTCCACACGCCAATGTGTTAATGACCAACATCCCACCGGATGCAACAGTGTTCTCTGCTATTGACTTGGTCCAGGCATTCTTCACCATAAGGGTGGCGCCAAACAGCAGAGAGCTCTTTGCCTTCCAATACCAAGGAAAAACGTTCCAATACACACGCCTCCCACAAGGCATGAAACACAGCCCACACATTTTTAACCAGGCTTTGAAGGAGGATCTGAAACATGTTAAATGCCAAAGTACGATCCTACAGTACGTGGATGACATTTTGTTATGTTCACCAGACCAGGAAACATGTGAGAAAGACACCGTCCTTGTACTAACCGTCTTGGCCGAAGGGGGGTACAAGGCGTCAAGGAAGAAGTTGCAATTTGCACAGCCCCAGGTCATTTACCTGGGGTGACTGATCACCCATGGACACAAGGGCATTGCCCCAGAACACATTGAGGCCATCACCAAGGCCCCAAAACCAAACACAGTGAAACAGATGATGTCATTCATAGGTCTCATAGGGTTTAGCAGTGACTGGGTGGAGTGCTATGAGCAAAAGATAGCTCCACTACGTTCTATGATTGTCAGAGCAGGGACCAGCAGCCTCAAGAATCGAGTCACATGGGCTCTAGATGGAGATGAGGCCTTTGAGAGAATCAAGAAAGAGCTGCAGAGGGCGCCAGCACTGGCGTTACCTGACTACAACAAGCCTTTCCATCTGTATGTGACAGTAAAGAAGGAACCAGGACAGGATGCGTACATGGCAGCCATTGTCTCTCAAGCACAATGCCATGGAAAAAGGAAACAAGCAGTGGCATACTACAGCTCCAAACTGGACGCGGTAGCACAAGGCTACCCACCATGTTTTCAGGGACTAGAGGCGGCATACTTAGCTTATGTCAAAGCGTCTGGCGTAACAATGGGTTGGCCTGTGACAATCTACACCAGCCATGCAGTGGCTCAGTTAGCTGAACAGGGAAAGTTTTGCCTCACTCCACAAAGACAGCTCAAATATTACAACCTATCCTTCTGTCCTGACGTCACGATAAAAACATGCGACACCGCCGGAAACCCAGCTGACCTCATACCGCTCGAGTATGAAGGCAGCCCACATGAATGCGTGACGGACTCAATAGCGTTCTCTAAACTTAGGGAAGACCTAGAGAGTGAACCCCTGTCAGAGGGAGTTACCTATTTTGTGGACGGATCTAGTCACAACTATGACAACAAAACACATGCAGGGTTCAGTGTAGTGCAAATGCTAGGACCAAAAGACTTCGTCACAGTCATGTGCGAACCATGCGTACAACCATGTTCTGCCCAGTTGGCAGAACTCAAAGCTCTTACAGCAGCGTGCTCACTTGCAGCAGGAAAGGAAGCAACAGTACACACAGACAGTGCCTACGCACATAACGTCTGCCATGTGCATGGGGCACAATGGAAACAGAGAGGTTTCAAAAAATCAGATGGAGGACCTATCCAACATCTTGAACAAATTCAGCTACTCCTAGCAGCTATGATGCGACCGACACGGTTAGCAATATGCAAATGCAAAGCACACTGTAAGGGCCAGGACCATATTACCCTAGGTAATGCAAAGGCAGATGAGGATGCAAAGGAAGCAGCTTTTCAGGCTAGGCTTCAGAACAAGGCTCCAAAGCCCCCTCAGGAGAATGAACCTCACACTGTAATGCTCAGCAGAGTAGGCCATGGCACGTGGCCACGGCCAATGCCATGCCCCGCCCCCTGCCCCTATCCCTACATGGAGTGCCTGTGGTGCTCCCAGTGGTACGACCCCGAGCATCACCACCAGCCAGACCCCTCTTGCTGTGCCCTATGTCAGAGGGCAAGCTGCCCTATCTGTTGGGATGCGCCCTGTGCCACTAGGTACCCAGCGGGGCTGATGGATCGGATCATGACATACGATAAGTTGGTACTACAGCAGAACAAAAACATGGCACTACAGGCTCCTGCCATTCAGGTAGGGCGCATGATGGTCCCAGCTGCAGCAGCAATGCCAGGGGGAGATGAGGTGAGAGTAGTTATACTCAATCCTATCCACCAACTAGATACGATCAAGGAAATGCAGGCGAATGCCCCCCACTTTGAAAAGCAGAGGTGGCGAGACAGGGGGGCGGCACAGGACAGGGACGGCCTATGGAGGGCCCATGACGGCAGAGTGGTGGCCTCAAACCGGCTGCTAGATTTCCTCATTCAGGATGCGCATGACGTTGATCATTGCGCAAGGGGGGAGGTCAAGGATCAGATCCTTAATATGGGGTTCTGGGCACCACTACTGCAGGATCGTATTAGTTTTGTACTCAGAAATTGTGACACCTGTGCAAGACATAATATACGAAAAGGCATAGGACCAAGACCTCTGGGACACATCCCACTCCCAGACGGCCCATTCAAACACTTAGTGATGGACTACATTGACATGGGCAAAACAGTTAGGAAATTCAAACATGTCTTGGTCATAGTATGTCGATACTCAAGGTGGGTGGAAGCCTGTCCAACCACTGGGCAGGATGAGGCAACTGTCATTCGCTTCCTCACAAGGGAAGTGATTAGCAGGTTTGGCATTCCAGAGACAATAAGCAGTGACAATGGCAAAGCATTCACAGCTAACACATGGAGGGAAATTGCTAAAAAACTACAGATCATGACTCGCTTTGGTTGCGTTTACCACCCCCAGAGCCAAGGAATGGTAGAAAGAGCAAATGGAACATTGAAAAACAAAATTTGCAAAATTTGCCAGCATACAGGGCTAAATTGGGTGGATGCACTGCCCATTGCTCTGATGAAAATGCGTTGTGAGAAAAATCGAACCACCTTCCTGACACCACACGAGATGGTGACAGGAAGGGCAATGCCCACTCCACGATACCATACGGATGGGCGACCCCCTCTAGCAATACTAGAGGGAGAGGTGGGCAACTACATTAAACAACTCTCTCAAGTTCACAGGGCAATTTACAAGGAACAACGGAAGAGGGAGGAGAGATTGAAGAGAGAGGCGGAAAGGGGACCCATACAGGTGGGAGATTGGGTGTACCTAAAGGTGTTCAAGAGATCGTGCCTCGACCCCAGGGCAGAGGGACCATACAAAGTGACTCACACCACTCCAAGGTCGGTAAGGGTTGAGGGGTCAGATTTGTGGTATCACCTTAACTCTTGTTACAGGGCACCTCCACCGAGAGAAGCAGGAGAACCGGAAGGCGACGACGGAGATGGGAGACCCCCAAGCCCCCCAGGGGAGGATGATGGTGGTGGGCCGCCCAGGGGAGAACCAAGTACGAGTGGGAGTACGACGAGGAGGACAATGCCGGCTCCTGATCATGGCCCTGGGCCTGGTGTGCCTGGGAGGGATATTGTTTTCTCTCCCCTATCTGTTTCTACAGGTGGTGACGCTGATGGGAACCAAGCAGGACCAAGCTGCAGGATGGGGCCTGGCGAGCGGCGACCACCCAAGGCTGAGACCGCTTCCCAACCCCAGGTATCTGGAGGAGCAGCAGCACGCCCCGCTGCTGACTACACGGACAGCTCCACAACCGACTCCTCAGCCACCACGTCTGACGAAGGAGGCTACGCCGAAGCCGAGGAAGGGCCGCAGAGGAGGGAAGAAGAAGCAGCGCCATCCTTCTCCCACGGACTACCCCCATACTACGAGGACTACGGCACTATCAACTGGGAAGACCTTCGCCCCAGTACCAGTGTCCCAGCTGAGGAAGAACCGAGGATGGACAGCACGACGCAACGGACCAAGGTCCAGGACGTCCTTGACGATGTCTTGGCCTACAAACCCCTTCCCCCCCTACTCAGCCCTCTTGGAAAGACACCCAACCGAGACCGCCCCTCTCAGAGTGGCCCCTACGTTAGCTACAGATACCCAGACACCAGCGAAGGCGCTGGGCAAGAAGACACAGAACTCTACCGGTATAACTATCCTGGAAGAGACTGGGGCAACTACGAAGATCCATACGAAGGTGAATGGTTCCCTCCACGCCCAGAAAGCGAAGGAGACGAGGAATAGGAAGAACAAAGGAAGAGGACAGAGAGGAGGCTCCCTGCCTCTTCGTCCAAAAGAAAAACAAAGACTGAATGATACAATGTACAAAGAACTGAATAACAGACCAACTAACAAACCAGGAAGTACCCTTGAAGGGTATGATGGGACAATGATCATGTACAGCGAAGGGTCAGGAGACGATGTATATATAATCACAAAAGACCCGCCTATTCAAATGCTACATGTACATGGGAAGCAGCCAATGGCGTGGGCTAGATATGACAACGGGACGATACGAGCAGCGCATGAACAACTCGGAAAGATGCAGACGGGAATACCCAAGCATGGGGTTCAGAACGATGAAAAAGACTCACTGGTCTTATGAGATACCGGAAGGAGTACAGTTCGAATGCTTTGAAAGCATGTGGAAAGGAGGAGAGATAGTTCAAGAGGGCGGGAAGCTACCTGGAAATGTATCTGGAAATGTTACTCTCTCCCCTGTGGGAAGGCATGGCCCAATCAGGAGCATTTATTGGTGGTTCAAGGGAAGACAGCGTGTCGCATCACACGATCCCCGATTCGAAGAACCTGGAGAAGTGGAGTATTACGGAACCTTCAAGGGACGAGCGATGTTGAACTTGACGTCTGGTGATCTCACCATATCCAACCTAACCAATGAGGATCTAGGAGAGTACTCTGCTCATATTAATACAAAGGTCGCAAAGCCAGAGGACGTCATCTCTCTGGGGGGCTCCCCGGAACTGAGATGGCCCATAGGTGCAGGAGAAGACGTGGGGACGTTTGAAGGACTCTGTGCGACAAAATGGGTCCGCTCGAAGCATCCTTATGACTTCCACCTACAGAAGAGGAGTGACGGCACTAAGCCCCAAAAAGACGTGAGCACGTTCCTACTCATGGAGGGCCAGGACATCCCAGTGGAAGGCTCATGGTGGGCATGCGGAAGGAAATGGGGGATACGTAACACCCTACCGAAACTGTGGCGGGGAATGTGTGCTAAGGTGGAGCTAGCCCAGCGAACTCACATCATTCCATGGAATGAGAAGGATTCCAAACGACCCCCAACGATAACAGGGTCACCAAAAAGAAGAAAAAGAGAGGTGTATCTGGACCAATTCGGTCAGCCTAAGAAAATTCCCAAGGAATTTAAAGTACGAGATGAAGTAATGGCGGGACTCGAAGCCGCCATCTGGTGGGTCGGACCATCCATAGCAGCAACGAAAAATGCATACTGGATCAATATGATCAATTACAACTATTTGCGGTTCATGAACACTTCTATAGATACATTCACTGCCGTGGGCCGCAGAATGGATGCAATGGAACGCCGCTTGAATGCCACAGCAAGAATGGCCATGGAGACAAGAATGGCTGTGGACTGGATATTAGCCAAAGATGGTGGCGTGTGTGCAATAGTGGGAAAGGATTCCTGCTGCACATACATCCCAGGACCAGACGACGAAGTTGCAGACTTCAACAACGCATTAGGAAGACTTAAGAATCTAAGCACGGAGGCTCACTCCATTTCAGGAAAAGAGCCTACGTTTGAACTTCCGGATATAACGGGCATAACGGGCTTCTTTGATTCTGTGGGCCAATGGTTTAGGGACACTTTCGGGTCAATAGGGGGAACTATAGTGGCGTTCCTCCTGAAAGTATTGCTGGGAATAGCCCTAGTAGTGGGACTATTCTGCTGTATCACGCAATGTTGCAGTAGGGTCTGTTCTAAGGCAATTGCCAAACAATTCCTCGTCCAGGGAATGGGGGAGGAATACGAGATGCTCGTATTGCCTGACTACGAGAAGGAGGGTGGGGCCGGCTATCCCCCACCCCCACCGTGGCCGTCTCCTGAATGGGAGAGCTTGGGAGTTTAAGGTTTTCTCTGACATAAAATACGCCCACTGGAACTTACGCATACATACACACGTACGCTAACAAGTAACTGCAAAGACACATACCAGTCCACACCGAGCGATGGAGACAAGACAAGGTCAAAATCAAGGCTGTGGCTCGACACAATGTCACCCATAAGGCATACACGCTTAGCATAGGTAACTTAGTATAATAGAGGATTAGCCCTCACCTGCAAGGCCATCCAACGTTAGGACAAAAACCTGGATAGATGCTTGCCCATGACAGTACTGCTTGTTCGTGATGTCTGTAGCCTTGCCCCATTTGTCACAGACCACCCCTGGGCCCGCCCGAAGGGCGTGGCGGGGTGAGTGGCCCAGGCGATATCCAACGACGGGTAAGACCCTTATGGCCAGCAGGGGCAACCTAAGGCAGGGTAGGTCGTCACAAGCGCCCCACCCCAGTGTGGCGTATACTTGCGGCCAGTAACGCACACGTGGTCCGGAAGGGATCAATTTGCACCTGGTCTAGGTGTCAACAAAGGGGGTTGGGTCAAGTGTACGGGGAAGGCTCGACGGCCGGCGATGTCTGGTGTCTCGCAAGCAGTCTGTATATAATCTATTACTATTACGTACACGAAGACAAGGCCCATTGGCAGAACCACGCATGTTGCTATATATCTCCCGTTTGGCATGGTGGCCGTTGCGTTTACATTGGGTTGTTTGACCCGTAGGCGTTAGGGAATCATGTCTGGTGGTTACCCTAGGGGCGAAAACCGTCTCGGGCCCTAGCCTTATATTTATAGTGACGATTGGTCTCCTCTGTCGCTCTGTCTGGATATTTTATTCTACATGTAAATGCACTCACATAGTCACACCTATATACTCAGTTATATACTCATATTTCCTTTATTTGTATACTCACATATATACCTACATGCTCATTGCATAGGAACTACTTAAGTGGTGTGTTTATTGTTTAGAGTTAACATGCTCATGTGCCACTAGTCATAGGGTGCCGTGACCATATAATAGCTCACGACACGCCCATATGTTTAAATCTGCTTCGCTGCATAATTCATAGGTGAGGCTAATTTAGCCTCAAAGGGGGGAATATGTGGTGTTTTTTCCTTGACTATTGTTTAAATAATACATAGTGGTAAGATACATTAATAACCTTTAATGCCATATACTCATAAGAAAAGGATCAACATGAAACAACATTTATAGGCATGTACAGGCATGTACGGACATGTGCTGGATCAGAATGAAATAGGGGAAAGGGGACTTTCCACTCAAGCAGGAGTGAGGGCAATGTGCCAGCTGGTTGAAAGGGTAAAACAAATGCAAACTGGAAAACTGGAAAGAACCAGAAAACCTAAACTATGGCAAAAGAGCACAAACAACCATGACTCAACATAGTGACCTAATGAGAGGTGTGCTCGTATTCTTTAAAAATGGAGGAGGGTGAAACTTCCACCATTATGATTGGATCCTCTTGCTCCTCCGCCTTTCTGATTGGCTAAAACACGATCTGGTGACGTCTCAGAAGGAGGCGCTTCTGAACAGAATAAAAGGGGGAGCAGAGCAGCCAGAACTTCAGATCGATCTCGTCGAGGTACCAGCTGGTAGCGCCGCCTTCACTCTATTGCTTGGTAGTGCAGTTCAGACATTGTTTGGATTGTAATATCATTGTGATACAGTGAATAAAGATCTTCAGTGTTGGGAAGTCTCTGTCTACGTGGTCTTCTTCGGATGCTTGGTCCAGAGTGATAATTGGTTTCTTTACAAGAGTTAATTGGTTCCAGAGTGCTAATTGTTGAGAAGTCCAGGAGCGTGGAATTTTCCACCACAGGACCAGCCCTGAGAGTGAGACGCTGGAGCTGAGTGTTGACCCTGCTGGCAGTAGGCAAGGTCTGACGAAGCAGCATCCCCAGGCCAGTACTGTGCTCTAGGCCAGCTCTGATCTGCACTGGTTGAGCTGGCACCAGCTTCAGTGTGTGAAGTGGGAAGCACAACTCTGGGACAGCGACGTTGGCGAATCACTGCCTCACCCTCACGGTTTTCTGGTTCCTGGAACTCCATAACCGTATTACCATGTTGAACAGGCTCTGATGGTAGGTCCCGGGCCTCCAGGAGGGACTCCTCTGCCAAATGGACCTGTTGAGGAAGCTGCACCCCTTGCAGTAGCGAATCGCGGTCGGTTCTCTTCTGCCGATCCTGCAGCCTAGAGAAAATAAAAATCAGAAGAGCACATTTTTCAGTCATTATTTGTGTGTTATTTATCTTGTGTAAATATGTAAGTTTTCATATTGAAGTGAACATATGAAGCTGTAAATATCAACTCACCAGGAGGACACAGTGGTGTTGTTTATGGTCACCAGTAAAAGGTTGGTGTTGTCCAGTATGTCTTTGCAGTCCTCTATTAACTGCTTGATATGACAATAAGTCATGACAATCGACTGAGGTATTGCAAATGTTTTGCCTTTATTGTCCTTTGGCCTATTTCTGGCTTCCCGGAACTCTTTGTAGAGTCTGAGTGCAACACACTCAGAAATCCTGTTTATGTCAGGTCTGTGGGCAGCCTGGCCATGAACCATGAACAATCTGCAAGTAGATGACAAGATGACATAATCCAAATTATGTGCGTGCACTGTAAATACATACAAGTGAATACACATGTACATATACCCATACACAAATATTACAAATATACTGTACTGTATATCAGAGGCAGATACCTCTCAGCTGCTTGCTGGCCTGGAGCAGAGCCGCTGCGCTTCCGAGAAGCTCTCCAGGGTCCTGGCAAAGTCTTCTTGTTTTTCAAGGAGTATTTGGTTGGGGACTTGTCAATAGGATCCAGGCAGGAGTACAGTTTCAATATCTCTGCTATCTCAGAGTTTGAGAGAGCTGTTACTGTACGATTGAGGCTGACAAGATACCCTGCCAAGGCATCAACTACCTCCCATCCGGGAATTCCTCGAGGGTCACACCGACTGTCCTGTGATATGAAATGTAAACAAAACCAATTCTTGTACAGATAATTTAAGAGAAATGGTTAAGGTACAGACATTTCTAATGGTGAGGCATTAGCCACTTTACCGGAGTTGTGGGCCCACTATCCTCAAACGGGGAGCTGGCTGGACTGCTAGACACACCACTTTCAAGAGCAGGTTCCTATTATTTGTAAACAATGAGGTTGGAAATTGAAAAAAAGTTTACAGTAAAAATATTTTGGCTCGCTCATCATCAAATTGTTATCACATCATTACCTGAGATGAACACAGGAAAGATACATCAGTGGCCTGGGGCAGAGTCACGTCAGGACATTCATCCTCCTGAGTTTCATCCAGCATCTCTGGCGGAATGGCAATTTCCTCCTGCGTACTCAGAAGATCTCCCCTGTCAGACTGCTTCAGCAAATACTCAACCGCAATACACTCTCCTGCCATAGGTAGTCAACAGAAAGAAAGACAAAAGAAAGACAAAAAAGTAAAATGAGTGAGTGAACAAAGGTGTAATCTTCAGGTAATATCTGACAGTTTGGTCAGAATTTTTTCTAGCATGTGTGCCCATTGAATCTTACCGGTAGGTTTCCCCGGGGGTATAAACTCTGGAAGAAGTCCACTTCCCAGGACTCTGTTGCTCAGGGCGTTCACACTGGACATCAAACGTACGTCATACATCTTTGTGCGTGACGTAGCACTCATAGCCAGAGCTTGTTGAGACCTATTGTGGTTCCATCTGGATAACCCCTCAAGCAAGTACATCTGCGTGTGTAGAGCATTGCATCTCCACCCTGGCAAGAAAAAAATCATTGGTGAAAGAGTGTAATGACAACTTAAAGGGATATTCCGCCATTTTTGGAAATACGCTCATTTTCCACCTCCCCTCGAGCAAAACAATCGATATTTACCTTGTTCCCGTTCATCCAGCCATTCTGTGAGTCTGGCGATACAACTTTTAGCTTCAGCCTAGCATAGATCATTGAATCGGATTAGACCATTAGCTTCTCGCCTGCTAGCTTCATGTTTAAAAGTGACTAAGATTTCTGGTAATTTTCCCATTTAAAACGTGTCTCCTCTCAAGTTAGAAAGTGCAATAAGACCAACTGAAAATGAAACCTGGCGTTTTTCTAGGCTGATTTGACATGGAACTACACTCTCATCTGGCGTAATAATCAAGGCAACTTGCAAACGTACTGAAGGCGCAGTGATATCGTACGCAGCATCTGAAAATAGTCCCCATAGACAACAAGCAGTAGTAGTGCCAGTAGGTTGCAAGTTGCCTTGATTATTACGCCAGATGAGAGTGTAGTTCCATGTCAAATCAGCCTAGAAAAACGCCAGGTTTCATTTTCAGTTGGTCTTATTGCACTTTCTAACTTGAGAGGAGACACGTTTTAAATGAGAAAATTACCAGAAATCTTAGTCACTTTTAAACATGAAGCTAGCAGGCGAGAAGCTAATGGTCTAATCCGATTCAATGATCTATGCTAGGCTGGAGCTAAAAGTTGTATCGCCAGACTCACAGAATGGCTGGATGAACGGGAACAAGGTAAATATCGATTGTTTTGCTCGAGGGGAGGTGGAAAATGAGCGTATTTCCAAAAATGGCGGAATATCCCTTTAATACACAGCATTCATTAACAAAGGTTTAAAATATTTAGTGTTTCAGCTTGCCTGGGATGAAACCACACTGGTGCCGATGAAAACTCTCCAGAGAGGAGGATCCTCTACCACACCTTAGGACGTCCAGTATTTTGCCTCCTTTCTCCAGGCCTGATCCAATATTGGTGTACAGCTGTACACCAGGTGGATCCTGGATGCAGGGTAGGTGTTTTTGTTGTGCCTCCCACACAAGAGACATGCTCTCATGGTTAATGAGACGCAAGCCACTTGTGTCTGTCAGGTACCACATGGAGTCCAACAGTTGCTGGATCAAGGCACGCGTCTCCTCAACCCCTCGGGTTCTCCTGCGGCAGTGCTTGACCAGCTCATTTGCAGTGATGCACCCGAACACCTGAGAGTCGGTGGGTGTGTGACCCTGGTGCTTCTTTTTCACCTCTGCCCTCTTGGCCTCCTTGAGGCGGAGGATGTCCTCTTTGTCCCACTCAAATATACAGGTCGACAACTTGGAGCAGAATGTGCCATAGAGTGGATGGTGCTCCGTAGTAAGGCCCCTGGTGAACCGCCTCATAAAATGGAAAATATCCAGTCTCACTGTAGATCTCCATGGCCGAAACCAAGTGAGAACTGGACCCACCCCTATGACAATAAGCAACAGACAGTAAATAAACACATCTCTGTTTGTTTCCAGTACCAAATGCATTGGTCTCTTGCCAAGCCTACTGTTTATCAAATGGTATTCATAAGACACATCACAACACACATTGAAGGCAACATACCCGTTTCACTGCAGCAGTCTCTGTCCACATATATAGCGTCTGGCTCTGGCTCACCAGCATCTTCATAGCGTCGGACGATGCCTTGACAAAGGTCATCAAGGCCAGCCCCCTCACCAGTGGTCAGCACAGAATTCAGTACCTGCCCAAATTCATTCCCAACGTTTGACATCCATGTGGCTGTGCCCTCAATGCCACCAGCGAGTTTTTTGGTGATCTAAATGAAAAAAAAAGAATGTCTCAGAAATCATCAGCTATGCTAACAAACTGAATGGAATCAAGTTTACATACAGTAGGTTTACATTTACCTTCTTAGTAGAATCCAGTTTCAAGATTCTACCAAACGTTGAAGTAATGACACCCTTCAACTCGTCATGGTGACTCAGGATGTCATTGGCATGAACCGTCTCAAACCACTGGGCCAGGGGCAGG
The DNA here is from genome assembly GCF_963854185.1 of Sardina pilchardus. NCBI lineage: Eukaryota > Metazoa > Chordata > Actinopteri > Clupeiformes > Clupeidae > Sardina > Sardina pilchardus. The sequence continues at coordinate 3,956,586 of NC_085009.1, forward strand.
GGACTGAAAGGTGGTGGCGGCTGATACACAGCTTCAGACTGGGTGAGGACACAGGACTTTTTGTGGACCTCACAATCTGTGAGGTAGTCGATAGTATGCCTGGCCCACTCCTCACTATGTATCTCCTGCAAGGCCTGTTGCAAATAGCTGGAGCTGTTCCCTGCTGTCCTTGGGCGCAGCATCGCAACACACCTCCTGTCAAGTGCCAAATGGGTTGTGAGGACAGCTGGGAATTTGAAACGGTGGGAGGGGTCAAGCTGATTTAAAATCTCACAGCTCCAAGGGCACACTGGACTCATGCATTTACTGCACCTGGGATAGTCTCCACCCACCAGGTAATATTTTGAGTCAATATCAATAACCTCCCTTACTTTTGGGTAAATGCCAGAATGGTGCATCTTCCTATTGCACTGGGTGCATTTCAGAGGGATGCCCCACATCCGCATTGGAGCCCACAGGAACATCCGTTGGCGGAAATAACTGAGTGGATCAGGAGGTGAGATGGATTTGGTGGGGCTGGGGGGGTGAAACCAGTTCTGAGACAGGTTTTGTCTCAGCTGTCCAGTGCTGTCATACAAAATGTGGGCAATCCACTCCTGGTCAGCAGGCTGGATGACTCTGGTAAACTGCTTGGGAAGAAAACTTGCCCAGTTTACCTTAGGGGGCTGCAGGGTGAACAGCTGTCGTGGTGGTGCCGTCGATGTCTCACGGTCTGTGGGAGGAGAAGGAACAGGGGCAGGAACATTGGGTGGGTCACTGTGTTGCTGTGTCATCAGTGTCGTGCTTTCTGCTATGGGAGTGGCAGGAGAAGGAACATCTGGGAGGTCTGTTGGAAGACTCAAAAGGTGACAGTCTTCTATGTGCTGTAATAATCCAACAGCCCCCCAGGCCTTTACACCACACTGCTCACACTCCTCCTGGACGTGGAAGTCTGACAGGTGCTGCGTGTAGTCCTCGCACATCACCTCCTGACTACACAGCGAGCACATCATTGACCCCTGGGAGCGTGGGACTGCTCTGCCTGCACTGGCCTGTGGAGATGACTCTTTTGCTGTGCTGGCCTGGGAACCGTCACCTGTTCTAGCCGCAGCACTGGCCTGTGGAGGCTGTTCTTTTCCAGCTGTGCTGGCCTGGGAACCTGGGGCTGCAGCACCTGTCTCTGAACTTCCAGCCGCAGAACTGACCTGTGGCGCACTCAGCTGACCTGCACTGGCTGCTGCTGTCCCTGCCATCTGTGCTGACTGGGAAAAACAACACTGGGTTTACATTTAAAGTATATTTCCCCTAAGGCTAAAAATACTCTGCACTCAAATAAATACATACTCACACTGATTATCACTGAAAAACAAACAATAGAGCAGAGGAGAAACCATTTCCATTACGTTTTCCAGTATATTTGCATCACATCACAGTTTTAATGATTCAATAGCATCACTTACCTGGTGGTATCCGCAGTTGCAGGGGATCTTCTTCCCAAAAATGTCTGTTCCCCTGACAGTTTGGCCAAATCGAGGGGTCAGTGGACAATTTTTTATCCTATCTAGGACTGCCTTCCACCGTCTGCTCCCAGGTCTCTGGCCAGTGGAAAACCTGTACCTCCCCTGGGCAAACAGGACCATAACGCCGGCCCAGTACGCATCCGGTTTCCCTTCCTTTGGCATCTCTATAGGACAATTTGAAGAGTTTATAGGAAAGAGGATATAATTTTAAACGCTATATCCACCATTGTAATTAATCATCATTAAATATATTTGTTACAATCTGTTTTCTATCAAAACAACACAATAGCAACTTGATTGATATTTCCTGGAATACACAATTGAATAACATGACTTTTAAATAATGGATAGTGTTTTGGAATCAAATTAGTCATTTATTTCAGTCAGAAAGTGAATCCATAGGTCATCACGCAATTCAGGCTAGCTCTTCAACGAGGGTCATCGCGCTTACGTCACTCGATTATTATAAAACCACACAACATCACCTCAGGCAAAACGTTAACGGTTTTCACGTCAGGTCTACAACACAAAACATAGTTTAAGATGACCACCACATATCGTAGAAAAATCTCTGAAACGTCGACGAGATTAGCCCAAACAAACAAACAAACTAACAAAAAAAAAGAGGCTAATTTACGTTACCCTACCTACAAATGGTTTATCTAGTCTATCCCTTAAATAATTAACCTTACACAAATACATGTCGTAGCACAATATGAATGTGTGAAAGACACCAAATATATAGCAGTTTAACTTAAAAAGTTAATTACAGCGGTCGTCAATTACGGTAGCCTACCGCTAACTTATAGGGCAAACGTTAACGTTATCTCCGTCGTTACGTTACCCTTTCAACATTAATCTAAAGGAACTAGCAAAACCAACACCCTTTAAATGATATACCATAACGTTAGCCTTTTTAAATGATTATTTCAAGTCTAGTATTATCATAACACGTACGACCGTACGTACCTGGCGTAAACATAATTTACATCTAAACTAGCGTTACGGTTACGACCCAACTAAACCTATAACCCCACACACTATTTACAGTCTTAATAGACGAGTTAAACCGTATTTAATTAATTCGTACTTACTTTTAATATCCTGAAGCTAGGTACGTGTCTCCGTTAAATTATATTACCTCAGACTGATAATTGAGCGTCGAGAAAAGTATGTTACCTGTAACTACACGGTGGCCATCCAATCAGCGACGAGAATCGCACGGCAACCGTACGCTGTAAGAGGGCAACGGTGACTCGCCAATCAGAAGACCGTGCGTCGAGGCAGCGTTTGTTGATTGGCTCTTTTGCCCCTTCTTAGCAACGTTAGGAGCTGCGTTAGGACCTGCGTTAGGACTTCGTTCGAATGTGTTAGGATTTGTTAGGAGATGTTAGGAACTGATAGGAACTGTTAGGACTTTGTTAGGAACTGTTAGGACTTTGTTAGGACTTGTTAGGACTTTGTTAGGACTTGTTAGGACTCTGTTAGAACTTGTTAGGACTTGTAAAAGCAGTCCATTTACTGGAGGGTACGGCCACCTCGTCACTGGGGCAGCTTTATTGGAAAGTTTTCCACCGGAAAGGCATTGTGGTTGCCGATAACGTAGGAGCAATTGTGAGAGGTCAGAAAATACGACCCTGTCACATTGGAAAGAGGGAGAGCCGCTGTGCGGATGCAAACGACGAGGATGGGATTCGAACCCACGCGTGCAGAGCACAATGGATTAGCAGTCCATCGCCTTAACCACTCGGCCACCTCGTCACTGGGTCAGCTGCATTGGAAAGTTTTCCAACAGATAGGTGTTGGTTGAGGTTGCTGATTATGTTGGCACAGTTGTGAGAGGTCAGAAAATACAACCCTTGACAATACTGTCACAATAGAAAGATGGAGACCCCCTGTGCAGATGCAAGCGATGAGGATGGGATTCGAACCGACGCGTGCAGAGCACAATGGATTAGCAGTCCATCGCCTTAACCACTCGGCCACCTCGTCACTTATGCACATGGCTATTTTTTTTCGACAAAATAGGTCAGAATTCCCAACAAGGACAGAAAAACTGAAACTCATGTGACTTTCATGAAGTGAGGCCCAAAATATCCCCTCCGACAAAACTCTCATCTTGGAAGGAGAGTACACCCTCCTTACGGATGTGCCCGACGAGGATGGGATTCCAACCCACGCGTGCAGAGCACAATGGATTAGCAGTCCATCGCCTTAACCACTCGGCCACCTCGTCACTGGGTCAGCTGCATTGGAAAGTTTTCCAACAGATAGGTGTTGGTTGAGGTTGCTGATTATGTTGGCACAGTTGTGAGAGGTCAGAAAATACAACCCTTGACAATACTGTCACAATAGAAAGATGGAGACCCCCTGTGCAGATGCAAGCGATGAGGATGGGATTCGAACCCACGCGTGCAGAGCACAATGGATTAGCAGTCCATCGCCTTAACCACTCGGCCACCTCGTCACTGGGGCAGCTTTATTGGAAAGTTTTCCACCGGAAAGGCATTGTGGTTGCCGATAACGTAGGAGCAATTGTGAGAGGTCAGAAAATACGACCCTGTCACATTGGAAAGAGGGAGAGCCGCTGTGCGGATGCAAACGACGAGGATGGGATTCGAACCCACGCGTGCAGAGGACAATGGATTAGCAGTCCATCGCCTTAACCACTGGGCCACCTCGTCACTTATGCACATGGCTATTTTTTTTCGACAAAATAGGTCAGAATTCCCAACAAGGACAGAAAAACTGAAACTCATGTGACTTTCATGAAGTGAGGCCCAAAATATCCCCTCCGACAAAACTCTCATCTTGGAAGGAGAGTACACCCTCCTTACGGATGTGCCCGACGAGGATGGGATTCGAACCCACGCGTGCAGAGCACAATGGATTAGCAGTCCATCGCCTTAACCACTCGGCCACCTCGTCACTGGGTCAGCTGCATCGGAAAGTTTTCCAACAGATAGGTGTTGGTTGAGGTTGCTGATTATGTTGGCACAGTTGTGAGAGGTCAGAAAATACAACCCTTGACAATACTGTCACAATAGAAAGAGGGAGACCCCCTGTGCAGATGCAAACGACGAGGATGGGATTCGAACCCATGCGTGCAGAGCACAATGGATTAGCAGTCCATCGCCTTAACCACTCGGCCACCTCGTCACTGGGGCAGCTTTATTGGATAGTTTTCCACCGGAAAGGCATTGTGGTTGCCGATAACGTAGGAGCAATTGTGAGAGGTCAGAAAATACGACCCTGTCACATTGGAAAGAGGGAGAGCCGCTGTGCGGATGCAAACGACGAGGATGGGATTCGAACCCACGCGTGCAGAGCACAATGGATTAGCAGTCCATCGCCTTAACCACTCGGCCACCTCGTCACTTATGCACATGGCTATTTTTTTTCGACAAAATAGGTCAGAATTCCCAACAAGGACAGAAAAACTGAAACTCATGTGACTTTCATGAAGTGAGGCCCAAAATATCCCCTCCGACAAAACTCTCATCTTGGAAGGAGAGTACACCCTCCTTACGGATGTGCCCGACGAGGATGGGATTCGAACCCACGCGTGCAGAGCACAATGGATTAGCAGTCCATCGCCTTAACCACCTCGTCACTGGGTCAGCTGCATTTGAAAGTTTTCCAACCGATAGGTGTTGGTTGAGGTTGCTGATTATGTTGGCACAGTTGTGAGAGGTCAGAAAATACAACCCTTGACAATACTGTCACAATAGAAAGAGGGAGACCCCCTGTGCAGATGCAAACGACGAGGATGGGACTCGAACCCACGCGTGCAGAGCACAATGGATTAGCAGTCCATCGCCTTAACCACTCGGCCACCTCGTCACTGGGGCAGCTTTATTGGATAGTTTTCCACCGGAAAGGCATTGTGGTTGCCGATAACGTAGGAGCAATTGTGAGAGGTCAGAAAATACGACCCTGTCACATTGGAAAGAGGGAGAGGCGCTGTGCGGATGCAAACGACGAGGATGGGATTCAAACCCACGCGTGCAGAGCACAATGGATTAGCAGTCCATCGCCTTAACCACTCGGCCACCTCGTCACTGGGTCAGCTGCATTGGAAAGTTTTCCAACAGATAGGTGTTGGTTGAGGTTGCTGATTATGTTGGCACAGTTGTGAGAGGTCAGAAAATACAACCCTTGACAATACTGTCACAATAGAAAGATGGAGACCCCCTGTGCAGATGCAAGCGATGAGGATGGGATTCGAACCCACGCGTGCAGAGCACAATGGATTAGCAGTCCATCGCCTTAACCACTCGGCCACCTCGTCACTGGGGCAGCTTTATTGGAAAGTTTTCCACCGGAAAGGCATTGTGGTTGCCGATAATGTAGTAGCAATTGTTTGAGGTCAGAAAATACGACCCTGTCACATTGGAAAGAGGGAGAGCCGCTGTGCGGATGCAAACGACGAGGATGGGATTCCAACCCACGCGTGCAGAGCACAATGGATTAGCAGTCCATCGCCTTAACCACTCGGCCACCTCGTCACTGGGTCAACTGCATTGGAAAGTTTTCCAACAGATAGGTGTTGGTTGAGGTTGCTGATTATGTTGGCACAGTTGTGAGAGGTCAGAAAATACAACCCTTGACAATACTGTCACAATAGAAAGAGGGAGACCCCCTGTGCAGATGCAAACGACGAGGATGGGATTCGAACCCACGCGTGCAGAGCACAATGGATTAGCAGTCCATCGCCTTAACCACTCGGCCACCTCGTCACTGGGGCAGATTTATTGGATAGTTTTCCACCGGAAAGGCATTGTGGTTGCCGATAACGTAGGAGCAATTGTGAGAGGTCAGAAAATACGACCCTGTCACATTGGAAAGAGGGAGAGCCGCTGTGCGGATGCAAACGACGAGGATGGGATTCGAACCCACGCGTGCAGAGCACAATGGATTAGCAGTCCATCGCCTTAACCACTCGGCCACCTCGTCACTTATGCACATGGCTATTTTTTTTCGACAAAATAGGTCAGAATTCCCAACAAGGACAGAAAAACTGAAACTCATGTGACTTTCATGAAGTGAGGCCCAAAATATCCCCTCCGACAAAACTCTCATCTTGGATGGAGAGTACACCCTCCTTACGGATGTGCCCGACGAGGATGGGATTCGAACCCACGCGTGCAGAGCACAATGGATTAGCCGTCCATCGCCTTAACCACTCGGCCACCTCGTCACTGGGTCAGCTGCATTGGAAAGTTTTCCAACAGATAGGTGTTGGTTGAGGTTGCTGATTATGTTGGCACAGTTGTGAGAGGTCAGAAAATACAACCCTTGACAAAACTGTCACAATAGAAAGAGGGAGACCCCCTGTGCAGATGCAAACGACGAGGATGGGATTCGAACCCACGCGTGCAGAGCACAATGGATTAGCAGTCCATCGCCTTAACCACTCGGCCACCTCGTCACTGGGGCAGCTTTATTGGAAAGTTTTCCACCGGAAAGGCATTGTGGTTGCCGATAACGTAGGAGCAATTGTGAGAGGTCAGAAAATACGACCCTGTCACATTGGAAAGAGGGAGAGCCGCTGTGCGGATGCAAACGACGAGGATGGGATTCGAACCCACGCGTGCAGAGGACAATGGATTAGCAGTCCATCGCCTTAACCACTCGGCCACCTCGTCACTTATGCACATGGCTATTTTTTTTCGACAAAATAGGTCAGAATTCCCAACAAGGACAGAAAAACTGAAACTCATGTGACTTTCATGAAGTGAAGCCCAAAATATCCCCTCCGACAAAACTCTCATCTTGGAAGGAGAGTACACCCTCCTTACGGATGTGCCCGACGAGGATGGGATTCGAACCCACGCGTGCAGAGCACAATGGATTAGCAGTCCATCGCCTTAACCACTCGGCCACCTCGTCACTGGGTCAGCTGCATCGGAAAGTTTTCCAACAGATAGGTGTTGGTTGAGGTTGCTGATTATGTTGGCACAGTTGTGAGAGGTCAGAAAATACAACCCTTGACAATACTGTCACAATAGAAAGAGGGAGACCCCCTGTGCAGATGCAAACGACGAGGATGGGATTCGAACCCACGCGTGCAGAGCACAATGGATTAGCAGTCCATCGCCTTAACCACTCGGCCACCTCGTCACTGGGGCAGCTTTATTGGAAAGTTTTCCACCGGAAAGGCATTGTGGTTGCCGATAACGTAGGAGCAATTGTGAGAGGTCAGAAAATACGACCCTGTCACATTGGAAAGAGGGAGAGCCGCTGTGCGGATGCAAACGACGAGGATGGGATTCGAACCCACGCGTGCAGAGGACAATGGATTAGCAGTCCATCGCCTTAACCACTCGGCCACCTCGTCACTTATGCACATGGCTATTTTTTTTCGACAAAATAGGTCAGAATTCCCAACAAGGACAGAAAAACTGAAACTCATGTGACTTTCATGAAGTGAGGCCCAAAATATCCCCTCCGACAAAACTCTCATCTTGGAAGGAGAGTACACCCTCCTTACGGATGTGCCCGACGAGGATGGGATTCGAACCCACGCGTGCAGAGCACAATGGATTAGCAGTCCATCGCCTTAACCACCTCGTCACTGGGTCAGCTGCATTTGAAAGTTTTCCAACCGATAGGTGTTGGTTGAGGTTGCTGATTATGTTGGCACAGTTGTGAGAGGTCAGAAAATACAACCCTTGACAATACTGTCACAATAGAAAGAGGGAGACCCCCTGTGCAGATGCAAACGACGAGGATGGGACTCGAACCCACGCGTGCAGAGCACAATGGATTAGCAGTCCATCGCCTTAACCACTCGGCCACCTCGTCACTGGGGCAGCTTTATTGGATAGTTTTCCACCGGAAAGGCATTGTGGTTGCCGATAACGTAGGAGCAATTGTGAGAGGTCAGAAAATACGACCCTGTCACATTGGAAAGAGGGAGAGGCGCTGTGCGGATGCAAACGACGAGGATGGGATTCAAACCCACGCGTGCAGAGCACAATGGATTAGCAGTCCATCGCCTTAACCACTCGGCCACCTCGTCACTGGGTCAGCTGCATTGGAAAGTTTTCCAACAGATAGGTGTTGGTTGAGGTTGCTGATTATGTTGGCACAGTTGTGAGAGGTCAGAAAATACAACCCTTGACAATACTGTCACAATAGAAAGATGGAGACCCCCTGTGCAGATGCAAGCGATGAGGATGGGATTCGAACCCACGCGTGCAGAGCACAATGGATTAGCAGTCCATCGCCTTAACCACTCGGCCACCTCGTCACTGGGGCAGCTTTATTGGAAAGTTTTCCACCGGAAAGGCATTGTGGTTGCCGATAATGTAGTAGCAATTGTTTGAGGTCAGAAAATACGACCCTGTCACATTGGAAAGAGGGAGAGCCGCTGTGCGGATGCAAACGACGAGGATGGGATTCCAACCCACGCGTGCAGAGCACAATGGATTAGCAGTCCATCGCCTTAACCACTCGGCCACCTCGTCACTGGGTCAACTGCATTGGAAAGTTTTCCAACAGATAGGTGTTGGTTGAGGTTGCTGATTATGTTGGCACAGTTGTGAGAGGTCAGAAAATACAACCCTTGACAATACTGTCACAATAGAAAGAGGGAGACCCCCTGTGCAGATGCAAACGACGAGGATGGGATTCGAACCCACGCGTGCAGAGCACAATGGATTAGCAGTCCATCGCCTTAACCACTCGGCCACCTCGTCACTGGGGCAGATTTATTGGATAGTTTTCCACCGGAAAGGCATTGTGGTTGCCGATAACGTAGGAGCAATTGTGAGAGGTCAGAAAATACGACCCTGTCACATTGGAAAGAGGGAGAGCCGCTGTGCGGATGCAAACGACGAGGATGGGATTCGAACCCACGCGTGCAGAGCACAATGGATTAGCAGTCCATCGCCTTAACCACTCGGCCACCTCGTCACTTATGCACATGGCTATTTTTTTTCGACAAAATAGGTCAGAATTCCCAACAAGGACAGAAAAACTGAAACTCATGTGACTTTCATGAAGTGAGGCCCAAAATATCCCCTCCGACAAAACTCTCATCTTGGAAGGAGAGTACACCCTCCTTACGGATGTGCCCGACGAGGATGGGATTCGAACCCACGCGTGCAGAGCACAATGGATTAGCAGTCCATCGCCTTAACCACTCGGCCACCTCGTCACTGGGTCAGCTGCATTGGAAAGTTTTCCAACAGATAGGTGTTGGTTGAGGTTGCTGATTATGTTGGCACAGTTGTGAGAGGTCAGAAAATACAACCCTTGACAAAACTGTCACAATAGAAAGAGGGAGACCCCCTGTGCAGATGCAAACGACGAGGATGGGATTCGAACCCACGCGTGCAGAGCACAATGGATTAGCAGTCCATCGCCTTAACCACTCGGCCACCTCGTCACTGGGGCAGCTTTATTGGAAGGTTTTCCACCGGAAAGGCATTGTGGTTGCCGATAACGTAGGAGCAATTGTGAGAGGTCAGAAAATACGACCCTGTCACATTGGAAAGAGGGAGAGCCGCTGTGCGGATGCAAACGACGAGGATGGGATTCGAACCCACGCGTGCAGAGGACAATGGATTAGCAGTCCATCGCCTTAACCACTCGGCCACCTCGTCACTTATGCACATGGCTATTTTTTTTCGACAAAATAGGTCAGAATTCCCAACAAGGACAGAAAAACTGAAACTCATGTGACTTTCATGAAGTGAAGCCCAAAATATCCCCTCCGACAAAACTCTCATCTTGGAAGGAGAGTACACCCTCCTTACGGATGTGCCCGACGAGGATGGGATTCGAACCCACGCGTGCAGAGCACAATGGATTAGCAGTCCATCGCCTTAACCACTCGGCCACCTCGTCACTGGGTCAGCTGCATCGGAAAGTTTTCCAACAGATAGGTGTTGGTTGAGGTTGCTGATTATGTTGGCACAGTTGTGAGAGGTCAGAAAATACAACCCTTGACAATACTGTCACAATAGAAAGAGGGAGACCCCCTGTGCAGATGCAAACGACGAGGATGGGATTCGAACCCACGCGTGCAGAGCACATTGGATTAGCAGTCCATCGCCTTAACCACTCGGCCACCTCGTCACTGGGGCAGCTTTATTGGATAGTTTTCCACCGGAAAGGCATTGTGGTTGCCGATAACGCAGGAGCAATTGTGAGAGGTCAGAAAATACGACCCTGTCACATTGGAAAGAGGGAGAGCCGCTGTGCGGATGCAAACGACGAGGATGGGATTCGAACCCACGCGTGCAGAGCACAATGGATTAGCAGTCCATCGCCTTAACCACTCGGCCACCTCGTCACTGGGTCAGCTGCATTGGAAAGTTTTCAAAAGATAGGTGTTGGTTGAGGTTGCTGATTGTGTTGGCACAGTTGTGAGAGGTCAGAAAATACAACCCTTGACAATACTGTCACAATAGAAAGATGGAGACCCCCTGTGCAGATGCAAGCGACGAGGATGGGATTCGAACCCACGCGTGCAGAGCACAATGGATTAGCAGTCCATCGCCTTAACCACTCGGCCATCTCGTCACTGGGGCAGCTTTATTGGAAAGTTTTCCACCGGAAAGGCATTGTGGTTGCCGATAACGTAGGAGCAATTGTGAGAGGTCAGAAAATACGACCCTGTCACATTGGAAAGAGGGAGAGCCGCTGTGCGGATGCAAACGACGAGGATGGGATTCGAACCCACGCGTGCAGAGCACAATGGATTAGCAGTCCATCGCCTTAACCACTCGGCCACCTCGTCACTTATGCACATGGCTATTTTTTTTCGACAAAATAGGTCAGAATTCCCAACAAGGACAGAAAAACTGAAACTCATGTGACTTTCATGAAGTGAGGCCCAAAATATCCCCTCCGACAAAACTCTCATCTTGGAAGGAGAGTACACCCTCCTTACGGATGTGCCCGACGAGGATGGGATTCGAACCCACGCGTGCAGAGCACAATGGATTAGCAGTCCATCGCCTTAACCACTCGGCCACCTCGTCACTGGGTCAGCTGCATTGGAAAGTTTTCCAACAGATAGGTGTTGGTTGAGGTTGCTGATTATGTTGGCACAGTTGTGAGAGGTCAGAAAATACAACCCTTGACAATACTGTCACAATAGAAAGAGGGAGACCCCCTGTGCAGATGCAAACGACGAGGATGGGATTCGAACCCACGCGTGCAGAGCACAATGGATTAGCAGTCCATCGCCTTAACCACTCGGCCACCTCGTCACTGGGGCAGCTTTATTGGATAGTTTTCCACCGGAAAGGCATTGTGGTTGCCGATAACGTAGGAGCAATTGTGAGAGGTCAGAAAATACGACCCTGTCACATTGGAAAGAGGGAGAGCCGCTGTGCGGATGCAAACGACGAGGATGGGATTCGAACCCACGCGTGCAGAGCACAATGGATTAGCAGTCCATCGCCTTAACCACTCGGCCACCTCGTCACTGGGTCAGCTGCATTGGAAAGTTTTCCAACAGATAGGTGTTGATTGAGGTTGCTGATTATGTTGGCACAGTTGTGAGAGGTCAGAAAATACAACCCTTGACAATACTGTCACAATAGAAAGATGGAGACCCCCTGTGCAGATGCAAGCGATGAGGATGGTATTCGAACCCACGCGTGCAGAGCACAATGGATTAGCAGTCCATCGCCTTAACCACTCGGCCACCTCGTCACTGGGGCAGCTTTATTGGAAAGTTTTCCACCGGAAAGGCATTGTGGTTGCCGATAACGTAGGAGCAATTGTGAGAGGTCAGAAAATACGACCCTGTCACATTGGAAAGAGGGAGAACCGCTGTGCGGATGCAAACGACGAGGATGGGATTCGAACCCACGCGTGCAGAGCACAATGGATTAGCAGTCCATCGCCTTAACCACTCGGCCACCTCGTCACTTATGCACATGGCTATTTTTTTTCGACAAAATAGGTCAGAATTCCCAACAAGGACAGAAAAACTGAAACTCATGTGACTTTCATGAAGTGAGGCCCAAAATATCCCCTCCGACAAAACTCTCATCTTGGAAGGAGAGTACACCCTCCTTACGGATGTGCCCGACGAGGATGGGATTCGAACCCACGCGTGCAGAGCACAATGGATTAGCAGTCCATCGCCTTAACCACTCGGCCACCTCGTCACTGGGTCAGCTGCATCGGAAAGTTTTCCAACAGATAGGTGTTGGTTGAGGTTGCTGATTATGTTGGCACAGTTGTGAGAGGTCAGAAAATACAACCCTTGACAATACTGTCACAATAGAAAGAGGGAGACCCCCTGTGCAGATGCAAACGACGAGGATGGGATTCGAACCCACGCGTGCAGAGCACAATGGATTAGCAGTCCATCGCCTTAACCACTCGGCCACCTCGTCACTGGGGCAGCTTTATTGGATAGTTTTCCACCGGAAAGGCATTGTGGTTGCCGATAACGTAGGAGCAATTGTGAGAGGTCAGAAAATACGACCCTGTCACATTGGAAAGAGGGAGAGCCGCTGTGCGGATGCAAACGACGAGGATGGGATTCGAACCCACGCGTGCAGAGCACAATGGATTAGCAGTCCATCGCCTTAACCACTCGGCCACCTCGTCACTTATGCACATGGCTATTTTTTTTCGACAAAATAGGTCAGAATTCCCAACAAGGACAGAAAAACTGAAACTCATGTGACTTTCATGAAGTGAGGCCCAAAATATCCCCTCCGACAAAACTCTCATCTTGGAAGGAGAGTACACCCTCCTTACGGATGTGCCCGACGAGGATGGGATTCGAACCCACGCGTGCAGAGCACAATGGATTAGCAGTCCATCGCCTTAACCACTCGGCCACCTCGTCACTGGGTCAGCTGCATTTGAAAGTTTTCCAACCCATAGGTGTTGGTTGAGGTTGCTGATTATGTTGGCACAGTTGTGAGAGGTCAGAAAATACAACCCTTGACAATACTGTCACAATAGAAAGAGGGAGACCCCCTGTGCAGATGCAAACGACGAGGATGGGACTCGAACCCACGCGTGCAGAGCACAATGGATTAGCAGTCCATCGCCTTAACCACTCGGCCACCTCGTCACTGGGGCAGCTTTATTGAATAGTTTTCCACCGGAAAGGCATTGTGGTTGCCGATAACGTAGGAGCAATTGTGAGAGGTCAGAAAATACGACCCTGTCACATTGGAAAGAGGGAGAGGCACTGTGCGGATGCAAACGACGAGGATGGGATTCAAACCCACGCGTGCAGAGCACAATGGATTGGCAGTCCATCGCCTTAACCACTCGGCCACCTCGTCACTGGGTCAGCTGCATTGGAAAGTTTTCCAACAGATAGGTGTTGGTTGAGGTTGCTGATTATGTTGGCACAGTTGTGAGAGGTCAGAAAATACAACCCTTGACAATACTGTCACAATAGAAAGATGGAGACCCCCTGTGCAGATGCAAGCGATGAGGATGGGATTCGAACCCACGCGTGCAGAGCACAATGGATTAGCAGTCCATCGCCTTAACCACTCGGCCACCTCGTCACTGGGGCAGCTTTATTGGAAAGTTTTCCACCGGAAAGGCATTTTGGTTGCCGATAACGTAGTAGCAATTGTGAGAGGTCAGAAAATACGACCCTGTCACATTGGAAAGAGGGAGAGCCGCTGTGCGGATGCAAACGACGAGGATGGGATTCGAACCCACGCGTGCAGAGCACAATGGATTAGCAGTCCATCGCCTTAACCACTCGGCCACCTCGTAACTTATGCACATGGCTATTTTTTTTCGACAAAATAGGTCAGAATTCCCAACAAGGACAGAAAAACTGAAACTCATGTGACTTTCATGAAGTGAGGCCCAAAATATCCCCTCCGACAAAACTCTCATCTTGGAAGGAGAGTACACCCTCCTTACGGATGTGCCCGACGAGGATGAGATTCCAACCCACGCGTGCAGAGCACAATGGATTAGCAGTCCATCGCCTTAACCAGGTCAGAAAATACAACCCTTGACAATACTGTCTGTAGCGCCCCCTAGTGTACAGCTGACTACGCCACCCCTTGAGTTATGCTAGTAATGGTAGAGCAAGGGGAACTCAGTCCCAATGAGTGTACAAACACAGGTTCCTTTTTCTTAGAAAAGTATAAAAATACAATCTTTATTAAATAGTTGAAGGCATTGTTTTGGTTGGTCAACACTTAACACAAAAAGGGAAAACAAAGGGAATTATACAGCCATCAGTATTTAACCTAGTCGAGCTGTGGATAGATAAGCACTGACAGGATACTGGGTCTCACTAACACACGTGAATAATTGCCACACCTTTTGAAGTAATACACACTAAGAGCACACACTGCACTGCACACCTCCTGCTATACTATGAAGCCTACTCAGAGGCTTTAGAGTTCACACGCCACAGCACTGCAAACAGTAAATGGAGTGAACCTGAGGTAACCCACTACCCTATAGCATGCTACACTTCACCCAGGCTGGGCTATCTGAGGCTATATGAGTACAATGAGGGGGGGAAAAAGGAAAACAATAGGGAAACAAAGAAAAGTGAGCCCCCTCTAACCTGCGGCTCACATGTGCTTCTCACTAACACATAAGCCTAAACCCCTAGCCCACAGGCTAGAAGGGGAAAGCAAATAAACAGACTAAACAAACCTAACAATACGGTGTGCACACGCAGACATCCAATCACACAACAGCAACAGTCATACAAACATACACTGTAGAGAACAGCAGCTTAGCAAGGAAGGTAGCCCTCCGGATCTCTAAAACAACAAACGCATCAAACAAAAGAATACACATTAAATACTGCAATGTCACATTATATCCTTTCTTTGCAGCATGACATCAGAACATGGTACACGTAGTATGATATCACCGTACTAAATCAAATGCACAAACAACCAAACAACTCACAATGGCCATAGGCCTTCACTCAAATGAATTAAAAGCTATAATGGTACTAGCGTAATACAGCCACATAAGTATACATTTTCCCACCCCTCCTGCATGCAGAGCCGCTATAAACATAAGGCCTACCCCCAAGACTATATCACAGGCACGCCATGGTCCAACCTGAGACATACCTGTTGCGGTACAAGTTTAGCGGCAAGCTGGTGGATGCGTAGGCTTCCCTGCTGATAGCCACATTAGCCAGCGAAGCGCTGGTGAGAAATTACATAACACCATATCAAAATAGGACCCGCAAAACACATTAACACGACTAGTGTGCTGGATAGCGTACCTTATCAAAACGGTAGACCTGTTCACACACGGCTCATCCCCTTCCACGCGCCGGTGGAGATGCTCACAACAGCTTTGCCGGTGCCCGCTCAGCCCCGCACTACCCAAACAAACACTCACTTAATATGACGGCCACAACTAGTAAAGTGAACAAAGTGAAGAAGTCGTTTTGTGCATACCTTTAGCTTGACGCCGCACCTAGGCCACTGCTACCTCCCTGTCGAGCTTGTGAGGTGCAAATGCTACTGGTGAGGACCCCAGGTGTCTTATACTATGCCCGCTCCCATAAAGTCAGGTGCCTTGTCAGTGCCCATAACGCTAATTAGTGACGTGGCAGGAGTGCAAAACAGCAAAACTAACCAGGCTACATGTCACAATAGAAAGATGGAGACCCCCTGTGCAGATGCAAGCGATGAGGATGGGATTCGAACCCACGCGTGCAGAGCACAATGGATTAGCAGTCCATCGCCTTAACCACTCGGCCACCTCGTCACTGGGGCAGCTTTATTGGAAAGTTTTCCACCGGAAAGGCATTGTGGTTGCCGATAACGTAGTAGCAATTGTGAGAGGTCAGAAAATACGACCCTGTCACATTGGAAAGAGGGAGAGCCGCTGTGCGGATGCAAACGACGAGGATGGGATTCGAACCCACGCGTGCAGAGCACAATGGATTAGCAGTCCATCGCCTTAACCACTCGGCCACCTCGTAACTTATGCACATGGCTATTTTTTTTCGACAAAATAGGTCAGAATTCCCAACAAGGACAGAAAAACTGAAACTCATGTGACTTTCATGAAGTGAGGCCCAAAATATCCCCTCCGACAAAACTCTCATCTTGGAAGGAGAGTACACCCTCCTTACGGATGTGCCCGACGAGGATGGGATTCCAACCCACGCGTGCAGAGCACAATGGATTAGCAGTCCATCGCCTTAACCACTCGGCCACCTCGTCACTGGGTCAACTGCATTGGAAAGTTTTCCAACAGATAGGTGTTGGTTGAGGTTGCTGATTATGTTGGCACAGTTGTGAGAGGTCAGAAAATACAACCCTTGACAATACTGTCACAATAGAAAGAGGGAGACCCCCTGTGCAGATGCAAACGACGAGGATGGGATTCGAACCCACGCGTGCAGAGCACAATGGATTAGCAGTCCATCGCCTTAACCACTCGGCCACCTCGTCACTGGGGCAGCTTTATTGGATAGTTTTCCACCGGAAAGGCATTGTGGTTGCCGATAACGTAGGAGCAATTGTGAGAGGTCAGAAAATACGACCCTGTCACATTGGAAAGAGGGAGAGCCGCTGTGCGGATGCAAACGACGAGGATGGGATTCGAACCCACGCGTGCAGAGCACAATGGATTAGCAGTCCATCGCCTTAACCACTCGGCCACCTCGTCACTTATGCACATGGCTATTTTTTTTCGACAAAATAGGTCAGAATTCCCAACAAGGACAGAAAAACTGAAACTCATGTGACTTTCATGAAGTGAGGCCCAAAATATCCCCTCCGACAAAACTCTCATCTTGGAAGGAGAGTACACCCTCCTTACGGATGTGCCCGACGAGGATGAGATTCCAACCCACGCGTGCAGAGCACAATGGATTAGCAGTCCATCGCCTTAACCACTCGGCCACCTCGTCACTGGGTCAACTGCATTGGAAAGTTTTCCAACAGATAGGTGTTGGTTGAGGTTGCTGATTATGTTGGCACAGTTGTGAGAGGTCAGAAAATACAACCCTTGACAATACTGTCACAATAGAAAGAGGGAGACCCCCTGTGCAGATGCAAACGACGAGGATGGGATTCGAACCCACGCGTGCAGAGCACAATGGATTAGCAGTCCATCGCCTTAACCACTCGGCCACCTCGTCACTGGGGCAGCTTTATTGGATAGTTTTCCACCGGAAAGGCATTGTGGTTGCCGATAACGTAGGAGCAATTGTGAGAGGTCAGAAAATACGACCCTGTCACATTGGAAAGAGGGAGAGCCGCTGTGCGGATGCAAACGACGAGGATGGGATTCGAACCACGCGTGCAGAGCACAATGGATTAGCAGTCCATCGCCTTAACCACTCGGCCACCTCGTCACTTATGCACATGGCTATTTTTTTTCGACAAAATAGGTCAGAATTCCCAACAAGGACAGAAAAACTGAAACTCATGTGACTTTCATGAAGTGAGGCCCAAAATATCCCCTCCGACAAAACTCTCATCTTGGAAGGAGAGTACACCCTCCTTACGGATGTGCCCGACGAGGATGGGATTCGAACCCACGCGTGCAGAGCACAATGGATTAGCAGTCCATCGCCTTAACCACTCGGCCACCTCGTCACTGGGTCAGCTGCATTTTAAAGTTTTCCAACCCATAGGTGTTGGTTGAGGTTGCTGATTATGTTGGCACAGTTGTGAGAGGTCAGAAAATACAACCCTTGACAATACTGTCACAATAGAAAGAGGGAGACCCCCTGTGCAGATGCAAACGACGAGGATGGGACTCGAACCCACGCGTGCAGAGCACAATGGATTAGCAGTCCATCGCCTTAACCACTCGGCCACCTCGTCACTGGGGCAGCTTTATTGGATAGTTTTCCACCGGAAAGGCATTGTGGTTGCCGATAACGTAGGAGCAATTGTGAGAGGTCAGAAAATACGACCCTGTCACATTGGAAAGAGGGAGAGGCACTGTGCGGATGCAAACGACGAGGATGGGATTCAAACCCACGCGTGCAGAGCACAATGGATTGGCAGTCCATCGCCTTAACCACTCGGCCACCTCGTCACTGGGTCAGCTGCATTGGAAAGTTTTCCAACAGATAGGTGTTGGTTGAGGTTGCTGATTATGTTGGCACAGTTGTGAGAGGTCAGAAAATACAACCCTTGACAATACTGTCTGTAGCGCCCCCTAGTGTACAGCTGACTACGCCACCCCTTGAGTTATGCTAGTAATGGTAGAGCAAGGGGAACTCAGTCCCAATGAGTGTACAAACACAGGTTCCTTTTTCTTAGAAAAGTATAAAAATACAATCTTTATTAAATAGTTGAAGGCATTGTTTTGGTTGGTCAACACTTAACACAAAAAGGGAAAACAAAGGGAATTATACAGCCATCAGTATTTAACCTAGTCGAGCTGTGGATAGATAAGCACTGACAGGATACTGGGTCTCACTAACACACGTGAATAATTGCCACACCTTTTGAAGTAATACACACTAAGAGCACACACTGCACTGCACACCTCCTGCTATACTATGAAGCCTACTCAGAGGCTTTAGAGTTCACACGCCACAGCACTGCAAACAGTAAATGGAGTGAACCTGAGGTAACCCACTACCCTATAGCATGCTACACTTCACCCAGGCTGGGCTATCTGAGGCTATATGAGTACAATGAGGGGGGGAAAAAGGAAAACAATAGGGAAACAAAGAAAAGTGAGCCCCCTCTAACCTGCGGCTCACATGTGCTTCTCACTAACACATAAGCCTAAACCCCTAGCCCACAGGCTAGAAGGGGAAAGCAAATAAACAGACTAAACAAACCTAACAATACGGTGTGCACACGCAGACATCCAATCACACAACAGCAACAGTCATACAAACATACACTGTAGAGAACAGCAGCTTAGCAAGGAAGGTAGCCCTCCGGATCTCTAAAACAACAAACGCATCAAACAAAAGAATACACATTAAATACTGCAATGTCACATTATATCCTTTCTTTGCAGCATGACATCAGAACATGGTACACGTAGTATGATATCACCGTACTAAATCAAATGCACAAACAACCAAACAACTCACAATGGCCATAGGCCTTCACTCAAATGAATTAAAAGCTATAATGGTACTAGCGTAATACAGCCACATAAGTATACATTTTCCCACCCCTCCTGCATGCAGAGCCGCTATAAACATAAGGCCTACCCCCAAGACTATATCACAGGCACGCCATGGTCCAACCTGAGACATACCTGTTGCGGTACAAGTTTAGCGGCAAGCTGGTGGATGCGTAGGCTTCCCTGCTGATAGCCACATTAGCCAGCGAAGCGCTGGTGAGAAATTACATAACACCATATCAAAATAGGACCCGCAAAACACATTAACACGACTAGTGTGCTGGATAGCGTACCTTATCAAAACGGTAGACCTGTTCACACACGGCTCATCCCCTTCCACGCGCCGGTGGAGATGCTCACAACAGCTTTGCCGGTGCCCGCTCAGCCCCGCACTACCCAAACAAACACTCACTTAATATGACGGCCACAACTAGTAAAGTGAACAAAGTGAAGAAGTCGTTTTGTGCATACCTTTAGCTTGACGCCGCACCTAGGCCACTGCTACCTCCCTGTCGAGCTTGTGAAGTGCAAATGCTACTGGTGAGGACCCCAGGTGTCTTATACTATGCCCGCTCCCATAAAGTCAGGTGCCTTGTCAGTGCCCATAACGCTAATTAGTGACGTGGCAGGAGTGCAAAACAGCAAAACTAACCAGGCTACATGTCACAATAGAAAGATGGAGACCCCCTGTGCAGATGCAAGCGATGAGGATGGGATTCGAACCCACGCGTGCAGAGCACAATGGATTAGCAGTCCATCGCCTTAACCACTCGGCCACCTCGTCACTGGGGCAGCTTTATTGGAAAGTTTTCCACCGGAAAGGCATTGTGGTTGCCGATAACGTAGTAGCAATTGTGAGAGGTCAGAAAATACGACCCTGTCACATTGGAAAGAGGGAGAGCCGCTGTGCGGATGCAAACGACGAGGATGGGATTCGAACCCACGCGTGCAGAGCACAATGGATTAGCAGTCCATCGCCTTAACCACTCGGCCACCTCGTAACTTATGCACATGGCTATTTTTTTTCGACAAAATAGGTCAGAATTCCCAACAAGGACAGAAAAACTGAAACTCATGTGACTTTCATGAAGTGAGGCCCAAAATATCCCCTCCGACAAAACTCTCATCTTGGAAGGAGAGTACACCCTCCTTACGGATGTGCCCGACGAGGATGGGATTCCAACCCACGCGTGCAGAGCACAATGGATTAGCAGTCCATCGCCTTAACCACTCGGCCACCTCGTCACTGGGTCAACTGCATTGGAAAGTTTTCCAACAGATAGGTGTTGGTTGAGGTTGCTGATTATGTTGGCACAGTTGTGAGAGGTCAGAAAATACAACCCTTGACAATACTGTCACAATAGAAAGAGGGAGACCCCCTGTGCAGATGCAAACGACGAGGATGGGATTCGAACCCACGCGTGCAGAGCACAATGGATTAGCAGTCCATCGCCTTAACCACTCGGCCACCTCGTCACTGGGGCAGCTTTATTGGATAGTTTTCCACCGGAAAGGCATTGTGGTTGCCGATAACGTAGGAGCAATTGTGAGAGGTCAGAAAATACGACCCTGTCACATTGGAAAGAGGGAGAGCCGCTGTGCGGATGCAAACGACGAGGATGGGATTCGAACCCACGCGTGCAGAGCACAATGGATTAGCAGTCCATCGCCTTAACCACTCGGCCACCTCGTCACTTATGCACATGGCTATTTTTTTTCGACAAAATAGGTCAGAATTCCCAACAAGGACAGAAAAACTGAAACTCATGTGACTTTCATGAAGTGAGGCCCAAAATATCCCCTCCGACAAAACTCTCATCTTGGAAGGAGAGTACACCCTCCTTACTGATGTGCCCGACGAGGATGGGATTCGAACCCACGCGTACAGAGCACAATGGATTAGCAGTCCATCGCCTTAACCACTCGGCCACCTCGTCACTGGGTCAGCTGCATTGGAAAGTTTTCCAACAGATAGGTGTTGGTTGAGGTTGCTGATTATGTTGGCACAGTTGTGAGAGGTCAGAAAATACAACCCTTGACAATACTGTCACAATAGAAAGAGGGAGACCCCCTGTGCAGATGCAAACGACGAGGATGGGATTCGAACCCACGCGTGCAGAGCACAATGGATTAGCAGTCCATCGCCTTAACCACTCGGCCATCTCGTCACTGGGGCAGCTTTATTGGAAAGTTTTCCACCGGAAAGGCATTGTGGTTGCCGATAACGTAGGAGCAATTGTGAGAGGTCAGAAAATACGACCCTGTCACATTGGAAAGAGGGAGAGCCGCTGTGCGGATGCAAACGACGAGGATGGGATTCGAACCCACGCGTGCAGGGCACAATGGATTAGCAGTCCATCGCCTTAACCACTCGGCCACCTCGTCACTTATGCACATGGCTATTTTTTTTCGACAAAATAGGTCAGAATTCCCAACAAGGACAGAAAAACTGAAACTCATGTGACTTTCATGAAGTGAGGCCCAAAATATCCCCTCCGACAAAACTCTCATCTTAGAAGGAGAGTACACCCTCCTTACGGATGTGCCCGACGAGGATGGGATTCGAACCCACGCGTGCAGAGCACAATGGATTAGCAGTCCATCGCCTTAACCGCTCGGCCACCTCGTCACTGGGTCAGCTGCATTGGAAAGTTTTCCAACAGATAGGTGTTGGTTGAGGTTGCTGATTATGTTGGCACAGTTGTGAGAGGTCAGAAAATACAACCCTTGACAATACTGTCACAATAGAAAGATGGAGACCCCCTGTGCAGATGCAAGCGATGAGGATGGGATTCGAACCCACGCGTGCAGAGCACAATGGATTAGCAGTCCATCGCCTTAACCACTCGGCCACCTCGTCACTGGGGCAGCTTTATTGGAAAGTTTTCCACCGGAAAGGCATTGTGGTTGCCGATAAAGTAGGAGCAATTGTGAGAGGTCAGAAAATACGACCCTGTCACATTGGAAAGAGGGAGAGCCGCTGTGCGGATGAAAACGACGAGGATGGGATTCGAACCCACGCGTGCAGAGCACAATGGATTAGCAGTCCATCGCCTTAACCACTCGGCCACCTCGTCACTTATGCACATGGCTATTTTTTTTCGACAAAATAGGTCAGAATTCCCAACAAGGACAGAAAAACTGAAACTCATGTGACTTTCATGAAGTGAGGCCCAAAATATCCCCTCCGACAAAACTCTCATCTTGGAAGGAGAGTACACCCTCCTTACGGATGTGCCCGACGAGGATGGGATTCGAACCCACGCGTGCAGAGCACAATGGATTAGCAGTCCATCGCCTTAACCACTCGGCCACCTCGTCACTGGGTCAGCTGCATTGGAAAGTTTTCCAACAGATAGGTGTTGGTTGAGGTTGCTGATTATGTTGGCACAGTTGTGAGAGGTCAGAAAATACAACCCTTGACAATACTGTCACAATAGAAAGAGGGAGACCCCCTGTGCAGATGCAAACGACGAGGATGGGATTCGAACCCACGCGTGCAGAGCACAATGGATTAGCAGTCCATCGCCTTAACCACTCGGCCACCTCGTCACTGGGGCAGCTTTATTGGATAGTTTTCCACCGGAAAGGCATTGTGGTTGCCGATAACGTAGGAGCAATTGTGAGAGGTCAGAAAATACGACCCTGTCACATTGGAAAGAGGGAGAGCCGCTGTGCGGATGCAAACGACGAGGATGGGATTCGAACCCACGCGTGCAGAGCACAATGGATTAGCAGTCCATCGCCTTAACCACTCGGCCACCTCGTCACTGGGACAGCTGCATTGGAAAGTTTTCCAACAGATAGGTGTTGGTTGAGGTTGCTGATTATGTTGGCACAGTTGTGAGAGGTCAGAAAATACAACCCTTGACAATACTGTCACAATAGAAAGATGGAGACCCCCTGTGCAGATGCAAGCGATGAGGATGGGATTCGAACCCACGCGTGCAGAGCACAATGGATTAGCAGTCCATCGCCTTAACCACTCGGCCACCTCGTCACTGGGGCAGCTTTATTGGAAAGTTTTCCACCGGAAAGGCATTGTGGTTGCCGATAACGTAGTAGCAATTGTGAGAGGTCAGAAAATACGACCCTGTCACATTGGAAAGAGGGAGAGCCGCTGTGCGGATGCAAACGACGAGGATGGGATTCGAACCCACGCGTGAAGAGCACAATGGATTAGCAGTCCATCGCCTTAACCACTCGGCCACCTCGTCACTTATGCACATGGCTATTTTTTTTCGACAAAATAGGTCAGAATTCCCAACAAGGACAGAAAAACTGAAACTCATGTGACTTTCATGAAGTGAGGCCCAAAATATCCCCTCCGACAAAACTCTCATCTTAGAAGGAGAGTACACCCTCCTTACGGATGTGCCCGATGAGGATGGGATTCGAACCCACGCGTGCAGAGCACAATGGATTAGCAGTCCATCGCCTTAACCACTCGGCCACCTCGTCACTGTGTCAGCTGCATTGGAAAGTTTTCCAACAGATAGGTGTTGGTTGAGGTTGCTGATTGTGTTGGCACAGTTGTGAGAGGTCAGAAAATACAACCCTTGACAATACTGTCACAATAGAAAGATGGAGACCCCCTGTGCAGATGCAAGCGACGAGGATGGGATTCGAACCCACGCGTGCAGAGCACAATGGATTAGCAGTCCATCGCCTTAACCACTCGGCCACCTCGTCACTGGGGCAGCTTTATTGGAAAGTTTTCCACCGGAAAGGCATTGTGGTTGCCGATAACGTAGGAGCAATTGTGAGAGGTCAGAAAATACGACCCTGTCACATTGGAAAGAGGGAGAGCCGCTGTGCGGATGCAAACGACGAGGATGGGATTCGAACCCACGCGTGAAGAGCACAATGGATTAGCAGTCCATCGCCTTAACCACTCGGCCACCTCGTCACTTATGCACATGGCTATTTTTTTTCGACAAAATAGGTCAGAATTCCCAACAAGGACAGAAAAACTGAAACTCATGTGACTTTCATGAAGTGAGGCCCAAAATATCCCCTCCGACAAAACTCTCATCTTAGAAGGAGAGTACACCCTCCTTACGGATGTGCCCGACGAGGATGGGATTCGAACCCACGCGTGCAGAGCACAATGGATTAGCAGTCCATCGCCTTAACCACTCGGCCACCTCGTCACTGGGTCAGCTGCATTGGAAAGTTTTCCAACAGATAGGTGTTGGTTGAGGTTGCTGATTATGTTGGCACAGTTGTGAGAGGTCAGAAAATACAACCCTTGACAATACTGTCACAATAGAAAGATGGAGACCCCCTGTGCAGATGCAAGCGATGAGGATGGGATTCGAACCCACGCGTGCAGAGCACAATGGATTAGCAGTCCATCGCCTTAATTTCAATTTCAATTTCAATTTAATGTCGCTTATAGAGCGCCAATACATTACACATGTCTCAAGGCGCTTTACAGAGTGTTAGACATTCAAAGAGAGCCCATGAGTAACAGGGGCAAGGAAAAACTCCCTAAAATTGGAGATACATATAGGAAGAAACCTCAGACAGACCCACGACTCAAGGGCCCAACCCATCTGCCTTGGGTCAGTTATAGTACAGTCATTTGTAGTTTGAAAGTTACAATGACAATGAAAGTTCAAATAGTCCAGTGTAGGGAATAAATTGTCCATTAGTAATCCATTAGTTATTTCTGAAGGTGATGGGTCGCTGGGATCCGAGGGCCAAAGATTCGGGCAAGGAACCACAGCAGGCGATGTTAGGGCAGTCATAGGGATGGCGAAGGCAATGGCTATGGTAGGGCAGTCAGAGGGATGTGACTTCAGGTGTGATGAGGGACAGGCACAGAGATGGTTGATGGCTGGTAATAGTTTACCTCACAGGTGAGGTATAGGGGAAAGGGAAGAGAAATAGAGTGTGTTAGTATTACTGTAAGTCATATTAAGTATTAATAAGTATATCAATGGTGATATAAATGGTTATACTATAGAGGGTTTACAAAACGCTTTTACACACCTCTTTTGAGGGGACAGGTGCGTAGGAATAGGTTACCCAGTTAAACCCGAAGAGGCATCCCGCACATCGTCCACCACGCATGAAAACATCCACCCACCCACCACGCACGCAACATCCACCCACCCACAATGCCCCCCCCAATGCCCCCCCCCCAGGCGAACCCACACACCACCTCTGAACCGCGCGTCGGAGCAGCATGGCTGAGCATGGCCAGCCAGAGTCCGCCCACAGGCGGCGCCACCCATCCGCAGACACCCCCCACCACCATCCGCGAGCAGAGAGAACGGGGCCCGCGCCAGCCCCACCCCAACCACAACACCACGCGAACACACACCACGGCCCGACCAGGACACACAGTCTGATCCGCCCCGCCGCCCAGGCCCCCCGGAAGCAGCGCCCCCAGAGCAAAAGTCCAGAATGCTTCATGTCTTTGGACGTGTCATCCTGTCATCCTGTTGACAGGGTCGGGAGGCGTAGGGAGGCGATGTAGTGTAATTAAAAACGTTAAAATCATTGGACATTGGTGTAATGTAATTAAAATCGTTAAAACCATTGGACTTCCACTCTAGAAACACCACCCCAAGAAGGCCCGGACCGCGAGGCCAATTCAAATACAATGCCGCAACAGCCCTCCCCTCCGCCATCCACTCCCAGCATTCCCACCTCCCCCGTCCCCCCCATCCCACTAAATGCACAGCCGTGCACATCTGATCAGACTGCATGCCCCAGCCAGACCGCCAATATACGCCCACGCAGAGCCACTGGCGAATGGAGCCGACACGAACCCCACCCCCCCCCATCTACAGACGGCGACAGGAGGCCCCCCGCGGACGAGCAACGCCACCCGCGAACGGACCCCGACCGGCCCAGAGCACCCAGCCACACCACCCAGGCGCGCAGCCCAGACATGATGCGCAAGCCCATCCGGGGAAGGCCCATGACCGAAACGGCGCAAATGGACAAAAGCCCGCATGCGCAGTGAATGAACAAATGCCCGCACGCGCAACAGACAGCACGCAGGACCCTCCCCCCCACGCTACACTATAGAGGACAGGACAGGGAGAGAAGGAAAGAGGGAGAGTTGAGAGAGACAGAGGGAGAGGGGAGAAGAGGAGTTGTACGGCATGCCACATAAGAAGTCCATGACAGCACAATGCTAAAGCAGCATAACTAAGGCATGGTGGAGGGTGGTCAGCACCAGATCAGGTGTGGTCAGTAGCCACCATGGAATGCATGACTGGGGCACCAGTCACACAAGCCCACAGCAGAGGTGGTCCGTTCCAGTAAGACCCTGAGGTGGTTGAAGTTCCACACTGCACCATACCTAACTATAGGAAGCACTAAAGAGATATGTTTTAAGTCTAGACTTAAAAATAGGGAGGGTGTCTGCTAATCGAATTGAGGGAGGAAGATTATTCCAGAGGAGGGGTGCGCGGTAACAAAAGGCTCTGCCTCCTACTGTAGTTTTTGAAATTCTTGGAATTACAAGAAGTCCAGTATTTTGTGATCGTAAGGGTCTAGGTGGATTATATGGGACTAGAAGATCTTTAATATATTCGGGTGCTATTCCATTTATGGCTTTGTATGTGAGAAGTAGAATTTTGAAGTCAATGCGACTTTTAACAGGTAACCAATGTAGAGATGCTAGGATGGGGGAAATATGTTCATATTTTTTGGTCCTAGTGAGTGTGCGAGCAGCTGCGTTTTGTATAAGCTGTAGGCTTTTTAGACAGGTATTATTGTAGCCGGCGTATAGCGCATTACAATAGTCTAGCCTGGAAGTGACAAAAGCGTGGATTAATTTTTCAGCGTCTGGTAAGGATAAGGACTTCCTTATCTTTGAAATGTTCCTTAAATGGAAAAATGAGGTTTTTGTGATCTGCTTTATGTGACTATTGAGTAGAAGTTCTTGATCAATTGTAACTCCTAGATTTTTAACACTTGTGGATGAGGTCAGTGAGAGATCACTATATGTAGCCTGTGATGTGGATAGGATATCCCTAGTCTTCTTAGTAGGGGTGTGAATCTCTCCCTTTTAAGACGATTCGATTCGTATCGATTCATAAAGCTACGATACGATTCACAGACGATGCGGTTTAATACAGAACGATTCAGTGCGATTCGATACGATGCGATACGATTCGATACGATGCAGTAATAGGCCCCAAAATGCAATATTCTTATTTCTTAATCTCATTTTATTTTCCATAGGCTACTGCAGATTTTTTTTTTTTTTTTTTTTTGCTACTTTAACTGGCATGAGAAAAGTTAGGCTACAATTGCATGTCATTAATTATTTTTTTTCCAAAAGACTTGATTGACTGGATTGAAAGACTGAACAAACATTTTGATAATAAGAACGTGGCCAAATGCCTCTAAACGAAATCACTCGGCCAATTAATAGAGATACATTCATATCACCCTATACTTAGCTGCTGAACCAATCACAATAGTTTAGAAATATGTGATGTAGCTGTAGCTCTTGGGAAAGAGTGTCTGTCTGGATTACCTTTCATAAATAAGGAGGGTTACTAACGCACGTTGTGAGAACCGCGTTCAACACATGACAGGTAGGCACTACCCTCCTCAGTCAACTTTCAGACCTGCACCGAACATACAGTAAGGCACCGAAGCATTTGGGGAGACACGGGGAAAGGGGAATGCAGGAGGATGACAAGGGGTGTTTGTTGTAGCCTGAAGCTAGTTTTGAGGCTTGTGCTTACGACTGAATGTCTTAGTTCAGGATACTGCAACACACGTTCACGTCAGCGTTATCTGCGTTTCACTAAACTTGACAAGTTTGTTGCTGCCACTGTCTAGCAATGACGCTACTTACAGTAGGCCTACCCTCGTTGGAGAAGGCTAGGCGCTGTGTTAGCAAATCACGGTTGGTCTTACGATTTTGAAAGTAGCCTATCATAACTTGTAACGTTAGTTTTCCGATTCGTCATTTTAAAATCGATTTATCTATCGATTCATAGTACATTTAAACCGATCCAGGGGTTTGCCTACCGATGCACTCGCGTTGTTAACGTTCCGAATGATTACCGATACGTATCGGTTATTTTTTACACCCCTACTTCTTAGGACCTAAAACCATAACTTCTGTTTTATCTGAGTTCAATAGCAGGAAGTTATTAGTCATCCAAATTTTTATGTCTCTCAGACATGTGTTGAGTTTGGCTAACGGGGTTGGTTCATCTGGCTTTATGGAAATATATAATTGTGTATCATCTGCATAAGAATGGAAATCAATGCCATGTTTTCTAATTATAGAACCTAGAGGAAGCATATAAAGAGAAAATAATAGGGGCCCTAGTACTGAGCCTTGAGGCACTCCATATTTAACCATAGTCTGGGAGGATGGTTCATTATGGACCTGTACAAATTGTTGGCGGTTAGTAAGGTATGATCTAAACCAAGCAAGTGCAGAGTCTTTGATACCTATGGAATGTTCAAGCCTGTGGAGTAGTATGTCATGATCTATGGTGTCAAAAGCAGCACTGAGGTCAAGGAGGACTAGTATTGATGCATAGCCGTTATCAGCAGCAATAAGGAGGTCATTAAACACTTTAACTAAGGCTGATTCGGTACTGTGGTGGGCTCTAAAGCCAGATTGGTACAGTTCTTGAATTTTGTTAGTTTGTAAGAAGGCGCTAATTTGTTTGGATACTATTTTTTCAAGTATTTTTGATATAAAAGGGAGATTAGATATAGGCCTATAGTTAGCTAGGATGTTAGGGTCAAGGCTAGGTTTTTTGAGTGATGGCTTGATAACAGACATCTTAAACTGCTGTGGAACATGTCCTAATAACATTGAATTATTTAGAATCTGAAGTAACGTATTATCGAGGAGGGGGAGGGCGGCCTTAAGAAGGTGAGTGGGAATAGGGTCTAGCAGACTAGTTGCAGATTTTGATGAGGAAATTGTGGAGGTGAGCTCTAATGTGTCAATAGGTGTAAATGAATTAAATGTTGTGCTAGGTTGCATCTGTGATTCTGTTATGTTTTCACTATTATTTGGCAATGGAGTATGTGTATTTGGTGAAACTGACTGGTTGTTGATCTTAACTCTAATTGTTTCAATTTTATCATTAAAAAAGTTCATAAAATCATTACTATCTAAGCTTAAAGGAATAGATTGGCTTACTTCATTATGGCTCTTCGTTAAGCGGGAGATTGTGCTAAAAAGAAATTTTGTATTGTTTTTATTTTCTTCAATCAGTGAGGAATAGTAAGCTGACTTGGCCTTGTTAAGTGCTTGTTTGTAAGCGATGAGGCTATCTCTCCATGCTTGGCGAAACACTTCCATTTTAGTGGTGCGCCACTTTTGCTCTAGTTTGCGTGTTTTTTGCTTAAGGGTTTTAGTCTCTGATGTATACCATGGAGCGTGTCTTGTTTGTTTCCTTGTTTTCTTTTTGAGTGGTGCTACAGAGTCTAGGGTTGAGTGTAGTGCATTCATTACATTACCAGTTAGTAAATCGACCTCTGTTGAGTTAAGGGAAGGACGTTCTGTTTTAGGAGAAGGGCCCTCTAATATATCCTGAGTCACAAATGTGGAAAGGGTTAGTGGAATTTGTTCTAGAAAGTCTGCAGTCGTTTTTTCAGATAGGCTGCGACTATAGTAGTAAGTGGAGTTAGGTACTAAATAATGTAGTGTCATTTCAAAAGTAATTAGATGGTGATCAGTTAGGGTGGGGTGTTGTGGTATGATTGTTAACTTTTCTATGTTTATGCCATATGACAAGACTAGGTCAATAGTATGGTTATGACGATGTGTGGGTGAATTAACATTTTGGGAGAAGCCGAGATGGTCAATTAGAGATTGGAATGCAATTGTGAGACTATCGTTCACATTATCCATATGAATATTAAAATCACCCAATATAAGTATTTTTTCTGTTTGGACAACTAAAGTGGAAAGAAAATCAGAGAATTCTTCTAGGAAATTAGTGTAGGGGCCTGGGGGTCTATAAAGTGTGACCACGGTTACAGGCAGATTAGTTTTCCAGTCTGGATGTATAAAATTAAGAATTAGGACTTCAAAAGATGTAAGCTTATGTGCGGGTTTGGGAGATGTGAGAAGGCTAGAGTGATAAATTGTAGCTACTCCACCACCCCTGCCAGTATGGCGTGGTACATGGTGGTTTAGATAGGAAGGAGGTGTGGACTCATTCAATGGAAGGTATTCATCTGGTTTAAGCCAGGTTTCAGTGAGGCACATTACATCTATGTGGTTGTCAGTAATAATTTCATTAACCAAGGGGGTCTTACTTGATAATGATCGAATGTTAAGTAAAGCAAGCCTAAGTTGCGTTTTTTGGGGGGATTGTGTAATCGAGGATGTTTTTATTTGAATAAGATTGCTAAAATCAATTCCCCTAATGGATCGAGCACGAGACAACTTTGGTACAGACACCCTTTCTATTTGGCCCTGTGTTGACCTATCTGGGTGACTCTGGGACGACAGAGATCTGTGTAAGACAATATCTCTGCTGCCTGGACTAACCTCTGGTTTGTCAGGAACTAGCCTCGGTTAGGTGATGGTCTATGTTCCTTGAAAGGAGAACAGCACCCTCCGGAGTGGGGTGGATACCGTCTCTTTTCAACAGTCTAGGCTTCCCCAAGAAGGAGCTAAAATTATCAATGAAGCCCACATTGTTATTGGCACACCACTCTGACAGCCAGCGGTTGAGGTCCGAAATTCTGCTGAACATTTCGTCACCTCTTCTAATGGGTATGGGTCCAGAGAAAGTTACAGAATCAGACATCTGTTGTGCGAACCTGCACACGGAAATAAAGTTTTGCTTGGTGATCTCCGATTGACGCAATCGGACATCGTTGGTGCCGGTGTGGATGACTATTTTTGAATATTTACGCTTAGCATTAGCCAGCACTTTCAAATTTGACTCGATGTCGTTAGCTCTGGCCCCAGATATTGAATTAACTATAACCGATGGAGTCGTTAGCTTCACGTATCGTATAGTAGAGGCGCCAATTACCAGAGAGGCAGGTTTATCTTGGCTAGCTAAAGGGGAGAATCGATTAGAAACGTGAAGGGGTTGGTGGTTAGCAGTGGGCCTCTGTTTGGATTTATGTCCCCGAATAGTCACCCAGGGACTAGTCCCCTGCTGCGAGGGGGCTGTCATGGTTACGCTATCTGTAGGCCTATCTGTAGATCTAATGGCTGGTGCATCCACACAGCTTACCGGGGATTCTGTCGCTAACTGTTTGCTAGTCAGATTCAGCGTGTGGATGCGGCCCTCGAGTTCATCTAACCTCGCCTCCAAGCTAGCTATTCGTCTGCATTTATTACAAGTATCTTGTCCACTAAAGGAGGCTGGGGAGTAAGCTAGCATGTGACACGCCGGGCAACATAGAGCGTTAGGAGGAGGAGAGGTAGGGACAGGATCGAGACGAGGCATCGTCTTTAAGAAAAGCAAGTGAGTTGGCTACACAGGTGGTTAGAGTAGAGTTATACGTAGATAAAACCCCAATGTGTTCAAAATGAACAGATTACGTGGAAACAGCGGGGAAGCACCGCAAGCTACAACGCTAAACAGTGGCAGTACAAACAGGATGTGACGCAATCACTTACCGCAACTTCCTAGGCGGGATCCAAAAGCTTTTGGAAATGTTGTTATGTCTTAACCACTCGGCCACCTCGTCACTGGGGCAGCTTTATTGGAAAGTTTTCCACCGGAAAGGCATTGTGGTTGCCGATAACGTAGGAGCAATTGTGAGAGGTCAGAAAATACGACCCTGTCACATTGGAAAGAGGGAGAGCCGCTGTGCGGATGCAAACGACGAGGATGGGATTCGAACCCACGCGTGCAGAGCACAATGGATTAGCAGTCCATCGCCTTAACCACTTGGCCACCTCGTCACTTATGCACATGGCTATTTTTTTTCGACAAAATAGGTCAGAATTCCCAACAAGGACAGAAAAACTGAAACTCATGTGACTTTCATGAAGTGAGGCCCAAAATATCCCCTCCGACAAAACTCTCATCTTGGAAGGAGAGTACACCCTCCTTACTGATGTGCCCGACGAGGATGGGATTCTAACCCACGCGTGCAGAGCACAATGGATTAGCAGTCCATCGCCTTAACCACTCGGCCACCTCGTCACTGGGTCAGCTGCATTGGAAAGTTTTCCAACAGATAGGTGTTGGTTGAGGTTGCTGATTATGTTGGCACAGTTGTGAGAGGTCAGAAAATACAACCCTTGACAATACTGTCACAATAGAAAGATGGAGACCCCCTGTGCAGATGCAAGCGATGAGGATGGGATTCGAACCCACGCGTGCAGAGCACAATGGATTAGCAGTCCATCGCCTTAACCACTCGGCCACCTCGTCACTGGGGCAGCTTTATTGGAAAGTTTTCCACCGGAAAGGCATTGTGGTTGCCGATAAAGTAGGAGCAATTGTGAGAGGTCAGAAAATACGACCCTGTCACATTGGAAAGAGGGAGAGCCGCTGTGCGGATGCAAACGACGAGGATGGGATTCGAACCCACGCGTGAAGAGCACAATGGATTAGCAGTCCATCGCCTTAACCACTCGGCCACCTCGTCACTTATGCACATGGCTATTTTTTTTCGACAAAATAGGTCAGAATTCCCAACAAGGACAGAAAAACTGAAACTCATGTGACTTTCATGAAGTGAGGCCCAAAATATCCCCTCCGACAAAACTCTCATCTTAGAAGGAGAGTACACCCTCCTTACGGATGTGCCCGACGAGGATGGGATTCGAACCCACGCGTGCAGAGCACAATGGATTAGCAGTCCATCGCCTTAACCACTCGGCCACCTCGTCACTGTGTCAGCTGCATTGGAAAGTTTTCCAACAGATAGGTGTTGGTTGAGGTTGCTGATTGTGTTGGCACAGTTGTGAGAGGTCAGAAAATACAACCCTTGACAATACTGTCACAATAGAAAGATGGAGACCCCCTGTGCAGATGCAAGCGACGAGGATGGGATTCGAACCCACGCGTGCAGAGCACAATGGATTAGCAGTCCATCGCCTTAACCACTCGGCCACCTCGTCACTGGGGCAGCTTTATTGGAAAGTTTTCCACCGGAAAGGCATTGTGGTTGCCGATAACGTAGGAGCAATTGTGAGAGGTCAGAAAATACGACCCTGTCACATTGGAAAGAGGGAGAGCCGCTGTGCGGATGCAAACGACGAGGATGGGATTCGAACCCACGCGTGCAGAGCACAATGGATTAGCAGTCCATCGCCTTAACCACTCGGCCACCTCGTCACTTATGCACATGGCTATTTTTTTTCGACAAAATAGGTCAGAATTCCCAACAAGGACAGAAAAACTGAAACTCATGTGACTTTCATGAAGTGAGGCCCAAAATATCCCCTCCGACAAAACTCTCATCTTGGAAGGAGAGTACACCCTCCTTACGGATGTGCCCGACGAGGATGGGATTCGAACCCACGCGTGCAGAGCACAATGGATTAGCAGTCCATCGCCTTAACCACTCGGCCACCTCGTCACTGGGTCAGCTGCATTGGAAAGTTTTCCAACAGATAGGTGTTGGTTGAGGTTGCTGATTATGTTGGCACAGTTGTGAGAGGTCAGAAAATACAACCCTTGACAATACTGTCACAATAGAAAGAGGGAGACCCCCTGTGCAGATGCAAACGACGAGGATGGGATTCGAACCCACGCGTGCAGAGCACAATGGATTAGCAGTCCATCGCCTTAACCACTCAGCCACCTCGTCACTGGGGCAGCTTTATTGGATAGTTTTCCACCGGAAAGGCATTGTGGTTGCCGATAACGTAGGAGCAATTGTGAGAGGTCAGAAAATACGACCCTGTCACATTGGAAAGAGGGAGAGCCGCTGTGCGGATGCAAACGACGAGGATGGGATTCGAACCCACGCGTGCAGAGCACAATGGATTAGCAGTCCATCGCCTTAACCACTCGGCCACCTCGTCACTGGGTCAGCTGCATTGGAAAGTTTTCCAACAGATAGGTGTTGGTTGAGGTTGCTGATTATGTTGGCACAGTTGTGAGAGGTCAGAAAATACAACCCTTGACAATACTGTCACAATAGAAAGATGGAGACCCCCTGTGCAGATGCAAGCGATGAGGATGGGATTCGAACCCACGCGTGCAGAGCACAATGGATTAGCAGTCCATCGCCTTAACCACTCGGCCACCTCGTCACTGGGGCAGCTTTATTGGAAAGTTTTCCACCGGAAAGGCATTGTGGTTGCCGATAACGTAGTAGCAATTGTGAGAGGTCAGAAAATACGACCCTGTCACATTGGAAAGAGGGAGAGCCGCTGTGCGGATGCAAACGACGAGGATGGGATTCGAACCCACGCGTGAAGAGCACAATGGATTAGCAGTCCATCGCCTTAACCACTCGGCCACCTCGTCACTTATGCACATGGCTATTTTTTTTCGACAAAATAGGTCAGAATTCCCAACAAGGACAGAAAAACTGAAACTCATGTGACTTTCATGAAGTGAGGCCCAAAATATCCCCTCCGACAAAACTCTCATCTTAGAAGGAGAGTACAACCTCCTTACGGATGTGCCCGACGAGGATGGGATTCGAACCCACGCGTGCAGAGCACAATGGATTAGCAGTCCATCGCCTTAACCACTCGGCCACCTCGTCACTGGGTCAGCTGCATTGGAAAGTTTTCCAACAGATAGGTGTTGGTTGAGGTTGCTGATTATGTTGGCACAGTTGTGAGAGGTCAGAAAATACAACCCTTGACAATACTGTCACAATAGAAAGATGGAGACCCCCTGTGCAGATGCAAGCGATGAGGATGGGATTCGAACCCACGCGTGCAGAGCACAATGGATTAGCAGTCCATCGCCTTAACCACTCGGCCACCTCGTCACTGGGGCAGCTTTATTGGAAAGTTTTCCACCGGAAAGGCATTGTGGTTGCCGATAAAGTAGGAGCAATTGTGAGAGGTCAGAAAATACGACCCTGTCACATTGGAAAGAGGGAGAGCCGCTGTGCGGATGAAAACGACAAGGATGGGATTCGAACCCACGCGTGCAGAGCACAATGGATTAGCAGTCCATCGCCTTAACCACTCGGCCACCTCGTCACTTATGCACATGGCTATTTTTTTTCGACAAAATAGGTCAGAATTCCCAACAAGGACAGAAAAACTGAAACTCATGTGACTTTCATGAAGTGAGGCCCAAAATATCCCCTCCGACAAAACTCTCATCTTGGAAGGAGAGTACACCCTCCTTACGGATGTGCCCGACGAGGATGGGATTCGAACCCACGCGTGCAGAGCACAATGGATTAGCAGTCCATCGCCTTAACCACTCGGCCACCTCGTCACTGGGTCAGCTGCATTGGAAAGTTTTCCAAGAGATAGGTGTTGGTTGAGGTTGCTGATTATGTTGGCACAGTTGTGAGAGGTCAGAAAATACAACCCTTGACAATACTGTCACAATAGAAAGAGGGAGACCCCCTGTGCAGATGCAAACGACGAGGATGGGATTCGAACCCACGCGTGCAGAGCACAATGGATTAGCAGTCCATCGCCTTAACCACTCGGCCACCTCGTCACTGGGGCAGCTTTATTGGATAGTTTTCCACCGGAAAGGCATTGTGGTTGCCGATAACGTAGGAGCAATTGTGAGAGGTCAGAAAATACGACCCTGTCACATTGGAAAGAGGGAGAGCCGCTGTGCGGATGCAAACGACGAGGATGGGATTCGAACCCACGCGTGCAGAGCACAATGGATTAGCAGTCCATCGCCTTAACCACTCGGCCACCTCGTCACTGGGTCAGCTGCATTGGAAAGTTTTCCAACAGATAGGTGTTGGTTGAGGTTGCTGATTATGTTGGCACAGTTGTGAGAGGTCAGAAAATACAACCCTTGACAATACTGTCACAATAGAAAGATGGAGACCCCCTGTGCAGATGCAAGCGATGAGGATGGGATTCGAACCCACGCGTGCAGAGCACAATGGATTAGCAGTCCATCGCCTTAACCACTCGGCCACCTCGTCACTGGGGCAGCTTTATTGGAAAGTTTTCCACCGGAAAGGCATTGTGGTTGCCGATAACGTAGGAGCAATTGTGAGAGGTCAGAAAATACGACCCTGTCACATTGGAAAGAGGGAGAGCCGCTGTGCGGATGCAAACGACGAGGATGGGATTCGAACCCACGCGTGCAGAGCACAATGGATTAGCAGTCCATCGCCTTAACCACTCGGCCACCTCGTCACTTATGCACATGGCTATTTTTTTTCGACAAAATAGGTCAGAATTCCCAACAAGGACAGAAAAACTGAAACTCATGTGACTTTCATGAAGTGAGGCCCAAAATATCCCCTCCGACAAAACTCTCATCTTGGAAGGAGAGTACACCCTCCTTACTGATGTGCCCGACGAGGATGGGATTCTAACCCACGCGTGCAGAGCACAATGGATTAGCAGTCCATCGCCTTAACCACTCGGCCACCTCGTCACTGGGTCAGCTGCATTGGAAAGTTTTCCAACAGATAGGTGTTGGTTGAGGTTGCTGATTATGTTGGCACAGTTGTGAGAGGTCAGAAAATACAACCCTTGACAATACTGTCACAATAGAAAGATGGAGACCCCCTGTGCAGATGCAAGCGATGAGGATGGGATTCGAACCCACGCGTGCAGAGCACAATGGATTAGCAGTCCATCGCCTTAACCACTCGGCCACCTCGTCACTGGGGCAGCTTTATTGGAAAGTTTTCCACCGGAAAGGCATTGTGGTTGCCGATAAAGTAGGAGCAATTGTGAGAGGTCAGAAAATACGACCCTGTCACATTGGAAAGAGGGAGAGCCGCTGTGCGGATGAAAACGACGAGGATGGGATTCGAACCCACGCGTGCAGAGCACAATGGATTAGCAGTCCATCGCCTTAACCACTCGGCCACCTCGTCACTTATGCACATGGCTATTTTTTTTCGACAAAATAGGTCAGAATTCCCAACAAGGACAGAAAAACTGAAACTCATGTGACTTTCATGAAGTGAGGCCCAAAATATCCCCTCCGACAAAACTCTCATCTTGGAAGGAGAGTACACCCTCCTTACGGATGTGCCCGACGAGGATGGGATTCGAACCCACGCGTGCAGAGCACAATGGATTAGCAGTCCATCGCCTTAACCACTCGGCCACCTCGTCACTGGGTCAGCTGCATTGGAAAGTTTTCCAAGAGATAGGTGTTGGTTGAGGTTGCTGATTATGTTGGCACAGTTGTGAGAGGTCAGAAAATACAACCCTTGACAATACTGTCACAATAGAAAGAGGGAGACCCCCTGTGCAGATGCAAACGACGAGGATGGGATTCGAACCCACGCGTGCAGAGCACAATGGATTAGCAGTCCATCGCCTTAACCACTCGGCCACCTCGTCACTGGGGCAGCTTTATTGGATAGTTTTCCACCGGAAAGGCATTGTGGTTGCCGATAACGTAGGAGCAATTGTGAGAGGTCAGAAAATACGACCCTGTCACATTGGAAAGAGGGAGAGCCGCTGTGCGGATGCAAACGACGAGGATGGGATTCGAACCCACGCGTGCAGAGCACAATGGATTAGCAGTCCATCGCCTTAACCACTCGGCCACCTCGTCACTGGGTCAGCTGCATTGGAAAGTTTTCCAACAGATAGGTGTTGGTTGAGGTTGCTGATTATGTTGGCACAGTTGTGAGAGGTCAGAAAATACAACCCTTGACAATACTGTCACAATAGAAAGATGGAGACCCCCTGTGCAGATGCAAGCGATGAGGATGGGATTCGAACCCACGCGTGCAGAGCACAATGGATTAGCAGTCCATCGCCTTAACCACTCGGCCACCTCGTCACTGGGGCAGCTTTATTGGAAAGTTTTCCACCGGAAAGGCATTGTGGTTGCCGATAACGTAGTAGCAATTGTGAGAGGTCAGAAAATACGACCCTGTCACATTGGAAAGAGGGAGAGCCGCTGTGCGGATGCAAACGACGAGGATGGGATTCGAACCCACGCGTGAAGAGCACAATGGATTAGCAGTCCATCGCCTTAACCACTCGGCCACCACGTCACTTATGCACATGGCTATTTTTTTTCGACAAAATAGGTCAGAATTCCCAACAAGGACAGAAAAACTGAAACTCATGTGACTTTCATGAAGTGAGGCCCAAAATATCCCCTCCGACAAAACTCTCATCTTAGAAGGAGAGTACACCCTCCTTACGGATGTGCCCGACGAGGATGGGATTCGAACCCACGCGTGCAGAGCACAATGGATTAGCAGTCCATCGCCTTAACCACTCGGCCACCTCGTCACTGGGTCAGCTGCATTGGAAAGTTTTCCAACAGATAGGTGTTGGTTGAGGTTGCTGATTATGTTGGCACAGTTGTGAGAGGTCAGAAAATACAACCCTTGACAATACTGTCACAATAGAAAGATGGAGACCCCCTGTGCAGATGCAAGCGATGAGGATGGGATTCGAACCCACGCGTGCAGAGCACAATGGATTAGCAGTCCATCGCCTTAACCACTCGGCCACCTCGTCACTGGGGCAGCTTTATTGGAAAGTTTTCCACCGGAAAGGCATTGTGGTTGCCGATAACGTAGGAGCAATTGTGAGAGGTCAGAAAATACGACCCTGTCACATTGGAAAGAGGGAGAGCCGCTGTGCGGATGCAAACGACGAGGATGGGATTCGAACCCACGCGTGCAGAGCACAATGGATTAGCAGTCCATCGCCTTAACCACTCGGCCACCTCGTCA
Organism: Sardina pilchardus; assembly: GCF_963854185.1. Classification (NCBI taxonomy): domain Eukaryota; kingdom Metazoa; phylum Chordata; class Actinopteri; order Clupeiformes; family Clupeidae; genus Sardina; species Sardina pilchardus. The sequence continues at coordinate 3,995,903 of NC_085009.1, forward strand.
CTTATGCACATGGCTATTTTTTTTCGACAAAATAGGTCAGAATTCCCAACAAGGACAGAAAAACTGAAACTCATGTGACTTTCATGAAGTGAGGCCCAAAATATCCCCTCCGACAAAACTCTCATCTTGGAAGGAGAGTACACCCTCCTTACTGATGTGCCCGACGAGGATGGGATTCTAACCCACGCGTGCAGAGCACAATGGATTAGCAGTCCATCGCCTTAACCACTCGGCCACCTCGTCACTGGGTCAGCTGCATTGGAAAGTTTTCCAACAGATAGGTGTTGGTTGAGGTTGCTGATTATGTTGGCACAGTTGTGAGAGGTCAGAAAATACAACCCTTGACAATACTGTCACAATAGAAAGATGGAGACCCCCTGTGCAGATGCAAGCGATGAGGATGGGATTCGAACCCACGCGTGCAGAGCACAATGGATTAGCAGTCCATCGCCTTAACCACTCGGCCACCTCGTCACTGGGGCAGCTTTATTGGAAAGTTTTCCACCGGAAAGGCATTGTGGTTGCCGATAAAGTAGGAGCAATTGTGAGAGGTCAGAAAATACGACCCTGTCACATTGGAAAGAGGGAGAGCCGCTGTGCGGATGAAAACGACGAGGATGGGATTCGAACCCACGCGTGCAGAGCACAATGGATTAGCAGTCCATCGCCTTAACCACTCGGCCACCTCGTCACTTATGCACATGGCTATTTTTTCTCGACAAAATAGGTCAGAATTCCCAACAAGGACAGAAAAACTGAAACTCATGTGACTTTCATGAAGTGAGGCCCAAAATATCCCCTCCGACAAAACTCTCATCTTGGAAGGAGAGTACACCCTCCTTACGGATGTGCCCGACGAGGATGGGATTCGAACCCACGCGTGCAGAGCACAATGGATTAGCAGTCCATCGCCTTAACCACTCGGCCACCTCGTCACTGGGTCAGCTGCATTGGAAAGTTTTCCAAGAGATAGGTGTTGGTTGAGGTTGCTGATTATGTTGGCACAGTTGTGAGAGGTCAGAAAATACAACCCTTGACAATACTGTCACAATAGAAAGAGGGAGACCCCCTGTGCAGATGCAAACGACGAGGATGGGATTCGAACCCACGCGTGCAGAGCACAATGGATTAGCAGTCCATCGCCTTAACCACTCGGCCACCTCGTCACTGGGGCAGCTTTATTGGATAGTTTTCCACCGGAAAGGCATTGTGGTTGCCGATAACGTAGAAGCAATTGTGAGAGGTCAGAAAATACGACCCTGTCACATTGGAAAGAGGGAGAGCCGCTGTGCGGATGCAAACGACGAGGATGGGATTCGAACCCACGCGTGCAGAGCACAATGGATTAGCAGTCCATCGCCTTAACCACTCGGCCACCTCGTCACTGGGTCAGCTGCATTGGAAAGTTTTCCAACAGATAGGTGTTGGTTGAGGTTGCTGATTATGTTGGCACAGTTGTGAGAGGTCAGAAAATACAACCCTTGACAATACTGTCACAATAGAAAGATGGAGACCCCCTGTGCAGATGCAAGCGATGAGGATGGGATTCGAACCCACGCGTGCAGAGCACAATGGATTAGCAGTCCATCGCCTTAACCACTCGGCCACCTCGTCACTGGGGCAGCTTTATTGGAAAGTTTTCCACCGGAAAGGCATTGTGGTTGCCGATAAAGTAGGAGCAATTGTGAGAGGTCAGAAAATACGACCCTGTCACATTGGAAAGAGGGAGAGCCGCTGTGCGGATGCAAACGACGAGGATGGGATTCGAACCCACGCGTGAAGAGCACAATGGATTAGCAGTCCATCGCCTTAACCACTCGGCCACCTCGTCACTTATGCACATGGCTATTTTTTTTCGACAAAATAGGTCAGAATTCCCAACAAGGACAGAAAAACTGAAACTCATGTGACTTTCATGAAGTGAGGCCCAAAATATCCCCTCCGACAAAACTCTCATCTTAGAAGGAGAGTACACCCTCCTTACGGATGTGCCCGACGAGGATGGGATTCGAACCCACGCGTGCAGAGCACAATGGATTAGCAGTCCATCGCCTTAACCACTCGGCCACCTCGTCACTGTGTCAGCTGCATTGGAAAGTTTTCCAACAGATAGGTGTTGGTTGAGGTTGCTGATTGTGTTGGCACAGTTGTGAGAGGTCAGAAAATACAACCCTTGACAATACTGTCACAATAGAAAGATGGAGACCCCCTGTGCAGATGCAAGCGACGAGGATGGGATTCGAACCCACGCGTGCAGAGCACAATGGATTAGCAGTCCATCGCCTTAACCACTCGGCCACCTCGTCACTGGGGCAGCTTTATTGGAAAGTTTTCCACCGGAAAGGCATTGTGGTTGCCGATAACGTAGGAGCAATTGTGAGAGGTCAGAAAATACGACCCTGTCACATTGGAAAGAGGGAGAGCCGCTGTGCGGATGCAAACGACGAGGATGGGATTCGAACCCACGCGTGCAGAGCACAATGGATTAGCAGTCCATCGCCTTAACCACTCGGCCACCTCGTCACTTATGCACATGGCTATTTTTTTTCGACAAAATAGGTCAGAATTCCCAACAAGGACAGAAAAACTGAAACTCATGTGACTTTCATGAAGTGAGGCCCAAAATATCCCCTCCGACAAAACTCTCATCTTGGAAGGAGAGTACACCCTCCTTACGGATGTGCCCGACGAGGATGGGATTCGAACCCACGCGTGCAGAGCACAATGGATTAGCAGTCCATCGCCTTAACCACTCGGCCACCTCGTCACTGGGTCAGCTGCATTGGAAAGTTTTCCAACAGATAGGTGTTGGTTGAGGTTGCTGATTATGTTGGCACAGTTGTGAGAGGTCAGAAAATACAACCCTTGACAATACTGTCACAATAGAAAGAGGGAGACCCCCTGTGCAGATGCAAACGACGAGGATGGGATTCGAACCCACGCGTGCAGAGCACAATGGATTAGCAGTCCATCGCCTTAACCACTCAGCCACCTCGTCACTGGGGCAGCTTTATTGGATAGTTTTCCACCGGAAAGGCATTGTGGTTGCCGATAACGTAGGAGCAATTGTGAGAGGTCAGAAAATACGACCCTGTCACATTGGAAAGAGGGAGAGCCGCTGTGCGGATGCAAACGACGAGGATGGGATTCGAACCCACGCGTGCAGAGCACAATGGATTAGCAGTCCATCGCCTTAACCACTCGGCCACCTCGTCACTGGGTCAGCTGCATTGGAAAGTTTTCCAACAGATAGGTGTTGGTTGAGGTTGCTGATTATGTTGGCACAGTTGTGAGAGGTCAGAAAATACAACCCTTGACAATACTGTCACAATAGAAAGATGGAGACCCCCTGTGCAGATGCAAGCGATGAGGATGGGATTCGAACCCACGCGTGCAGAGCACAATGGATTAGCAGTCCATCGCCTTAACCACTCGGCCACCTCGTCACTGGGGCAGCTTTATTGGAAAGTTTTCCACCGGAAAGGCATTGTGGTTGCCGATAACGTAGTAGCAATTGTGAGAGGTCAGAAAATACGACCCTGTCACATTGGAAAGAGGGAGAGCCGCTGTGCGGATGCAAACGACGAGGATGGGATTCGAACCCACGCGTGAAGAGCACAATGGATTAGCAGTCCATCGCCTTAACCACTCGGCCACCTCGTCACTTATGCACATGGCTATTTTTTTTCGACAAAATAGGTCAGAATTCCCAACAAGGACAGAAAAACTGAAACTCATGTGACTTTCATGAAGTGAGGCCCAAAATATCCCCTCCGACAAAACTCTCATCTTAGAAGGAGAGTACAACCTCCTTACGGATGTGCCCGACGAGGATGGGATTCGAACCCACGCGTGCAGAGCACAATGGATTAGCAGTCCATCGCCTTAACCACTCGGCCACCTCGTCACTGGGTCAGCTGCATTGGAAAGTTTTCCAACAGATAGGTGTTGGTTGAGGTTGCTGATTATGTTGGCACAGTTGTGAGAGGTCAGAAAATACAACCCTTGACAATACTGTCACAATAGAAAGATGGAGACCCCCTGTGCAGATGCAAGCGATGAGGATGGGATTCGAACCCACGCGTGCAGAGCACAATGGATTAGCAGTCCATCGCCTTAACCACTCGGCCACCTCGTCACTGGGGCAGCTTTATTGGAAAGTTTTCCACCGGAAAGGCATTGTGGTTGCCGATAAAGTAGGAGCAATTGTGAGAGGTCAGAAAATACGACCCTGTCACATTGGAAAGAGGGAGAGCCGCTGTGCGGATGAAAACGACAAGGATGGGATTCGAACCCACGCGTGCAGAGCACAATGGATTAGCAGTCCATCGCCTTAACCACTCGGCCACCTCGTCACTTATGCACATGGCTATTTTTTTTCGACAAAATAGGTCAGAATTCCCAACAAGGACAGAAAAACTGAAACTCATGTGACTTTCATGAAGTGAGGCCCAAAATATCCCCTCCGACAAAACTCTCATCTTGGAAGGAGAGTACACCCTCCTTACGGATGTGCCCGACGAGGATGGGATTCGAACCCACGCGTGCAGAGCACAATGGATTAGCAGTCCATCGCCTTAACCACTCGGCCACCTCGTCACTGGGTCAGCTGCATTGGAAAGTTTTCCAAGAGATAGGTGTTGGTTGAGGTTGCTGATTATGTTGGCACAGTTGTGAGAGGTCAGAAAATACAACCCTTGACAATACTGTCACAATAGAAAGAGGGAGACCCCCTGTGCAGATGCAAACGACGAGGATGGGATTCGAACCCACGCGTGCAGAGCACAATGGATTAGCAGTCCATCGCCTTAACCACTCGGCCACCTCGTCACTGGGGCAGCTTTATTGGATAGTTTTCCACCGGAAAGGCATTGTGGTTGCCGATAACGTAGGAGCAATTGTGAGAGGTCAGAAAATACGACCCTGTCACATTGGAAAGAGGGAGAGCCGCTGTGCGGATGCAAACGACGAGGATGGGATTCGAACCCACGCGTGCAGAGCACAATGGATTAGCAGTCCATCGCCTTAACCACTCGGCCACCTCGTCACTGGGTCAGCTGCATTGGAAAGTTTTCCAACAGATAGGTGTTGGTTGAGGTTGCTGATTATGTTGGCACAGTTGTGAGAGGTCAGAAAATACAACCCTTGACAATACTGTCACAATAGAAAGATGGAGACCCCCTGTGCAGATGCAAGCGATGAGGATGGGATTCGAACCCACGCGTGCAGAGCACAATGGATTAGCAGTCCATCGCCTTAACCACTCGGCCACCTCGTCACTGGGGCAGCTTTATTGGAAAGTTTTCCACCGGAAAGGCATTGTGGTTGCCGATAACGTAGTAGCAATTGTGAGAGGTCAGAAAATACGACCCTGTCACATTGGAAAGAGGGAGAGCCGCTGTGCGGATGCAAACGACGAGGATGGGATTCGAACCCACGCGTGAAGAGCACAATGGATTAGCAGTCCATCGCCTTAACCACTCGGCCACCTCGTCACTTATGCACATGGCTATTTTTTTTCGACAAAATAGGTCAGAATTCCCAACAAGGACAGAAAAACTGAAACTCATGTGACTTTCATGAAGTGAGGCCCAAAATATCCCCTCCGACAAAACTCTCATCTTAGAAGGAGAGTACACCCTCCTTACGGATGTGCCCGATGAGGATGGGATTCGAACCCACGCGTGCAGAGTACAATGGATTAGCAGTCCATCGCCTTAACCACTCGGCCACCTCGTCACTGTGTCAGCTGCATTGGAAAGTTTTCCAACAGATAGGTGTTGGTTGAGGTTGCTGATTGTGTTGGCACAGTTGTGAGAGGTCAGAAAATACAACCCTTGACAATACTGTCACAATAGAAAGATGGAGACCCCCTGTGCAGATGCAAGCGACGAGGATGGGATTCGAACCCACGCGTGCAGAGCACAATGGATTAGCAGTCCATCGCCTTAACCACTCGGCCACCTCGTCACTGGGGCAGCTTTATTGGAAAGTTTTCCACCGGAAAGGCATTGTGGTTGCCGATAACGTAGGAGCAATTGTGAGAGGTCAGAAAATACGACCCTGTCACATTGGAAAGAGGGAGAGCCGCTGTGCGGATGCAAACGACGAGGATGGGATTCGAACCCACGCGTGAAGAGCACAATGGATTAGCAGTCCATCGCCTTAACCACTCGGCCACCTCGTCACTTATGCACATGGCTATTTTTTTTCGACAAAATAGGTCAGAATTCCCAACAAGGACAGAAAAACTGAAACTCATGTGACTTTCATGAAGTGAGGCCCAAAATATCCCCTCCGACAAAACTCTCATCTTAGAAGGAGAGTACACCCTCCTTACGGATGTGCCCGATGAGGATGGGATTCGAACCCACGCGTGCAGAGCACAATGGATTAGCAGTCCATCGCCTTAACCACTCGGCCACCTCGTCACTGTGTCAGCTGCATTGGAAAGTTTTCCAACAGATAGGTGTTGGTTGAGGTTGCTGATTGTGTTGGCACAGTTGTGAGAGGTCAGAAAATACAACCCTTGACAATACTGTCACAATAGAAAGATGGAGACCCCCTGTGCAGATGCAAGCGACGAGGATGGGATTCGAACCCACGCGTGCAGAGCACAATGGATTAGCAGTCCATCGCCTTAACCACTCGGCCACCTCGTCACTGGGGCAGCTTTATTGGAAAGTTTTCCACCGGAAAGGCATTGTGGTTGCCGATAACGTAGGAGCAATTGTGAGAGGTCAGAAAATACGACCCTGTCACATTGGAAAGAGGGAGAGCCGCTGTGCGGATGCAAACGACGAGGATGGGATTCGAACCCACGCGTGAAGAGCACAATGGATTAGCAGTCCATCGCCTTAACCACTCGGCCACCTCGTCACTTATGCACATGGCTATTTTTTTTCGACAAAATAGGTCAGAATTCCCAACAAGGACAGAAAAACTGAAACTCATGTGACTTTCATGAAGTGAGGCCCAAAATATCCCCTCCGACAAAACTCTCATCTTAGAAGGAGAGTACACCCTCCTTACGGATGTGCCCGACGAGGATGGGATTCGAACCCACGCGTGCAGAGCACAATGGATTAGCAGTCCATCGCCTTAACCACTCGGCCACCTCGTCACTGGGTCAGCTGCATTGGAAAGTTTTCCAACAGATAGGTGTTGGTTGAGGTTGCTGATTATGTTGGCACAGTTGTGAGAGGTCAGAAAATACAACCCTTGACAATACTGTCACAATAGAAAGATGGAGACCCCCTGTGCAGATGCAAGCGATGAGGATGGGATTCGAACCCACGCGTGCAGAGCACAATGGATTAGCAGTCCATCGCCTTAACCACTCGGCCACCTCGTCACTGGGGCAGCTTTATTGGAAAGTTTTCCACCGGAAAGGCATTGTGGTTGCCGATAACGTAGGAGCAATTGTGAGAGGTCAGAAAATACGACCCTGTCACATTGGAAAGAGGGAGAGCCGCTGTGCGGATGCAAACGACGAGGATGGGATTCGAACCCACGCGTGCAGAGCACAATGGATTAGCAGTCCATCGCCTTAACCACTCGGCCACCTCGTCACTTATGCACATGGCTATTTTTTTTCGACAAAATAGGTCAGAATTCCCAACAAGGACAGAAAAACTGAAACTCATGTGACTTTCATGAAGTGAGGCCCAAAATATCCCCTCCGACAAAACTCTCATCTTGGAAGGAGAGTACACCCTCCTTACTGATGTGCCCGACGAGGATGGGATTCTAACCCACGCGTGCAGAGCACAATGGATTAGCAGTCCATCGCCTTAACCACTCGGCCACCTCGTCACTGGGTCAGCTGCATTGGAAAGTTTTCCAACAGATAGGTGTTGGTTGAGGTTGCTGATTATGTTGGCACAGTTGTGAGAGGTCAGAAAATACAACCCTTGACAATACTGTCACAATAGAAAGATGGAGACCCCCTGTGCAGATGCAAGCGATGAGGATGGGATTCGAACCCACGCGTGCAGAGCACAATGGATTAGCAGTCCATCGCCTTAACCACTCGGCCACCTCGTCACTGGGGCAGCTTTATTGGAAAGTTTTCCACCGGAAAGGCATTGTGGTTGCCGATAAAGTAGGAGCAATTGTGAGAGGTCAGAAAATACGACCCTGTCACATTGGAAAGAGGGAGAGCCGCTGTGCGGATGAAAACGACGAGGATGGGATTCGAACCCACGCGTGCAGAGCACAATGGATTAGCAGTCCATCGCCTTAACCACTCGGCCACCTCGTCACTTATGCACATGGCTATTTTTTTTCGACAAAATAGGTCAGAATTCCCAACAAGGACAGAAAAACTGAAACTCATGTGACTTTCATGAAGTGAGGCCCAAAATATCCCCTCCGACAAAACTCTCATCTTGGAAGGAGAGTACACCCTCCTTACGGATGTGCCCGACGAGGATGGGATTCGAACCCACGCGTGCAGAGCACAATGGATTAGCAGTCCATCGCCTTAACCACTCGGCCACCTCGTCACTGGGTCAGCTGCATTGGAAAGTTTTCCAAGAGATAGGTGTTGGTTGAGGTTGCTGATTATGTTGGCACAGTTGTGAGAGGTCAGAAAATACAACCCTTGACAATACTGTCACAATAGAAAGAGGGAGACCCCCTGTGCAGATGCAAACGACGAGGATGGGATTCGAACCCACGCGTGCAGAGCACAATGGATTAGCAGTCCATCGCCTTAACCACTCGGCCACCTCGTCACTGGGGCAGCTTTATTGGATAGTTTTCCACCGGAAAGGCATTGTGGTTGCCGATAACGTAGGAGCAATTGTGAGAGGTCAGAAAATACGACCCTGTCACATTGGAAAGAGGGAGAGCCGCTGTGCGGATGCAAACGACGAGGATGGGATTCGAACCCACGCGTGCAGAGCACAATGGATTAGCAGTCCATCGCCTTAACCACTCGGCCACCTCGTCACTGGGTCAGCTGCATTGGAAAGTTTTCCAACAGATAGGTGTTGGTTGAGGTTGCTGATTATGTTGGCACAGTTGTGAGAGGTCAGAAAATACAACCCTTGACAATACTGTCACAATAGAAAGATGGAGACCCCCTGTGCAGATGCAAGCGATGAGGATGGGATTCGAACCCACGCGTGCAGAGCACAATGGATTAGCAGTCCATCGCCTTAACCACTCGGCCACCTCGTCACTGGGGCAGCTTTATTGGAAAGTTTTCCACCGGAAAGGCATTGTGGTTGCCGATAACGTAGGAGCAATTGTGAGAGGTCAGAAAATACGACCCTGTCACATTGGAAAGAGGGAGAGCCGCTGTGCGGATGCAAACGACGAGGATGGGATTCGAACCCACGCGTGAAGAGCACAATGGATTAGCAGTCCATCGCCTTAACCACTCGGCCACCTCGTCACTTATGCACATGGCTATTTTTTTTCGACAAAATAGGTCAGAATTCCCAACAAGGACAGAAAAACTGAAACTCATGTGACTTTCATGAAGTGAGGCCCAAAATATCCCCTCCGACAAAACTCTCATCTTAGAAGGAGAGTACACCCTCCTTACGGATGTGCCCGATGAGGATGGGATTCGAACCCACGCGTGCAGAGCACAATGGATTAGCAGTCCATCGCCTTAACCACTCGGCCACCTCGTCACTGTGTCAGCTGCATTGGAAAGTTTTCCAACAGATAGGTGTTGGTTGAGGTTGCTGATTGTGTTGGCACAGTTGTGAGAGGTCAGAAAATACAACCCTTGACAATACTGTCACAATAGAAAGATGGAGACCCCCTGTGCAGATGCAAGCGACGAGGATGGGATTCGAACCCACGCGTGCAGAGCACAATGGATTAGCAGTCCATCGCCTTAACCACTCGGCCACCTCGTCACTGGGGCAGCTTTATTGGAAAGTTTTCCACCGGAAAGGCATTGTGGTTGCCGATAACGTAGGAGCAATTGTGAGAGGTCAGAAAATACGACCCTGTCACATTGGAAAGAGGGAGAGCCGCTGTGCGGATGCAAACGACGAGGATGGGATTCGAACCCACGCGTGAAGAGCACAATGGATTAGCAGTCCATCGCCTTAACCACTCGGCCACCTCGTCACTTATGCACATGGCTATTTTTTTTCGACAAAATAGGTCAGAATTCCCAACAAGGACAGAAAAACTGAAACTCATGTGACTTTCATGAAGTGAGGCCCAAAATATCCCCTCCGACAAAACTCTCATCTTAGAAGGAGAGTACACCCTCCTTACGGATGTGCCCGACGAGGATGGGATTCGAACCCACGCGTGCAGAGCACAATGGATTAGCAGTCCATCGCCTTAACCACTCGGCCACCTCGTCACTGGGTCAGCTGCATTGGAAAGTTTTCCAACAGATAGGTGTTGGTTGAGGTTGCTGATTATGTTGGCACAGTTGTGAGAGGTCAGAAAATACAACCCTTGACAATACTGTCACAATAGAAAGATGGAGACCCCCTGTGCAGATGCAAGCGATGAGGATGGGATTCGAACCCACGCGTGCAGAGCACAATGGATTAGCAGTCCATCGCCTTAACCACTCGGCCACCTCGTCACTGGGGCAGCTTTATTGGAAAGTTTTCCACCGGAAAGGCATTGTGGTTGCCGATAACGTAGGAGCAATTGTGAGAGGTCAGAAAATACGACCCTGTCACATTGGAAAGAGGGAGAGCCGCTGTGCGGATGCAAACGACGAGGATGGGATTCGAACCCACGCGTGCAGAGCACAATGGATTAGCAGTCCATCGCCTTAACCACTCGGCCACCTCGTCACTTATGCACATGGCTATTTTTTTTCGACAAAATAGGTCAGAATTCCCAACAAGGACAGAAAAACTGAAACTCATGTGACTTTCATGAAGTGAGGCCCAAAATATCCCCTCCGACAAAACTCTCATCTTGGAAGGAGAGTACACCCTCCTTACTGATGTGCCCGACGAGGATGGGATTCTAACCCACGCGTGCAGAGCACAATGGATTAGCAGTCCATCGCCTTAACCACTCGGCCACCTCGTCACTGGGTCAGCTGCATTGGAAAGTTTTCCAACAGATAGGTGTTGGTTGAGGTTGCTGATTATGTTGGCACAGTTGTGAGAGGTCAGAAAATACAACCCTTGACAATACTGTCACAATAGAAAGATGGAGACCCCCTGTGCAGATGCAAGCGATGAGGATGGGATTCGAACCCACGCGTGCAGAGCACAATGGATTAGCAGTCCATCGCCTTAACCACTCGGCCACCTCGTCACTGGGGCAGCTTTATTGGAAAGTTTTCCACCGGAAAGGCATTGTGGTTGCCGATAAAGTAGGAGCAATTGTGAGAGGTCAGAAAATACGACCCTGTCACATTGGAAAGAGGGAGAGCCGCTGTGCGGATGAAAACGACGAGGATGGGATTCGAACCCACGCGTGCAGAGCACAATGGATTAGCAGTCCATCGCCTTAACCACTCGGCCACCTCGTCACTTATGCACATGGCTATTTTTTTTCGACAAAATAGGTCAGAATTCCCAACAAGGACAGAAAAACTGAAACTCATGTGACTTTCATGAAGTGAGGCCCAAAATATCCCCTCCGACAAAACTCTCATCTTGGAAGGAGAGTACACCCTCCTTACGGATGTGCCCGACGAGGATGGGATTCGAACCCACGCGTGCAGAGCACAATGGATTAGCAGTCCATCGCCTTAACCACTCGGCCAACTCGTCACTGGGTCAGCTGCATTGGAAAGTTTTCCAAGAGATAGGTGTTGGTTGAGGTTGCTGATTATGTTGGCACAGTTGTGAGAGGTCAGAAAATACAACCCTTGACAATACTGTCACAATAGAAAGAGGGAGACCCCCTGTGCAGATGCAAACGACGAGGATGGGATTCGAACCCACGCGTGCAGAGCACAATGGATTAGCAGTCCATCGCCTTAACCACTCGGCCACCTCGTCACTGGGGCAGCTTTATTGGATAGTTTTCCACCGGAAAGGCATTGTGGTTGCCGATAACGTAGGAGCAATTGTGAGAGGTCAGAAAATACGACCCTGTCACATTGGAAAGAGGGAGAGCCGCTGTGCGGATGCAAACGACGAGGATGGGATTCGAACCCACGCGTGCAGAGCACAATGGATTAGCAGTCCATCGCCTTAACCACTCGGCCACCTCGTCACTGGGTCAGCTGCATTGGAAAGTTTTCCAACAGATAGGTGTTGGTTGAGGTTGCTGATTATGTTGGCACAGTTGTGAGAGGTCAGAAAATACAACCCTTGACAATACTGTCACAATAGAAAGATGGAGACCCCCTGTGCAGATGCAAGCGATGAGGATGGGATTCGAACCCACGCGTGCAGAGCACAATGGATTAGCAGTCCATCGCCTTAACCACTCGGCCACCTCGTCACTGGGGCAGCTTTATTGGAAAGTTTTCCACCGGAAAGGCATTGTGGTTGCCGATAACGTAGTAGCAATTGTGAGAGGTCAGAAAATACGACCCTGTCACATTGGAAAGAGGGAGAGCCGCTGTGCGGATGCAAACGACGAGGATGGGATTCGAACCCACGCGTGAAGAGCACAATGGATTAGCAGTCCATCGCCTTAACCACTCGGCCACCACGTCACTTATGCACATGGCTATTTTTTTTCGACAAAATAGGTCAGAATTCCCAACAAGGACAGAAAAACTGAAACTCATGTGACTTTCATGAAGTGAGGCCCAAAATATCCCCTCCGACAAAACTCTCATCTTAGAAGGAGAGTACACCCTCCTTACGGATGTGCCCGACGAGGATGGGATTCGAACCCACGCGTGCAGAGCACAATGGATTAGCAGTCCATCGCCTTAACCACTCGGCCACCTCGTCACTGGGTCAGCTGCATTGGAAAGTTTTCCAACAGATAGGTGTTGGTTGAGGTTGCTGATTATGTTGGCACAGTTGTGAGAGGTCAGAAAATACAACCCTTGACAATACTGTCACAATAGAAAGATGGAGACCCCCTGTGCAGATGCAAGCGATGAGGATGGGATTCGAACCCACGCGTGCAGAGCACAATGGATTAGCAGTCCATCGCCTTAACCACTCGGCCACCTCGTCACTGGGGCAGCTTTATTGGAAAGTTTTCCACCGGAAAGGCATTGTGGTTGCCGATAACGTAGGAGCAATTGTGAGAGGTCAGAAAATACGACCCTGTCACATTGGAAAGAGGGAGAGCCGCTGTGCGGATGCAAACGACGAGGATGGGATTCGAACCCACGCGTGCAGAGCACAATGGATTAGCAGTCCATCGCCTTAACCACTCGGCCACCTCGTCACTTATGCACATGGCTATTTTTTTTCGACAAAATAGGTCAGAATTCCCAACAAGGACAGAAAAACTGAAACTCATGTGACTTTCATGAAGTGAGGCCCAAAATATCCCCTCCGACAAAACTCTCATCTTGGAAGGAGAGTACACCCTCCTTACTGATGTGCCCGACGAGGATGGGATTCTAACCCACGCGTGCAGAGCACAATGGATTAGCAGTCCATCGCCTTAACCACTCGGCCACCTCGTCACTGGGTCAGCTGCATTGGAAAGTTTTCCAACAGATAGGTGTTGGTTGAGGTTGCTGATTATGTTGGCACAGTTGTGAGAGGTCAGAAAATACAACCCTTGACAATACTGTCACAATAGAAAGATGGAGACCCCCTGTGCAGATGCAAGCGATGAGGATGGGATTCGAACCCACGCGTGCAGAGCACAATGGATTAGCAGTCCATCGCCTTAACCACTCGGCCACCTCGTCACTGGGGCAGCTTTATTGGAAAGTTTTCCACCGGAAAGGCATTGTGGTTGCCGATAAAGTAGGAGCAATTGTGAGAGGTCAGAAAATACGACCCTGTCACATTGGAAAGAGGGAGAGCCGCTGTGCGGATGAAAACGACGAGGATGGGATTCGAACCCACGCGTGCAGAGCACAATGGATTAGCAGTCCATCGCCTTAACCACTCGGCCACCTCGTCACTTATGCACATGGCTATTTTTTTTCGACAAAATAGGTCAGAATTCCCAACAAGGACAGAAAAACTGAAACTCATGTGACTTTCATGAAGTGAGGCCCAAAATATCCCCTCCGACAAAACTCTCATCTTGGAAGGAGAGTACACCCTCCTTACGGATGTGCCCGACGAGGATGGGATTCGAACCCACGCGTGCAGAGCACAATGGATTAGCAGTCCATCGCCTTAACCACTCGGCCACCTCGTCACTGGGTCAGCTGCATTGGAAAGTTTTCCAAGAGATAGGTGTTGGTTGAGGTTGCTGATTATGTTGGCACAGTTGTGAGAGGTCAGAAAATACAACCCTTGACAATACTGTCACAATAGAAAGAGGGAGACCCCCTGTGCAGATGCAAACGACGAGGATGGGATTCGAACCCACGCGTGCAGAGCACAATGGATTAGCAGTCCATCGCCTTAACCACTCGGCCACCTCGTCACTGGGGCAGCTTTATTGGATAGTTTTCCACCGGAAAGGCATTGTGGTTGCCGATAACGTAGGAGCAATTGTGAGAGGTCAGAAAATACGACCCTGTCACATTGGAAAGAGGGAGAGCCGCTGTGCGGATGCAAACGACGAGGATGGGATTCGAACCCACGCGTGCAGAGCACAATGGATTAGCAGTCCATCGCCTTAACCACTCGGCCACCTCGTCACTGGGTCAGCTGCATTGGAAAGTTTTCCAACAGATAGGTGTTGGTTGAGGTTGCTGATTATGTTGGCACAGTTGTGAGAGGTCAGAAAATACAACCCTTGACAATACTGTCACAATAGAAAGATGGAGACCCCCTGTGCAGATGCAAGCGATGAGGATGGGATTCGAACCCACGCGTGCAGAGCACAATGGATTAGCAGTCCATCGCCTTAACCACTCGGCCACCTCGTCACTGGGGCAGCTTTATTGGAAAGTTTTCCACCGGAAAGGCATTGTGGTTGCCGATAACGTAGTAGCAATTGTGAGAGGTCAGAAAATACGACCCTGTCACATTGGAAAGAGGGAGAGCCGCTGTGCGGATGCAAACGACGAGGATGGGATTCGAACCCACGCGTGAAGAGCACAATGGATTAGCAGTCCATCGCCTTAACCACTCGGCCACCACGTCACTTATGCACATGGCTATTTTTTTTCGACAAAATAGGTCAGAATTCCCAACAAGGACAGAAAAACTGAAACTCATGTGACTTTCATGAAGTGAGGCCCAAAATATCCCCTCCGACAAAACTCTCATCTTAGAAGGAGAGTACACCCTCCTTACGGATGTGCCCGACGAGGATGGGATTCGAACCCACGCGTGCAGAGCACAATGGATTAGCAGTCCATCGCCTTAACCACTCGGCCACCTCGTCACTGTGTCAGCTGCATTGGAAAGTTTTCCAACAGATAGGTGTTGGTTGAGGTTGCTGATTGTGTTGGCACAGTTGTGAGAGGTCAGAAAATACAACCCTTGACAATACTGTCACAATAGAAAGATGGAGACCCCCTGTGCAGATGCAAGCGACGAGGATGGGATTCGAACCCACGCGTGCAGAGCACAATGGATTAGCAGTCCATCGCCTTAACCACTCGGCCACCTCGTCACTGGGGCAGCTTTATTGGAAAGTTTTCCACCGGAAAGGCATTGTGGTTGCCGATAACGTAGGAGCAATTGTGAGAGGTCAGAAAATACGACCCTGTCACATTGGAAAGAGGGAGAGCCGCTGTGCGGATGCAAACGACGAGGATGGGATTCGAACTCACGCGTGAAGAGCACAATGGATTAGCAGTCCATCGCCTTAACCACTCGGCCACCTCGTCACTTATGCACATGGCTATTTTTTTTCGACAAAATAGGTCAGAATTCCCAACAAGGACAGAAAAACTGAAACTCATGTGACTTTCATGAAGTGAGGCCCAAAATATCCCCTCCGACAAAACTCTCATCTTAGAAGGAGAGTACACCCTCCTTACGGATGTGCCCGACGAGGATGGGATTCGAACCCAATCGTGCAGAGCACAATGGATTAGCAGTCCATCGCCTTAACCACTCGGCCACCTCGTCACTGTGTCAGCTGCATTGGAAAGTTTTCCAACAGATAGGTGTTGGTTGAGGTTGCTGATTGTGTTGGCACAGTTGTGAGAGGTCAGAAAATACAACCCTTGACAATACTGTCACAATAGAAAGATGGAGACCCCCTGTGCAGATGCAAGCGACGAGGATGGGATTCGAACCCACGCGTGCAGAGCACAATGGATTAGCAGTCCATCGCCTTAACCACTCGGCCACCTCGTCACTGGGGCAGCTTTATTGGAAAGTTTTCCACCGGAAAGGCATTGTGGTTGCCGATAACGTAGGAGCAATTGTGAGAGGTCAGAAAATACGACCCTGTCACATTGGAAAGAGGGAGAGCCGCTGTGCGGATGCAAACGACGAGGATGGGATTCGAACCCACATGTGCAGAGCACAATGGATTAGCAGTCCATCGCCTTAACCACTCGGCCACCTCGTCACTTATGCACATGGCTATTTTTTTTCGACAAAATAGGTCAGAATTCCCAACAAGGACAGAAAAACTGAAACTCTTGTGACTTTCATGAAGTGAGGCCCAAAATATCCCCTCCGACAAAACTCTCATATTGGAAGGAGAGTACACCCTCCTTACTGATGTGCCCGACGAGGATGGGATTCTAACCCACGCGTGCAGAGCACAATGGATTAGCAGTCCATCGCCTTAACCACTCGGCCACCTCGTCACTGGGTCAGCTGCATTGGAAAGTTTTCCAACAGATAGGTGTTGGTTGAGGTTGCTGATTATGTTGGCACAGTTGTGAGAGGTCAGAAAATACAACCCTTGACAATACTGTCACAATAGAAAGATGGAGACCCCCTGTGCAGATGCAAGCGATGAGGATGGGATTCGAACCCACGCGTGCAGAGCACAATGGATTAGCAGTCCATCGCCTTAACCACTCGGCCACCTCGTCACTGGGGCAGCTTTATTGGAAAGTTTTCCACCGGAAAGGCATTGTGGTTGCCGATAAAGTAGGAGCAATTGTGAGAGGTCAGAAAATACGACCCTGTCACATTGGAAAGAGGGAGAGCCGCTGTGCGGATGAAAACGACGAGGATGGGATTCGAACCCACGCGTGCAGAGCACAATGGATTAGCAGTCCATCGCCTTAACCACTCGGCCACCTCGTCACTTATGCACATGGCTATTTTTTTTCGACAAAATAGGTCAGAATTCCCAACAAGGACAGAAAAACTGAAACTCATGTGACTTTCATGAAGTGAGGCCCAAAATATCCCCTCCGACAAAACTCTCATCTTGGAAGGAGAGTACACCCTCCTTACGGATGTGCCCGACGAGGATGGGATTCGAACCCACGCGTGCAGAGCACAATGGATTAGCAGTCCATCGCCTTAACCACTCGGCCACCTCGTCACTGGGTCAGCTGCATTGGAAAGTTTTCCAACAGATAGGTGTTGGTTGAGGTTGCTGATTATGTTGGCACAGTTGTGAGAGGTCAGAAAATACAACCCTTGACAATACTGTCACAATAGAAAGAGGGAGACCCCCTGTGCAGATGCAAACGACGAGGATGGGATTCGAACCCACGCGTGCAGAGCACAATGGATTAGCAGTCCATCGCCTTAACCACTCGGCCACCTCGTCACTGGGGCAGCTTTATTGGATAGTTTTCCACCGGAAAGGCATTGTGGTTGCCGATAACGTAGGAGCAATTGTGAGAGGTCAGAAAATACGACCCTGTCACATTGGAAAGAGGGAGAGCCGCTGTGCGGATGCAAACGACGAGGATGGGATTCGAACCCACGCGTGCAGAGCACAATGGATTAGCAGTCCATCGCCTTAACCAATCGGCCACCTCGTCACTGGGTCAGCTGCATTGGAAAGTTTTCCAACAGATAGGTGTTGGTTGAGGTTGCTGATTATGTTGGCACAGTTGTGAGAGGTCAGAAAATACAACCCTTGACAATACTGTCACAATAGAAAGATGGAGACCCCCTGTGCAGATGCAAGCGATGAGGATGGGATTCGAACCCACGCGTGCAGAGCACAATGGATTAGCAGTCCATCGCCTTAACCACTCGGCCACCTCGTCACTGGGGCAGCTTTATTGGAAAGTTTTCCACCGGAAAGGCATTGTGGTTGCCGATAACGTAGTAGCAATTGTGAGAGGTCAGAAAATACGACCCTGTCACATTGGAAAGAGGTAGAGCCGCTGTGCGGATGCAAACGACGAGGATGGGATTCGAACCCACGCGTGAAGAGCACAATGGATTAGCAGTCCATCGCCTTAACCACTCGGCCACCTAGTCACTTATGCCCATGGCTATTTTTTTTCGACAAAATAGGTCAGAATTCCCAACAAGGACAGAAAAACTGAAACTCATGTGACTTTCATGAAGTGAGGCCCAAAATATCCCCTCCGACAAAACTCTCATCTTAGAAGGAGAGTACACCCTCCTTACGGATGTGCCCGACGAGGATGGGATTCGAACCCACGCGTGCAGAGCACAATGGATTAGCAGTCCATCGCCTTAACCACTCGGCCACCTCGTCACTGTGTCAGCTGCATTGGAAAGTTTTCCAACAGATAGGTGTTGGTTGAGGTTGCTGATTGTGTTGGCACAGTTGTGAGAGGTCAGAAAATACAACCCTTGACAATACTGTCACAATAGAAAGATGGAGACCCCCTGTGCAGATGCAAGCGACGAGGATGGGATTCGAACCCACGCGTGCAGAGCACAATGGATTAGAGGTCCATCGCCTTAACCACTCGGCCACCTCGTCACTGGGGCAGCTTTATTGGAAAGTTTTCCACCGGAAAGGCATTGTGGTTGCCGATAACGTAGGAGCAATTGTGAGAGGTCAGAAAATACGACCCTGTCACATTGGAAAGAGGGAGAGCCGCTGTGCGGATGCAAACGACGAGGATGGGATTCGAACCCACACGTGCAGAGCACAATGGATTAGCAGTCCATCGCCTTAACCACTCGGCCACCTCGTCACTTATGCACATGGCTATTTTTTTTCGACAAAATAGGTCAGAATTCCCAACAAGGACAGAAAAACTGAAACTCATGTGACTTTCATGAAGTGAGGCCCAAAATATCCCCTCCGACAAAACTCTCATCTTGGAAGGAGAGTACACCCTCCTTACTGATGTGCCCGACGAGGATGGGATTCTAACCCACGCGTGCAGAGCACAATGGATTAGCAGTCCATCGCCTTAACCACTCGGCCACCTCGTCACTGGGTCAGCTGCATTGGAAAGTTTTCCAACAGATAGGTGTTGGTTGAGGTTGCTGATTATGTTGGCACAGTTGTGAGAGGTCAGAAAATACAACCCTTGACAATACTGTCACAATAGAAAGATGGAGACCCCCTGTGCAGATGCAAGCGATGAGGATGGGATTCGAACCCACGCGTGCAGAGCACAATGGATTAGCAGTCCATCGCCTTAACCACTCGGCCACCTCGTCACTGGGGCAGCTTTATTGGAAAGTTTTCCACCGGAAAGGCATTGTGGTTGCCGATAAAGTAGGAGCAATTGTGAGAGGTCAGAAAATACGACCCTGTCACATTGGAAAGAGGGAGAGCCGCTGTGCGGATGAAAACGACGAGGATGGGATTCGAACCCACGCGTGCAGAGCACAATGGATTAGCAGTCCATCGCCTTAACCACTCGGCCACCTCGTCACTTATGCACATGGCTATTTTTTTTCGACAAAATAGGTCAGAATTCCCAACAAGGACAGAAAAACTGAAACTCATGTGACTTTCATGAAGTGAGGCCCAAAATATCCCCTCCGACAAAACTCTCATCTTGGAAGGAGAGTACACCCTCCTTACGGATGTGCCCGACGAGGATGGGATTCGAACCCACGCGTGCAGAGCACAATGGATTAGCAGTCCATCGCCTTAACCACTCGGCCACCTCGTCACTGGGTCAGCTGCATTGGAAAGTTTTCCAACAGATAGGTGTTGGTTGAGGTTGCTGATTATGTTGGCACAGTTGTGAGAGGTCAGAAAATACAACCCTTGACAATACTGTCACAATAGAAAGAGGGAGACCCCCTGTGCAGATGCAAACGACGAGGATGGGATTCGAACCCACGCGTGCAGAGCACAATGGATTAGCAGTCCATCGCCTTAACCACTCGGCCACCTCGTCACTGGGGCAGCTTTATTGGATAGTTTTCCACCGGAAAGGCATTGTGGTTGCCGATAACGTAGGAGCAATTGTGAGAGGTCAGAAAATACGACCCTGTCACATTGGAAAGAGGGAGAGCCGCTGTGCGGATGCAAACGACGAGGATGGGATTCGAACCCTCGCGTGCAGAGCACAATGGATTAGCAGTCCATCGCCTTAACCACTCGGCCACCTCGTCACTGGGTCAGCTGCATTGGAAAGTTTTCCAACAGATAGGTGTTGGTTGAGGTTGCTGATTATGTTGGCACAGTTGTGAGAGGTCAGAAAATACAACCCTTGACAATACTGTCACAATAGAAAGATGGAGACCCCCTGTGCAGATGCAAGCGATGAGGATGGGATTCGAACCCACGCGTGCAGAGCACAATGGATTAGCAGTCCATCGCCTTAACCACTCGGCCACCTCGTCACTGGGGCAGCTTTATTGGAAAGTTTTCCACCGGAAAGGCATTGTGGTTGCCGATAACGTAGTAGCAATTGTGAGAGGTCAGAAAATACGACCCTGTCACATTGGAAAGAGGTAGAGCCGCTGTGCGGATGCAAACGACGAGGATGGGATTCGAACCCACGCGTGAAGAGCACAATGGATTAGCAGTCCATCGCCTTAACCACTCGGCCACCTAGTCACTTATGCACATGGCTATTTTTTTTCGACAAAATAGGTCAGAATTCCCAACAAGGACAGAAAAACTGAAACTCATGTGACTTTAATGAAGTGAGGCCCAAAATATCCCCTCCGACAAAACTCTCATCTTAGAAGGAGAGTACACCCTCCTTACGGATGTGCCCGACGAGGATGGGATTCGAACCCACGCGTGCAGAGCACAATGGATTAGCAGTCCATCGCCTTAACCACTCGGCCACCTCGTCACTGTGTCAGCTGCATTGGAAAGTTTTCCAACAGATAGGTGTTGGTTGAGGTTGCTGATTATGTTGGCACAGTTGTGAGAGGTCAGAAAATACAACCCTTGACAATACTGTCACAATAGAAAGATGGAGACCCCCTGTGCAGATGCAAGCGATGAGGATGGGATTCGAACCCACGCGTGCAGAGCACAATGGATTAGCAGTCCATCGCCTTAACCACTCGGCCACCTCGTCACTGGGGCAGCTTTATTGGAAAGTTTTCCACCGGAAAGGCATTGTGGTTGCCGATAAAGTAGGAGCAATTGTGAGAGGTCAGAAAATACGACCCTGTCACATTGGAAAGAGGGAGAGCCGCTGTGCGGATGAAAACGACGAGGATGGGATTCGAACCCACGCGTGCAGAGCACAATGGATTAGCAGTCCATCGCCTTAACCACTCGGCCACCTCGTCACTTATGCACATGGCTATTTTTTTTCGACAAAATAGGTCAGAATTCCCAACAAGGACAGAAAAACTGAAACTCATGTGACTTTCATGAAGTGAGGCCCAAAATATCCCCTCCGACAAAACTCTCATCTTGGAAGGAGAGTACACCCTCCTTACGGATGTGCCCGACGAGGATGGGATTAGAACCCACGCGTGCAGAGCACAATGGATTAGCAGTCCATCGCCTTAACCACTCGGCCAACTCGTCACTGGGTCAGCTGCATTGGAAAGTTTTCCAAGAGATAGGTGTTGGTTGAGGTTGCTGATTATGTTGGCACAGTTGTGAGAGGTCAGAAAATACAACCCTTGACAATACTGTCACAATAGAAAGAGGGAGACCCCCTGTGCAGATGCAAACGACGAGGATGGGATTCGAACCCACGCGTGCAGAGCACAATGGATTAGCAGTCCATCGCCTTAACCACTCGGCCACCTCGTCACTGGGGCAGCTTTATTGGATAGTTTTCCACCGGAAAGGCATTGTGGTTGCCGATAACGTAGGAGCAATTGTGAGAGGTCAGAAAATACGACCCTGTCACATTGGAAAGAGGGAGAGCCGCTGTGCGGATGCAAACGACGAGGATGGGATTCGAACCCACGCGTGCAGAGCACAATGGATTAGCAGTCCATCGCCTTAACCACTCGGCCACCTCGTCACTGGGTCAGCTGCATTGGAAAGTTTTCCAACAGATAGGTGTTGGTTGAGGTTGCTGATTATGTTGGCACAGTTGTGAGAGGTCAGAAAATACAACCCTTGACAATACTGTCACAATAGAAAGATGGAGACCCCCTGTGCAGATGCAAGCGATGAGGATGGGATTCGAACCCACGCGTGCAGAGCACAATGGATTAGCAGTCCATCGCCTTAACCACTCGGCCACCTCGTCACTGGGGCAGCTTTATTGGAAAGTTTTCCACCGGAAAGGCATTGTGGTTGCCGATAACGTAGTAGCAATTGTGAGAGGTCAGAAAATACGACCCTGTCACATTGGAAAGAGGGAGAGCCGCTGTGCGGATGCAAACGACGAGGATGGGATTCGAACCCACGCGTGAAGAGCACAATGGATTAGCAGTCCATCGCCTTAACCACTCGGCCACCACGTCACTTATGCACATGGCTATTTTTTTTCGACAAAATAGGTCAGAATTCCCAACAAGGACAGAAAAACTGAAACTCATGTGACTTTCATGAAGTGAGGCCCAAAATATCCCCTCCGACAAAACTCTCATCTTAGAAGGAGAGTACACCCTCCTTACGGATGTGCCCGACGAGGATGGGATTCGAACCCACGCGTGCAGAGCACAATGGATTAGCAGTCCATCGCCTTAACCACTCGGCCACCTCGTCACTGGGTCAGCTGCATTGGAAAGTTTTCCAACAGATAGGTGTTGGTTGAGGTTGCTGATTATGTTGGCACAGTTGTGAGAGGTCAGAAAATACAACCCTTGACAATACTGTCACAATAGAAAGATGGAGACCCCCTGTGCAGATGCAAGCGATGAGGATGGGATTCGAACCCACGCGTGCAGAGCACAATGGATTAGCAGTCCATCGCCTTAACCACTCGGCCACCTCGTCACTGGGGCAGCTTTATTGGAAAGTTTTCCACCGGAAAGGCATTGTGGTTGCCGATAACGTAGGAGCAATTGTGAGAGGTCAGAAAATACGACCCTGTCACATTGGAAAGAGGGAGAGCCGCTGTGCGGATGCAAACGACGAGGATGGGATTCGAACCCACGCGTGCAGAGCACAATGGATTAGCAGTCCATCGCCTTAACCACTCGGCCACCTCGTCACTTATGCACATGGCTATTTTTTTTCGACAAAATAGGTCAGAATTCCCAACAAGGACAGAAAAACTGAAACTCATGTGACTTTCATGAAGTGAGGCCCAAAATATCCCCTCCGACAAAACTCTCATCTTGGAAGGAGAGTACACCCTCCTTACTGATGTGCCCGACGAGGATGGGATTCTAACCCACGCGTGCAGAGCACAATGGATTAGCAGTCCATCGCCTTAACCACTCGGCCACCTCGTCACTGGGTCAGCTGCATTGGAAAGTTTTCCAACAGATAGGTGTTGGTTGAGGTTGCTGATTATGTTGGCACAGTTGTGAGAGGTCAGAAAATACAACCCTTGACAATACTGTCACAATAGAAAGATGGAGACCCCCTGTGCAGATGCAAGCGATGAGGATGGGATTCGAACCCACGCGTGCAGAGCACAATGGATTAGCAGTCCATCGCCTTAACCACTCGGCCACCTCGTCACTGGGGCAGCTTTATTGGAAAGTTTTCCACCGGAAAGGCATTGTGGTTGCCGATAAAGTAGGAGCAATTGTGAGAGGTCAGAAAATACGACCCTGTCACATTGGAAAGAGGGAGAGCCGCTGTGCGGATGAAAACGACGAGGATGGGATTCGAACCCACGCGTGCAGAGCACAATGGATTAGCAGTCCATCGCCTTAACCACTCGGCCACCTCGTCACTTATGCACATGGCTATTTTTTTTCGACAAAATAGGTCAGAATTCCCAACAAGGACAGAAAAACTGAAACTCATGTGACTTTCATGAAGTGAGGCCCAAAATATCCCCTCCGACAAAACTCTCATCTTGGAAGGAGAGTACACCCTCCTTACGGATGTGCCCGACGAGGATGGGATTCGAACCCACGCGTGCAGAGCACAATGGATTAGCAGTCCATCGCCTTAACCACTCGGCCACCTCGTCACTGGGTCAGCTGCATTGGAAAGTTTTCCAAGAGATAGGTGTTGGTTGAGGTTGCTGATTATGTTGGCACAGTTGTGAGAGGTCAGAAAATACAACCCTTGACAATACTGTCACAATAGAAAGAGGGAGACCCCCTGTGCAGATGCAAACGACGAGGATGGGATTCGAACCCACGCGTGCAGAGCACAATGGATTAGCAGTCCATCGCCTTAACCACTCGGCCACCTCGTCACTGGGGCAGCTTTATTGGATAGTTTTCCACCGGAAAGGCATTGTGGTTGCCGATAACGTAGGAGCAATTGTGAGAGGTCAGAAAATACGACCCTGTCACATTGGAAAGAGGGAGAGCCGCTGTGCGGATGCAAACGACGAGGATGGGATTCGAACCCACGCGTGCAGAGCACAATGGATTAGCAGTCCATCGCCTTAACCACTCGGCCACCTCGTCACTGGGTCAGCTGCATTGGAAAGTTTTCCAACAGATAGGTGTTGGTTGAGGTTGCTGATTATGTTGGCACAGTTGTGAGAGGTCAGAAAATACAACCCTTGACAATACTGTCACAATAGAAAGATGGAGACCCCCTGTGCAGATGCAAGCGATGAGGATGGGATTCGAACCCACGCGTGCAGAGCACAATGGATTAGCAGTCCATCGCCTTAACCACTCGGCCACCTCGTCACTGGGGCAGCTTTATTGGAAAGTTTTCCACCGGAAAGGCATTGTGGTTGCCGATAACGTAGTAGCAATTGTGAGAGGTCAGAAAATACGACCCTGTCACATTGGAAAGAGGGAGAGCCGCTGTGCGGATGCAAACGACGAGGATGGGATTCGAACCCACGCGTGAAGAGCACAATGGATTAGCAGTCCATCGCCTTAACCACTCGGCCACCACGTCACTTATGCACATGGCTATTTTTTTTCGACAAAATAGGTCAGAATTCCCAACAAGGACAGAAAAACTGAAACTCATGTGACTTTCATGAAGTGAGGCCCAAAATATCCCCTCCGACAAAACTCTCATCTTAGAAGGAGAGTACACCCTCCTTACGGATGTGCCCGACGAGGATGGGATTCGAACCCACGCGTGCAGAGCACAATGGATTAGCAGTCCATCGCCTTAACCACTCGGCCACCTCGTCACTGTGTCAGCTGCATTGGAAAGTTTTCCAACAGATAGGTGTTGGTTGAGGTTGCTGATTGTGTTGGCACAGTTGTGAGAGGTCAGAAAATACAACCCTTGACAATACTGTCACAATAGAAAGATGGAGACCCCCTGTGCAGATGCAAGCGACGAGGATGGGATTCGAACCCACGCGTGCAGAGCACAATGGATTAGCAGTCCATCGCCTTAACCACTCGGCCACCTCGTCACTGGGGCAGCTTTATTGGAAAGTTTTCCACCGGAAAGGCATTGTGGTTGCCGATAACGTAGGAGCAATTGTGAGAGGTCAGAAAATACGACCCTGTCACATTGGAAAGAGGGAGAGCCGCTGTGCGGATGCAAACGACGAGGATGGGATTCGAACTCACGCGTGAAGAGCACAATGGATTAGCAGTCCATCGCCTTAACCACTCGGCCACCTCGTCACTTATGCACATGGCTATTTTTTTTCGACAAAATAGGTCAGAATTCCCAACAAGGACAGAAAAACTGAAACTCATGTGACTTTCATGAAGTGAGGCCCAAAATATCCCCTCCGACAAAACTCTCATCTTAGAAGGAGAGTACACCCTCCTTACGGATGTGCCCGACGAGGATGGGATTCGAACCCAATCGTGCAGAGCACAATGGATTAGCAGTCCATCGCCTTAACCACTCGGCCACCTCGTCACTGTGTCAGCTGCATTGGAAAGTTTTCCAACAGATAGGTGTTGGTTGAGGTTGCTGATTGTGTTGGCACAGTTGTGAGAGGTCAGAAAATACAACCCTTGACAATACTGTCACAATAGAAAGATGGAGACCCCCTGTGCAGATGCAAGCGACGAGGATGGGATTCGAACCCACGCGTGCAGAGCACAATGGATTAGCAGTCCATCGCCTTAACCACTCGGCCACCTCGTCACTGGGGCAGCTTTATTGGAAAGTTTTCCACCGGAAAGGCATTGTGGTTGCCGATAACGTAGGAGCAATTGTGAGAGGTCAGAAAATACGACCCTGTCACATTGGAAAGAGGGAGAGCCGCTGTGCGGATGCAAACGACGAGGATGGGATTCGAACCCACATGTGCAGAGCACAATGGATTAGCAGTCCATCGCCTTAACCACTCGGCCACCTCGTCACTTATGCACATGGCTATTTTTTTTCGACAAAATAGGTCAGAATTCCCAACAAGGACAGAAAAACTGAAACTCATGTGACTTTCATGAAGTGAGGCCCAAAATATCCCCTCCGACAAAACTCTCATATTGGAAGGAGAGTACACCCTCCTTACTGATGTGCCCGACGAGGATGGGATTCTAACCCACGCGTGCAGAGCACAATGGATTAGCAGTCCATCGCCTTAACCACTCGGCCACCTCGTCACTGGGTCAGCTGCATTGGAAAGTTTTCCAACAGATAGGTGTTGGTTGAGGTTGCTGATTATGTTGGCACAGTTGTGAGAGGTCAGAAAATACAACCCTTGACAATACTGTCACAATAGAAAGATGGAGACCCCCTGTGCAGATGCAAGCGATGAGGATGGGATTCGAACCCACGCGTGCAGAGCACAATGGATTAGCAGTCCATCGCCTTAACCACTCGGCCACCTCGTCACTGGGGCAGCTTTATTGGAAAGTTTTCCACCGGAAAGGCATTGTGGTTGCCGATAAAGTAGGAGCAATTGTGAGAGGTCAGAAAATACGACCCTGTCACATTGGAAAGAGGGAGAGCCGCTGTGCGGATGAAAACGACGAGGATGGGATTCGAACCCACGCGTGCAGAGCACAATGGATTAGCAGTCCATCGCCTTAACCACTCGGCCACCTCGTCACTTATGCACATGGCTATTTTTTTTCGACAAAATAGGTCAGAATTCCCAACAAGGACAGAAAAACTGAAACTCATGTGACTTTCATGAAGTGAGGCCCAAAATATCCCCTCCGACAAAACTCTCATCTTGGAAGGAGAGTACACCCTCCTTACGGATGTGCCCGACGAGGATGGGATTCGAACCCACGCGTGCAGAGCACAATGGATTAGCAGTCCATCGCCTTAACCACTCGGCCACCTCGTCACTGGGTCAGCTGCATTGGAAAGTTTTCCAACAGATAGGTGTTGGTTGAGGTTGCTGATTATGTTGGCACAGTTGTGAGAGGTCAGAAAATACAACCCTTGACAATACTGTCACAATAGAAAGAGGGAGACCCCCTGTGCAGATGCAAACGACGAGGATGGGATTCGAACCCACGCGTGCAGAGCACAATGGATTAGCAGTCCATCGCCTTAACCACTCGGCCACCTCGTCACTGGGGCAGCTTTATTGGATAGTTTTCCACCGGAAAGGCATTGTGGTTGCCGATAACGTAGGAGCAATTGTGAGAGGTCAGAAAATACGACCCTGTCACATTGGAAAGAGGGAGAGCCGCTGTGCGGATGCAAACGACGAGGATGGGATTCGAACCCACGCGTGCAGAGCACAATGGATTAGCAGTCCATCGCCTTAACCAATCGGCCACCTCGTCACTGGGTCAGCTGCATTGGAAAGTTTTCCAACAGATAGGTGTTGGTTGAGGTTGCTGATTATGTTGGCACAGTTGTGAGAGGTCAGAAAATACAACCCTTGACAATACTGTCACAATAGAAAGATGGAGACCCCCTGTGCAGATGCAAGCGATGAGGATGGGATTCGAACCCACGCGTGCAGAGCACAATGGATTAGCAGTCCATCGCCTTAACCACTCGGCCACCTCGTCACTGGGGCAGCTTTATTGGAAAGTTTTCCACCGGAAAGGCATTGTGGTTGCCGATAACGTAGTAGCAATTGTGAGAGGTCAGAAAATACGACCCTGTCACATTGGAAAGAGGTAGAGCCGCTGTGCGGATGCAAACGACGAGGATGGGATTCGAACCCACGCGTGAAGAGCACAATGGATTAGCAGTCCATCGCCTTAACCACTCGGCCACCTAGTCACTTATGCCCATGGCTATTTTTTTTCGACAAAATAGGTCAGAATTCCCAACAAGGACAGAAAAACTGAAACTCATGTGACTTTCATGAAGTGAGGCCCAAAATATCCCCTCCGACAAAACTCTCATCTTAGAAGGAGAGTACACCCTCCTTACGGATGTGCCCGACGAGGATGGGATTCGAACCCACGCGTGCAGAGCACAATGGATTAGCAGTCCATCGCCTTAACCACTCGGCCACCTCGTCACTGTGTCAGCTGCATTGGAAAGTTTTCCAACAGATAGGTGTTGGTTGAGGTTGCTGATTGTGTTGGCACAGTTGTGAGAGGTCAGAAAATACAACCCTTGACAATACTGTCACAATAGAAAGATGGAGACCCCCTGTGCAGATGCAAGCGACGAGGATGGGATTCGAACCCACGCGTGCAGAGCACAATGGATTAGAGGTCCATCGCCTTAACCACTCGGCCACCTCGTCACTGGGGCAGCTTTATTGGAAAGTTTTCCACCGGAAAGGCATTGTGGTTGCCGATAACGTAGGAGCAATTGTGAGAGGTCAGAAAATACGACCCTGTCACATTGGAAAGAGGGAGAGCCGCTGTGCGGATGCAAACGACGAGGATGGGATTCGAACCCACACGTGCAGAGCACAATGGATTAGCAGTCCATCGCCTTAACCACTCGGCCACCTCGTCACTTATGCACATGGCTATTTTTTTTCGACAAAATAGGTCAGAATTCCCAACAAGGACAGAAAAACTGAAACTCATGTGACTTTCATGAAGTGAGGCCCAAAATATCCCCTCCGACAAAACTCTCATCTTGGAAGGAGAGTACACCCTCCTTACTGATGTGCCCGACGAGGATGGGATTCTAACCCACGCGTGCAGAGCACAATGGATTAGCAGTCCATCGCCTTAACCACTCGGCCACCTCGTCACTGGGTCAGCTGCATTGGAAAGTTTTCCAACAGATAGGTGTTGGTTGAGGTTGCTGATTATGTTGGCACAGTTGTGAGAGGTCAGAAAATACAACCCTTGACAATACTGTCACAATAGAAAGATGGAGACCCCCTGTGCAGATGCAAGCGATGAGGATGGGATTCGAACCCACGCGTGCAGAGCACAATGGATTAGCAGTCCATCGCCTTAACCACTCGGCCACCTCGTCACTGGGGCAGCTTTATTGGAAAGTTTTCCACCGGAAAGGCATTGTGGTTGCCGATAAAGTAGGAGCAATTGTGAGAGGTCAGAAAATACGACCCTGTCACATTGGAAAGAGGGAGAGCCGCTGTGCGGATGAAAACGACGAGGATGGGATTCGAACCCACGCGTGCAGAGCACAATGGATTAGCAGTCCATCGCCTTAACCACTCGGCCACCTCGTCACTTATGCACATGGCTATTTTTTTTCGACAAAATAGGTCAGAATTCCCAACAAGGACAGAAAAACTGAAACTCATGTGACTTTCATGAAGTGAGGCCCAAAATATCCCCTCCGACAAAACTCTCATCTTGGAAGGAGAGTACACCCTCCTTACGGATGTGCCCGACGAGGATGGGATTCGAACCCACGCGTGCAGAGCACAATGGATTAGCAGTCCATCGCCTTAACCACTCGGCCACCTCGTCACTGGGTCAGCTGCATTGGAAAGTTTTCCAACAGATAGGTGTTGGTTGAGGTTGCTGATTATGTTGGCACAGTTGTGAGAGGTCAGAAAATACAACCCTTGACAATACTGTCACAATAGAAAGAGGGAGACCCCCTGTGCAGATGCAAACGACGAGGATGGGATTCGAACCCACGCGTGCAGAGCACAATGGATTAGCAGTCCATCGCCTTAACCACTCGGCCACCTCGTCACTGGGGCAGCTTTATTGGATAGTTTTCCACCGGAAAGGCATTGTGGTTGCCGATAACGTAGGAGCAATTGTGAGAGGTCAGAAAATACGACCCTGTCACATTGGAAAGAGGGAGAGCCGCTGTGCGGATGCAAACGACGAGGATGGGATTCGAACCCTCGCGTGCAGAGCACAATGGATTAGCAGTCCATCGCCTTAACCACTCGGCCACCTCGTCACTGGGTCAGCTGCATTGGAAAGTTTTCCAACAGATAGGTGTTGGTTGAGGTTGCTGATTATGTTGGCACAGTTGTGAGAGGTCAGAAAATACAACCCTTGACAATACTGTCACAATAGAAAGATGGAGACCCCCTGTGCAGATGCAAGCGATGAGGATGGGATTCGAACCCACGCGTGCAGAGCACAATGGATTAGCAGTCCATCGCCTTAACCACTCGGCCACCTCGACACTGGGGCAGCTTTATTGGAAAGTTTTCCACCGGAAAGGCATTGTGGTTGCCGATAACGTAGTAGCAATTGTGAGAGGTCAGAAAATACGACCCTGTCACATTGGAAAGAGGTAGAGCCGCTGTGCGGATGCAAACGACGAGGATGGGATTCGAACCCACGCGTGAAGAGCACAATGGATTAGCAGTCCATCGCCTTAACCACTCGGCCACCTAGTCACTTATGCACATGGCTATTTTTTTTCGACAAAATAGGTCAGAATTCCCAACAAGGACAGAAAAACTGAAACTCATGTGACTTTCATGAAGTGAGGCCCAAAATATCCCCTCCGACAAAACTCTCATCTTAGAAGGAGAGTACACCCTCCTTACGGATGTGCCCGACGAGGATGGGATTCGAACCCACGCGTGCAGAGCACAATGGATTAGCAGTCCATCGCCTTAACCACTCGGCCACCTCGTCACTGTGTCAGCTGCATTGGAAAGTTTTCCAACAGATAGGTGTTGGTTGAGGTTGCTGATTGTGTTGGCACAGTTGTGAGAGGTCAGAAAATACAACCCTTGACAATACTGTCACAATAGAAAGATGGAGACCCCCTGTGCAGATGCAAGCGATGAGGATGGGATTCGAACCCACGCGTGCAGAGCACAATGGATTAGCAGTCCATCGCCTTAACCACTCGGCCACCTCGTCACTGGGGCAGCTTTATTGGAAAGTTTTCCACCGGAAAGGCATTGTGGTTGCCGATAAAGTAGGAGCAATTGTGAGAGGTCAGAAAATACGACCCTGTCACATTGGAAAGAGGGAGAGCCGCTGTGCGGATGAAAACGACGAGGATGGGATTCGAACCCACGCTTGCAGAGCACAATGGATTAGCAGTCCATCGCCTTAACCACTCGGCCACCTCGTCACTTATGCACATGGCTATTTTTTTTCGACAAAATAGGTCAGAATTCCCAACAAGGACAGAAAAACTGAAACTCATGTGACTTTCATGAAGTGAGGCCCAAAATATCCCCTCCGACAAAA
The DNA here is from genome assembly GCF_963854185.1 of Sardina pilchardus. Classification (NCBI taxonomy): domain Eukaryota; kingdom Metazoa; phylum Chordata; class Actinopteri; order Clupeiformes; family Clupeidae; genus Sardina; species Sardina pilchardus. The sequence goes on from NC_085009.1 coordinate 4,027,693, forward strand.
CTCTCATCTTGGAAGGAGAGTACACCCTCCTTACGGATGTGCCCGACGAGGATGGGATTCGAACCCACGCGTGCAGAGCACAATGGATTAGCTGTCCATCGCCTTAACCACTCGGCCACCTCGTCACTGGGTCAGCTGCATTGGAAAGTTTTCGAACAGATAGGTGTTGGTTGAGGTTGCTGATTATGTTGGCACAGTTGTGAGAGGTCAGAAAATACAACCCTTGACAATACTGTCACAATAGAAAGAGGGAGACCCCCTGTGCAGATGCAAACGACGAGGATGGGATTCGAACCCACGCGTGCAGAGCACAATGGATTAGCAGTCCATCGCCTTAACCACTCGGCCACCTCGTCACTGTGTCAGCTGCATTGGAAAGTTTTCCAACAGATAGGTGTTGGTTGAGGTTGCTGATTGTGTTGGCACAGTTGTGAGAGGTCAGAAAATACAACCCTTGACAATACTGTCACAATAGAAAGATGGAGACCCCCTGTGCAGATGCAAGCGACGAGGATGGGATTCGAACCCACGCGTGCAGAGCACAATGGATTAGCAGTCCATCGCCTTAACCACTCGGCCACCTCGTCACTGGGGCAGCTTTATTGGAAAGTTTTCCACCGGAAAGGCATTGTGGTTGCCGATAACGTAGGAGCAATTGTGAGAGGTCAGAAAATACGACCCTGTCACATTGGAAAGAGGGAGAGCCGCTGTGCGGATGCAAACGACGAGGATGGGATTCGAACCCACGCGTGCAGAGCACAATGGATTAGCAGTCCATCGCCTTAACCACTCGGCCACCTCGTCACTTATGCACATGGCTATTTTTTTTCGACAAAATAGGTCAGAATTCCCAACAAGGACAGAAAAACTGAAACTCATGTGACTTTCATGAAGTGAGGCCCAAAATATCCCCTCCGACAAAACTCTCATCTTGGAAGGAGAGTACACCCTCCTTACGGATGTGCCCGACGAGGATGGGATTCGAACCCACGCGTGCAGAGCACAATGGATTAGCAGTCCATCGCCTTAACCACTCGGCCACCTCGTCACTGGGGCAGCTTTATTGGATAGTTTTCCACCGGAAAGGCATTGTGGTTGCCGATAACGTAGGAGCAATTGTGAGAGGTCAGAAAATAAGACCCTGTCACATTGGAAAGAGGGAGAGCCGCTGTGCGGATGCAAACGACGAGGATGGGATTCGAACCAACGCGTGCAGAGCACAATGGATTAGCAGTCCATCGCCTTAACCACTCGGCCACCTCGTCACTGGGTCAGCTGCATTGGAAAGTTTTCCAACAGATAGGTGTTGGTTGAGGTTGCTGATTATGTTGGCACAGTTGTGAGAGGTCAGAAAATACAACCCTTGACAATACTGTCACAATAGAAAGATGGAGACCCCCTGTGCAGATGCAAGCGATGAGGATGGGATTCGAACCCACGCGTGCAGAGCACAATGGATTAGCAGTCCATCGCCTTAACCACTCGGCCACCTCGTCACTGGGGCAGCTTTATTGGAAAGTTTTCCACCGGAAAGGCATTGTGGTTGCCGATAACGTAGTAGCAATTGTGAGAGGTCAGAAAATACGACCCTGTCACATTGGAAAGAGGTAGAGCCGCTGTGCGGATGCAAACGACGAGGATGGGATTCGAACCCACGCGTGAAGAGCACAATGGATTAGCAGTCCATCGCCTTAACCACTCGGCCACCTAGTCACTTATGCACATGGCTATTTTTTTTCGACAAAATAGGTCAGAATTCCCAACAAGGACAGAAAAACTGAAACTCATGTGACTTTCATGAAGTGAGGCCCAAAATATCCCCTCCGACAAAACTCTCATCTTAGAAGGAGAGTACACCCTCCTTACGGATGTGCCCGACGAGGATGGGATTCGAACCCACGCGTGCAGAGCACAATGGATTAGCAGTCCATCGCCTTAACCACTCGGCCACCTCGTCACTGTGTCAGCTGCATTGGAAAGTTTTCCAACAGATAGGTGTTGGTTGAGGTTGCTGATTGTGTTGGCACAGTTGTGAGAGGTCAGAAAATACAACCCTTGACAATACTGTCACAATAGAAAGATGGAGACCCCCTGTGCAGATGCAAGCGATGAGGATGGGATTCGAACCCACGCGTGCAGAGCACAATGGATTAGCAGTCCATCGCCTTAACCACTCGGCCACCTCGTCACTGGGGCAGCTTTATTGGAAAGTTTTCCACCGGAAAGGCATTGTGGTTGCCGATAAAGTAGGAGCAATTGTGAGAGGTCAGAAAATACGACCCTGTCACATTGGAAAGAGGGAGAGCCGCTGTGCGGATGAAAACGACGAGGATGGGATTCGAACCCACGCTTGCAGAGCACAATGGATTAGCAGTCCATCGCCTTAACCACTCGGCCACCTCGTCACTTATGCACATGGCTATTTTTTTTCGACAAAATAGGTCAGAATTCCCAACAAGGACAGAAAAACTGAAACTCATGTGACTTTCATGAAGTGAGGCCCAAAATATCCCCTCCGACAAAACTCTCATCTTGGAAGGAGAGTACACCCTCCTTACGGATGTGCCCGACGAGGATGGGATTCGAACCCACGCGTGCAGAGCACAATGGATTAGCTGTCCATCGCCTTAACCACTCGGCCACCTCGTCACTGGGTCAGCTGCATTGGAAAGTTTTCCAACAGATAGGTGTTGGTTGAGGTTGCTGATTATGTTGGCACAGTTGTGAGAGGTCAGAAAATACAACCCTTGACAATACTGTCACAATAGAAAGAGGGAGACCCCCTGTGCAGATGCAAACGACGAGGATGGGATTCGAACCCACGCGTGCAGAGCACAATGGATTAGCAGTCCATCGCCTTAACCACTCGGCCACCTCGTCACTGGGGCAGCTTTATTGGATAGTTTTCCACCGGAAAGGCATTGTGGTTGCCGATAACGTAGGAGCAATTGTGAGAGGTCAGAAAATACGACCCTGTCACATTGGAAAGAGGGAGAGCCGCTGTGCGGATGCAAACGACGAGGATGGGATTCGAACCCACGCGTGCAGAGCACAATGGATTAGCAGTCCATCTCCTTAACCACTCGGCCACCTCGTCACTGGGTCAGCTGCATTGGAAAGTTTTCCAACACACAGGTGTTGGTTGAGGTTGCTGATTATGTTGGCACAGTTGTGAGAGGTCAGAAAATACAACCCTTGACAATACTGTCACAATAGAAAGATGGAGACCCCCTGTGCAGATGCAAGCGATGAGGATGGGATTCGAACCCACGCGTGCAGAGCACAATGGATTAGCAGTCCATCGCCTTAACCACTCGGCCACCTCGTCACTGGGGCAGCTTTATTGGAAAGTTTTCCACCGGAAAGGCATTGTGGTTGCCGATAACGTAGTAGCAATTGTGAGAGGTCAGAAAATACGACCCTGTCACATTGGAAAGAGGGAGAGCCGCTGTGCAGATGCAAACGACGAGGATGGGATTCGAACCCACGCGTGCAGAGCACAATGGATTAGCAGTCCATCGCCTTAACCACTCGGCCACCTCGTCACTTATGCACATGGCTATTTTTTTTCGACAAAATAGGTCAGAATTCCAAACAAGGACAGAAAAACTGAAACTCATGTGACTTTCATGAAGTGAGGCCCAAAATATCCCCTCCGACAAAACTCACATCTTAGAAGGAGAGTACACCCTCCTTACGGATGTGCCCGACGAGGATGGGATTCGAACCCACGCGTGCAGAGCACAATGGATTAGCAGTCCATCGCCTTAACCACTCGGCCACCTCGTCACTGTGTCAGCTGCATTGGAAAGTTTTCCAACAGATAGGTGTTGGTTGAGGTTGCTGATTGTGTTGGCACAGTTGTGAGAGGTCAGAAAATACAACCCTTGACAATACTGTCACAATAGAAAGATGGAGACCCCCTGTGCAGATGCAAGCGACGAGGATGGGATTCGAACCCACGCGTGCAGAGCACAATGGATTAGCAGTCCATCGCCTTAACCACTCGGCCACCTCGTCACTGGGGCAGCTTTATTGGAAAGTTTTCCACCGGAAAGGCATTGTGGTTGCCGATAACGTAGGAGCAATTGTGAGAGGTCAGAAAATACGACCCTGTCACATTGGAAAGAGGGAGAGCCGCTGTGCGGATGCAAACGACGAGGATGGGATTCGAACCCACGCGTGCAGAGCACAATGGATTAGCAGTCCATCGCCTTAACCACTCGGCCACCTCGTCACTTATGCACATGGCTATTTTTTTTCGACAAAATAGGTCAGAATTCCCAACAAGGACAGAAAAACTGAAACTCATGTGACTTTCATGAAGTGAGGCCCAAAATATCCCCTCCGACAAAACTCTCATCTTAGAAGGAGAGTACACCCTCCTTACGGATGTGCCCGACGAGGATGGGATTCGAACCCACGCGTGCAGAGCACAATGGATTAGCAGTCCATCGCCTTAACCACTCGGCCACCTCGTCACTGTGTCAGCTGCATTGGAAAGTTTTCCAACAGATAGGTGTTGGTTGAGGTTGCTGATTGTGTTGGCACAGTTGTGAGAGGTCAGAAAATACAACCCTTGACAATACTGTCACAATAGAAAGATGGAGACCCCCTGTGCAGATGCAAGCGACGAGGATGGGATTCGAACCCACGCGTGCAGAGCACAATGGATTAGCAGTCCATCGCCTTAACCACTCGGCCACCTCGTCACTGGGGCAGCTTTATTGGAAAGTTTTCCACCGGAAAGGCATTGTGGTTGCCGATAACGTAGGAGCAATTGTGAGAGGTCAGAAAATACGACCCTGTCACATTGGAAAGAGGGAGAGCCGCTGTGCGGATGCAAACGACGAGGATGGGATTCGAACCCACGCGTGCAGAGCACAATGGATTAGCAGTCCATCGCCTTAACCACTCGGCCACCTCGTCACTTATGCACATGGCTATTTTTTTTCGACAAAATAGGTCAGAATTCCCAACAAGGACAGAAAAACTGAAACTCATGTGACTTTCATGAAGTGAGGCCCAAAATATCCCCTCCGACAAAACTCTCATCTTGGAAGGAGAGTAAATCCTCCTTACTGATGTGCCCGACGAGGATGGGATTCGAACCCACGCGTGCAGAGCACAATGGATTAGCAATCCATCGCCTTAACCACTCGGCCACCTCGTCACTGGGTCAGCTGCATTGGAAAGTTTTCCAACAGATAGGTGTTGGTTGAGGTTGCTGATTATGTTGGCACAGTTGTGAGAGGTCAGAAAATACCACCCTTGACAATACTGTCACAATAGAAAGATGGAGACCCCCTGTGCAGATGCAAGCGATGAGGATGGGATTCGAACCCACGCGTGCAGAGCACAATGGATTAGCAGTCCATCGCCTTAACCACTCGGCCACCTCGTCACTGGGGCAGCTTTATTGGAAAGTTTTCCACCGGAAAGGCATTGTGGTTGCCGATAAAGTAGGAGCAATTGTGAGAGGTCAGAAAATACGACCCTGTCACATTGGAAAGAGGGAGAGCCGCTGTGCGGATGAAAACGACGAGGATGGGATTCGAACCCACGCGTGCAGAGCACAATGGATTAGCAGTCCATCGCCTTAACCACTCGGCCTCCTCGTCACTTATGCACATGGCTATTTTTTTTCGACAAAATAGGTCAGAATTCCCAACAAGGACAGAAAAACTGAAACTCATGTGACTTTCATGAAGTGAGGCCCAAAATATCCCCTCCGACAAAACTCTCATCTTGGAAGGAGAGTACACCCTCCTTACGGATGTGCCCGACGAGGATGGGATTCGAACCCACGCGTGCAGAGCACAATGGATTAGCAGTCCATCGCCTTAACCACTCGGCCACCTCGTCACTGGGTCAGCTGCATTGGAAAGTTTTCCAACAGATAGCTGTTGGTTGAGGTTGCTGATTATGTTGGCACAGTTGTGAGAGGTCAGAAAATACAACCCTTGACAATACTGTCACAATAGAAAGAGGGAGACCCCCTGTGCAGATGCAAACGACGAGGATGGGATTCGAACCCACGCGTGCAGAGCACAATGGATTAGCAGTCCATCGCCTTAACCACTCGGCCACCTCGTCACTGGGGCAGCTTTATTGGATAGTTTTCCACCGGAAAGGCATTGTGGTTGCCGATAACGTAGGAGCAATTGTGAGAGGTCAGAAAATAAGACCCTGTCACATTGGAAAGAGGGAGAGCCGCTGTGCGGATGCAAACGACGAGGATGGGATTCGAACCAACGCGTGCAGAGCACAATGGATTAGCAGTCCATCGCCTTAACCACTCGGCCACCTCGTCACTGGGTCAGCTGCATTGGAAAGTTTTCCAACAGATAGGTGTTGGTTGAGGTTGCTGATTATGTTGGCACAGTTGTGAGAGGTCAGAAAATACAACCCTTGACAATACTGTCACAATAGAAAGATGGAGACCCCCTGTGCAGATGCAAGCGATGAGGATGGGATTCGAACCCACGCGTGCAGAGCACAATGGATTAGCAGTCCATCGCCTTAACCACTCGGCCACCTCGTCACTGGGGCAGCTTTATTGGAAAGTTTTCCACCGGAAAGGCATTGTGGTTGCCGATAACGTAGTAGCAATTGTGAGAGGTCAGAAAATACGACCCTGTCACATTGGAAAGAGGGAGAGCCGCTGTGCGGATGCAAACGACGAGGATGGGATTCGAACCCACGCGTGCAGAGCACAATGGATTAGCAGTCCATCGCCTTAACCACTCGGCCACCTCGTCACTTATGCACATGGCTATTTTTTTTCGACAAAATAGGTCAGAATTCCCAACAAGGACAGAAAAACTGAAACTCATGTGACTTTCATGAAGTGAGGCCCAAAATATCCCCTCCGACAAAACTCTCATCTTAGAAGGAGAGTACACCCTCCTTACGGATGTGCCCGACGAGGATGGGATTCGAACCCACGCGTGCAGAGCACAATGGATTAGCAGTCCATCGCCTTAACCACTCGGCCACCTCGTCACTGTGTCAGCTGCATTGGAAAGTTTTCCAACAGATAGGTGTTGGTTGAGGTTGCTGATTGTGTTGGCACAGTTGTGAGAGGTCAGAAAATACAACCCTTGACAATACTGTCACAATAGAAAGATGGAGACCCCCTGTGCAGATGCAAGCGACGAGGATGGGATTCGAACCCACGCGTGCAGAGCACAATGGATTAGCAGTCCATCGCCTTAACCACTCTGCCACCTCGTCACTGGGGCAGCTTTATTGGAAAGTTTTCCACCGGAAAGGCATTGTGGTTGCCGATAACGTAGGAGCAATTGTGAGAGGTCAGAAAATACGACCCTGTCACATTGGAAAGAGGGAGAGCCGCTGTGCGGATGCAAACGACGAGGATGGGATTCGAACCCACGCGTGCAGAGCACAATGGATTAGCAGTCCATCGCCTTAACCACTCGGCCACCTCGTCACTTATGCACATGGCTATTTTTTTTCGACAAAATAGGTCAGAATTCCCAACAAGGACAGAAAAACTGAAACTCATGTGACTTTCATGAAGTGAGGCCCAAAATATCCCCTCCGACAAAACTCTCATCTTGGAAGGAGAGTACACCCTCCTTACTGATGTGCCCGACGAGGATGGGATTCGAACCCACGCGTGCAGAGCACAATGGATTAGCAGTCCATCGCCTTAACCACTCGGCCACCTCGTCACTGGGTCAGCTGCATTGGAAAGTTTTCCAACAGATAGGTGTTGGTTGAGGTTGCTGATTATGTTGGCACAGTTGTGAGAGGTCAGAAAATACAACCCTTGACAATACTGTCACAATAGAAAGATGGAGACCCCCTGTGCAGATGCAAGCGATGAGGATGGGATTCGAACCCACGCGTGCAGAGCACAATGGATTAGCAGTCCATCGCCTTAACCACTCGGCCACCTCGTCACTGGGGCAGCTTTATTGGAAAGTTTTCCACCGGAAAGGCATTGTGGTTGCCGATAACGTAGTAGCAATTGTGAGAGGTCAGAAAATACGAACCTGTCACATTGGAAAGAGGGAGAGCCGCTGTGCGGATGCAAACGACGAGGATGGGATTCGAACCCACGCGTGCAGAGCACAATGGATTAGCAGTCCATCGCCTTAACCACTCGGCCACCTCGTCACTTATGCACATGGCTATTTTTTTTCGACAAAATAGGTCAGAATTCCCAACAAGGACAGAAAAACTGAAACTCATGTGACTTTCATGAAGTGAGGCCCAAAATATCCCCTCCGACAAAACTCTCATCTTAGAAGGAGAGTACACCCTCCTTACGGATGTGCCCGACGAGGATGGGATTCGAACCCACGCGTGCAGAGCACAATGGATTAGCAGTCCATCGCCTTATCCACTCGGCCACCTCGTCACTGTGTCAGCTGCATTGGAAAGTTTTCCAACAGATAGGTGTTGGTTGAGGTTGCTGATTGTGTTGGCACAGTTGTGAGAGGTCAGAAAATACAACCCTTGACAATACTGTCACAATAGAAAGATGGAGACCCCCTGTGCAGATGCAAGCGACGAGGATGGGATTCGAACCCACGTGTGCAGAGCACAATGGATTAGCAGTCCATCGCCTTAACCACTCGGCCACCTCGTCACTGGGGCAGCTTTATTGGAAAGTTTTCCACCGGAAAGGCATTGTGGTTGCCGATAACGTAGGAGCAATTGTGAGAGGTCAGAAAATACGACCCTGTCACATTGGAAAGAGGGAGAGCCGCTGTGCGGATGCAAACGACGAGGATGGGATTCGAACCCACGCGTGCAGAGCACAATGGATTAGCAGTCCATCGCCTTAACCACTCGGCCACCTCGTCACTTATGCACATGGCTATTTTTTTTCGACAAAATAGGTCAGAATTCCCAACAAGGACAGAAAAACTGAAACTCATGTGACTTTCATGAAGTGAGGCCCAAAATATCCCCTCCGACAAAACTCTCATCTTGGAAGGAGAGTACACCCTCCTTACTGATGTGCCCGACGAGGATGGGATTCGAACCCACGCGTGCAGAGCACAATGGATTAGCAGTCCATCGCCTTAACCACTCGGCCACCTCGTCACTGGGTCAGCTGCATTGGAAAGTTTTCCAACAGATAGGTGTTGGTTGAGGTTGCTGATTGTGTTGGCACAGTTGTGAGAGGTCAGAAAATACAACCCTTGACAATACTGTCACAATAGAAAGATGGAGACCCCCTGTGCAGATGCAAGCGATGAGGATGGGATTCGAACCCACGCGTGCAGAGCACAATGGATTAGCAGTCCATCGCCTTAACCACTCGGCCACCTCGTCACTGGGGCAGCTTTATTGGAAAGTTTTCCACCGGAAAGGCATTGTGGTTGCCGATAACGTAGTAGCAATTGTGAGAGGTCAGAAAATACGACCCTGTCACATTGGAAAGAGGGAGAGCCGCTGTGCGGATGCAAATGACGAGGATGGGATTCGAACCCACGCGTGAAGAGCACAATGGATTAGCAGTCCATCGACTTAACCACTCGGCCACCTCGTCACTGGGGCAGCTTTATTGGAAAGTTTTCCACCGGAAAGGCATTGTGGTTGCCGATAACGTAGGAGCAATTGTGAGAGGTCAGAAAATACGACCCTGTCACATTGGAAAGAGGGAGAGCCGCTGTGCGGATGCAAACGACGAGGATGGGATTCGAACCCACGCGTGCAGAGCACAATGGATTAGCAGTCCATCGCCTTAACCACTCGGCCACCTCGTCACTTATGCACATGGCTATTTTTTTTCGACAAAATAGGTCAGAATTCCCAACAAGGACAGAAAAACTGAAACTCATGTGACTTTCATGAAGTGAGGCCCAAAATATCCCCTCCGACAAAACTCTCATCTTGGAAGGAGAGTACACCCTCCTTACTGATGTGCCCGACGAGGATGGGATTCGAACCCACGCGTGCAGAGCACAATGGATTAGCAGTCCATCGCCTTAACCACTCGGCCACCTCGTCACTGGGTCAGCTGCATTGGAAAGTTTTCCAACAGATAGGTGTTGGTTGAGGTTGCTGATTATGTTGGCACAGTTGTGAGAGGTCAGAAAATACAACCCTTGACAATACTGTCACAATAGAAAGATGGAGACCCCCTGTGCAGATGCAAGCGATGAGGATGGGATTCGAACCCACGCGTGCAGAGCACAATGGATTAGCAGTCCATCGCCTTAACCACTCGGCCACCTCGTCACTGGGGCAGCTTTATTGGAAAGTTTTCCACCGGAAAGGCATTGTGGTTGCCGATAACGTAGTAGCAATTGTGAGAGGTCAGAAAATACGAACCTGTCACATTGGAAAGAGGGAGAGCCGCTGTGCGGATGCAAACGACGAGGATGGGATTCGAACCCACGCGTGCAGAGCACAATGGATTAGCAGTCCATCGCCTTAACCACTCGGCCACCTCGTCACTTATGCACATGGCTATTTTTTTTCGACAAAATAGGTCAGAATTCCCAACAAGGACAGAAAAACTGAAACTCATGTGACTTTCATGAAGTGAGGCCCAAAATATCCCCTCCGACAAAACTCTCATCTTGGAAGGAGAGTACACCCTCCTTACTGATGTGCCCGACGAGGATGGGATTCGAACCCACGCGTGCAGAGCACAATGGATTAGCAGTCCATCGCCTTAACCACTCGGCCACCTCGTCACTGGGTCAGCTGCATTGGAAAGTTTTCCAACAGATAGGTGTTGGTTGAGGTTGCTGATTGTGTTGGCACAGTTGTGAGAGGTCAGAAAATACAACCCTTCCATCGCCTTAACCACTCGGCCACCTCGTCACTTATGCACATGGCTATTTTTTTTCGACAAAATAGGTCAGAATTCCCAACAAGGACAGAAAAACTGAAACTCATGTGACTTTCATGAAGTGAGGCCCAAAATATCCCCTCCGACAAAACTCTCATCTTAGAAGGAGAGTACACCCTCCTTACGGATGTGCCCGACGAGGATGGGATTCGAACCCACGCGTGCAGAGCACAATGGATTAGCAGTCCATCGCCTTAACCACTCGGCCACCTCGTCACTGTGTCAGCTGCATTGGAAAGTTTTCCAACAGATAGGTGTTGGTTGAGGTTGCTGATTGTGTTGGCACAGTTGTGAGAGGTCAGAAAATACAACCCTTGACAATACTGTCACAATAGAAAGATGGAGACCCCCTGTGCAGATGCAAGCGACGAGGATGGGATTCGAACCCACGCGTGCAGAGCACAATGGATTAGCAGTCCATCGCCTTAACCACTCGGCCACCTCGTCACTGGGGCAGCTTTATTGGAAAGTTTTCCACCGGAAAGGCATTGTGGTTGCCGATAACGTAGGAGCAATTGTGAGAGGTCAGAAAATACGACCCTGTCACATTGGAAAGAGGGAGAGCCGCTGTGCGGATGAAAACGACGAGGATGGGATTCGAACCCACGCGTGCAGAGCACAATGGATTAGCAGTCCATCGCCTTAACCACTCGGCCACCTCGTCACTTATGCACATGGCTATTTTTTTTCGACGAAATAGGTCAGAATTCCCAACAAGGACAGAAAAACTGAAACTCATATGACTTTCATGAAGTGAGGCCCAAAATATCCCCTCCGACAAAACTCTCATCTTGGAAGGAGAGTACACCCTCCTTACGGATGTGCCCGACGAGGATGGGATTCGAACCCACGCGTGCAGAGCACAATGGATTAGCAGTCCATCGCCTTAACCACTCGGCCACCTCGTCACTGGGTCAGCTGCATTGGAAAGTTTTCCAACAGATAGGTGTTGGTTGAGGTTGCTGATTATGTTGGCACAGTTGTGAGAGGTCAGAAAATACAACCCTTGACAATACTGTCACAATAGAAAGAGGGAGACCCCCTGTGCAGATGCAAGCGATGAGGATGGGATTCGAACCCACGCGTGCAGAGCACAATGGATTAGCAGTCCATCGCCTTAACCACTCGGCCACCTCGTCACTGGGGCAGCTTTATTGGAAAGTTTTCCACCGGAAAGGCATTGTGGTTGCCGATAAAGTAGGAGCAATTGTGAGAGGTCAGAAAATACGACCCTGTCACATTGGAAAGAGGGAGAGCCGCTGTGCGGATGAAAACGACGAGGATGGGATTCGAACCCACGCGTGCAGAGCACAATGGATTAGCAGTCCATCGCCTTAACCACTCGGCCACCTCGTCACTGGGGCAGCTTTATTGGAAAGTTTTCCACCGGAAAAGCATTGTGGTTGCCGATAAAGTAGGAGCAATTGTGAGAGGTCAGAAAATACGACCCTGTCACATTGGAAAGAGGGAGAGCCGCTGTGCGGATGAAAACGACGAGGATGGGATTCGAACCCACGCGTGCAGAGCACAATGGATTAGCAGTCCATCGCCTTAACCACTCGGCCACCTCGTCACTTATGCACATGGCTATTTTTTTTCGACAAAATAGGTCAGAATTCCCAACAAGGACAGAAAAACTGAAACTCATGTGACTTTCATGAAGTGAGGCCCAAAATATCCCCTCCGACAAAACTCTCATCTTGGAAGGAGAGTACACCCTCCTTACGGATGTGCCCGACGAGGATGGGATTCGAACCCACGCGTGCAGAGCACAATGGATTAGCAGTCCATCGCCTTAACCACTCGGCCACCTCGTCACTGGGTCAGCTGCATTGGAAAGTTTTCCAACAGATAGGTGTTGGTTGAGGTTGCTGATTATGTTGGCACAGTTGTGAGAGGTCAGAAAATACAACCCTTGACAATACTGTCACAATAGAAAGAGGGAGACCCCCTGTGCAGATGCAAACGACGAGGATGGGATTCGAACCCACGCGTGCAGAGCACAATGGATTAGCAGTCCATCGCCTTAACCACTCGGCCACCTCGTCACTGGGGCAGCTTTATTGGATAGTTTTCAACCGGAAAGGCATTGTGGTTGCCGATAACGTAGGAGCAATTGTGAGAGGTCAGAAAATACGACCCTGTCACATTGGAAAGAGGGAGAGCCGCTGTGCGGATGCAAACGACGAGGATGGGATTCGAACCCACGCGTGCAGAGCACAATGGATTAGCAGTCCATCGCCTTAACCACTCGGCCACCTCGTCACTTATGCACATGGCTATTTTTTTTTGGACAAAATAGGTCAGAATTCCCAACAAGGACAGAAAAACTGAAACTCATGTGACTTTCATGAAGTGAGGCCCAAAATATCCCCTCCGACAAAACTCTCATCTTGGAAGGAGAGTACACCCTCCTTACGGATGTGCCCGACGAGGATGGGATTCGAACCCACGCGTGCAGAGCACAATGGATTAGCAGTCCATCGCCTTAACCACTCGGCCACCTCGTCACTGGGTCAGCTGCATTGGAAAGTTTTCCAACAGATAGGTGTTGGTTGAGGTTGCTGATTATGTTGGCACAGTTGTGAGAGGTCAGAAAATACAACCCTTGACAATACTGTCACAATAGAAAGAGGGAGACCCCCTGTGCAGATGCAAACGACGAGGATGGGATTCGAACCCACGCGTGCAGAGCACAATGGATTAGCAGTCCATCGCCTTAACCACTCGGCCACCTCGTCACTGGGGCAGCTTTATTGGATAGTTTTCCACCGGAAAGGCATTGTGGTTGCCGATAACGTAGGAGCAATTGTGAGAGGTCAGAAAATACGACCCTGTCACATTGGAAAGAGGGAGAGCCGCTGTGCGGATGAAAACGACGAGGATGGGATTCGAACCCACGCGTGCAGAGCACAATGGATTAGCAGTCCATCGCCTTAACCACTCGGCCACCTCGTCACTTATGCACATGGCTATTTTTTTTCGACAAAATAGGTCAGAATTCCCAACAAGGACAGAAAAACTGAAACTCATGTGACTTTCATGAAGTGAGGCCCAAAATATCCCCTCCGACAAAACTCTCATCTTGGAAGGAGAGTACACCCTCCTTACGGATGTGCCCGACGAGGATGGGATTCGAACCCACGCGTGCAGAGCACAATGGATTAGCAGTCCATCGCCTTAACCACTCGGCCACCTCGTCACTGGGTCAGCTGCATTGGAAAGTTTTCCAACAGATAGGTGTTGGTTGAGGTTGCTGATTATGTTGGCACAGTTGTGAGAGGTCAGAAAATACAACCCTTGACAATACTGTCACAATAGAAAGAGGGAGACCCCCTGTGCAGATGCAAGCGATGAGGATGGGATTCGAACCCACGCGTGCAGAGCACAATGGATTAGCAGTCCATCGCCTTAACCACTCGGCCACCTCGTCACTGGGGCAGCTTTATTGGAAAGTTTTCCACCGGAAAGGCATTGTGGTTGCCGATAAAGTAGGAGCAATTGTGAGAGGTCAGAAAATACGACCCTGTCACATTGGAAAGAGGGAGAGCCGCTGTGCGGATGAAAACGACGAGGATGGGATTCGAACCCACGCGTGCAGAGCACAATGGATTAGCAGTCCATCGCCTTAACCACTCGGCCACCTCGTCACTGGGGCAGCTTTATTGGAAAGTTTTCCACCGGAAAAGCATTGTGGTTGCCGATAAAGTAGGAGCAATTGTGAGAGGTCAGAAAATACGACCCTGTCACATTGGAAAGAGGGAGAGCCGCTGTGCGGATGAAAACGACGAGGATGGGATTCGAACCCACGCGTGCAGAGCACAATGGATTAGCAGTCCATCGCCTTAACCACTCGGCCACCTCGTCACTTATGCACATGGCTATTTTTTTTCGACAAAATAGGTCAGAATTCCCAACAAGGACAGAAAAACTGAAACTCATGTGACTTTCATGAAGTGAGGCCCAAAATATCCCCTCCGACAAAACTCTCATCTTGGAAGGAGAGTACACCCTCCTTACGGATGTGCCCGACGAGGATGGGAGTCGAACCCACGCGTGCAGAGCACAATGGATTAGCAGTCCATCGCCTTAACCACTCGGCCACCTCGTCACTGGGTCAGCTGCATTGGAAAGTTTTCCAACAGATAGGTGTTGGTTGAGGTTGCTGATTATGTTGGCACAGTTGTGAGAGGTCAGAAAATACAACCCTTGACAATACTGTCACAATAGAAAGAGGGAGACCCCCTGTGCAGATGCAAACGACGAGGATGGGATTCGAACCCACGCGTGCAGAGCACAATGGATTAGCAGTCCATCGCCTTAACCACTCGGCCACCTCGTCACTGGGGCAGCTTTATTGGATAGTTTTCCACCGGAAAGGCATTGTGGTTGCCGATAACGTAGGAGCAATTGTGAGAGGTCAGAAAATACGACCCTGTCACATTGGAAAGAGGGAGAGCCGCTGTGCGGATGAAAACGACGAGGATGGGATTCGAACCCACGCGTGCAGAGCACAATGGATTAGCAGTCCATCGCCTTAACCACTCGGCCACCTCGTCACTTATGCACATGGCTATTTTTTTTCGACAAAATAGGTCAGAATTCCCAACAAGGACAGAAAAACTGAAACTCATGTGACTTTCATGAAGTGAGGCCCAAAATATCCCCTCCGACAAAACTCTCATCTTGGAAGGAGAGTACACCCTCCTTACGGATGTGCCCGACGAGGATGGGATTCGAACCCACGCGTGCAGAGCACAATGGATAAGCAGTCCATCGCCTTAACCACTCGGCCACCTCGTCACTGGGTCAGCTGCATTGGAGAGTTTTCCAACAGATAGGTGTTGGTTGAGGTTGCTGATTATGTTGGCACAGTTGTGAGAGGTCAGAAAATACAACCCTTGACAATACTGTCACAATAGAAAGAGGGAGACCCCCTGTGCAGATGCAAACGACGAGGATGGGATTCGAACCCACGCGTGCAGAGCACAATGGATTAGCAGTCCATCGCCTTAACCACTCGGCCACCTCGTCACTGGGGCAGCTTTATTGGAAAGTTTTCCACCGGAAAGGCATTGTGGTTGCCGATAACGTAGGAGCAATTGTGAGAGGTCAGAAAATACGACCCTGTCACATTGGAAAGAGGGAGAGCCGCTGTGCGGATGCAAACGACGAGGATGGGATTCGAACCCACGCGTGCAGAGCACAATGGATTAGCAGTCCATCGCCTTAACCACTCGGCCACCTCGTCACTTATGCACATGGCTATTTTTTTTCGACAAAATAGGTCAGAATTCCCAACAAGGACAGAAAAACTGAAACTCATGTGACTTTCATGAAGTGAGGCCCAAAATATCCCCTCCGACAAAACTCTCATCTTGGAAGGAGAGTACACCCTCCTTACGGATGTGCCCGACGAGGATGGGATTCGAACCCACGCGTGCAGAGCACAATGGATTAGCAGTCCATCGCCTTAACCACTCGGCCACCTCGTCACTGGGTCAGCTGCATTGGAAAGTTTTCCAACAGATAGGTGTTGGTTGAGGTTGCTGATTATGTTGGCACAGTTGTGAGAGGTCAGAAAATACAACCCTTGACAATACTGTCACAATAGAAAGAGGGAGACCCCCTGTGCAGATGCAAACGACGAGGATGGGATTCGAACCCACGCGTGCAGAGCACAATGGATTAGCAGTCCATCGCCTTAACCACTCGGCCACCTCGTCACTGGGGCAGCTTTATTGGAAAGTTTTCCACCGGAAAGGCATTGTGGTTGCCGATAACGTAGGAGCAATTGTGAGAGGTCAGAAAATACGACCCTGTCACATTGGAAAGAGGGAGAGCCGCTGTGCGGATGCAAACGACGAGGATGGGATTCGAACCCACGCGTGCAGAGCACAATGGATTAGCAGTCCATCGCCTTAACCACTCGGCCACCTCGTCACTTATGCACATGGCTATTTTTTTTCGACAAAATAGGTCAGAATTCCCAACAAGGACAGAAAAACTGAAACTCATGTGACTTTCATGAAGTGAGGCCCAAAATATCCCCTCCGACAAAACTCTCATCTTGGAAGGAGAGTACACCCTCCTTACGGATGTGCCCGACGAGGATGGGATTCGAACCCACGCGTGCAGAGCACAATGGATTAGCAGTCCATCGCCTTAACCACTCGGCCACCTCGTCACTGGGTCAGCTGCATTGGAGAGTTTTCCAACAGATAGGTGTTGGTTGAGGTTGCTGATTATGTTGGCACAGTTGTGAGAGGTCAGAAAATACAACCCTTGACAATACTGTCACAATAGAAAGAGGGAGACCCCCTGTGCAGAAGCAAACGACGAGGATGGGATTCGAACCCACGCGTGCAGAGCACAATGGATTAGCAGTCCATCGCCTTAACCACTCGGCCACCTCGTCACTGGGCCAGCTTTATTGGAAAGTTTTCCACCGGAAAGGCATTGTGGTTGCCGATAACGTAGGAGCAATTGTGAGAGGTCAGAAAATACGACCCTGTCACATTGGAAAGAGGGAGAGCCGCTGTGCGGATGCAAACGACGAGGATGGGATTCGAACCCACGCGTGCAGAGCACAATGGATTAGCAGTCCATCGCCTTAACCACTCGGCCACCTCGTCACTTATGCACATGGCTATTTTTTTTCGACAAAATAGGTCAGAATTCCCAACAAGGACAGAAAAACTGAAACTCATGTGACTTTCATGAAGTGAGGCCCAAAATATCCCCTCCGACAAAACTCTCATCTTGGAAGGAGAGTACACCCTCCTTACGGATGTGCCCGACGAGGATGGGATTCGAACCCACGCGTGCAGAGCACAATGGATTAGCAGTCCATCGCCTTAACCACTCGGCCACCTCGTCACTGGGTCAGCTGCATTGGAAAGTTTTCCAACAGATAGGTGTTGGTTGAGGTTGCTGATTATGTTGGCACAGTTGTGAGAGGTCAGAAAATACAACCCTTGACAATACTGTCACAATAGAAAGAGGGAGACCCCCTGTGCAGATGCAAACGACGAGGATGGGATTCGAACCCACGCGTGCAGAGCACAATGGATTAGCAGTCCATCGCCTTAACCACTCGGCCACCTCGTCACTGGGGCAGCTTTATTGGAAAGTTTTCCACCGGAAAGGCATTGTGGTTGCCGATAACGTAGGAGCAATTGTGAGAGGTCAGAAAATACGACCCTGTCACATTGGAAAGAGGGAGAGCCGCTGTGCGGATGCAAACGACGAGGATGGGATTCGAACCCACGCGTGCAGAGCACAATGGATTAGCAGTCCATCGCCTTAACCACTCGGCCACCTCGTCACTTATGCACATGGCTATTTTTTTTCGACAAAATAGGTCAGAATTCCCAACAAGGACAGAAAAACTGAAACTCATGTGACTTTCATGAAGTGAGGCCCAAAATATCCCCTCCGACAAAACTCTCATCTTGGAAGGAGAGTACACCCTCCTTACGGATGTGCCCGACGAGGATGGGATTCGAACCCACGCGTGCAGAGCACAATGGATTAGCAGTCCATCGCCTTAACCACTCGGCCACCTCGTCACTGGGGCAGCTTTATTGGAAAGTTTTCCACCGGAAAGGCATTGTGGTTGCCGATAACGTAGGAGCAATTGTGAGAGGTCAGAAAATACGACCCTGTCACATTGGAAAGAGGGAGAGCCGCTGTGCGGATGCAAACGACGAGGATGGGATTCGAACCCACGCGTGCAGAGCACAATGGATTAGCAGTCCATCGCCTTAACCACTCGGCCACCTCGTCACTTATGCACATGGCTATTTTTTTTCGACAAAATAGGTCAGAATTCCCAACAAGGACAGAAAAACTGAAACTCATGTGACTTTCATGAAGTGAGGCCCAAAATATCCCCTCCGACAAAACTCTCATCTTGGAAGGAGAGTACACCCTCCTTACGGATGTGCCCGACGAGGATGGGATTCGAACCCACGCGTGCAGAGCACAATGGATTAGCAGTCCATCGCCTTAACCACTCGGCCACCTCGTCACTGGGTCAGCTGCATTGGAGAGTTTTCCAACAGATAGGTGTTGGTTGAGGTTGCTGATTATGTTGGCACAGTTGTGAGAGGTCAGAAAATACAACCCTTGACAATACTGTCACAATAGAAAGAGGGAGACCCCCTGTGCAGAAGCAAACGACGAGGATGGGATTCGAACCCACGCGTGCAGAGCACAATGGATTAGCAGTCCATCGCCTTAACCACTCGGCCACCTCGTCACTGGGGCAGCTTTATTGGAAAGTTTTCCACCGGAAAGGCATTGTGGTTGCCGATAACGTAGGAGCAATTGTGAGAGGTCAGAAAATACGACCCTGTCACATTGGAAAGAGGGAGAGCCGCTGTGCGGATGCAAACGACGAGGATGGAATTCGAACCCACGCGTGCAGAGCACAATGGATTAGCAGTCCATCGCCTTAACCACTCGGCCACCTCGTCACTTATGCACATGGCTATTTTTTTTCGACAAAATAGGTCAGAATTCCCAACAAGGACAGAAAAACTGAAACTCATGTGACTTTCATGAAGTGAGGCCCAAAATATCCCCTCCGACAAAACTCTCATCTTGGAAGGAGAGTACACCCTCCTTACGGATGTGCCCGACGAGGATGGGATTCGAACCCACGCGTGCAGAGCACAATGGATTAGCAGTCCATCGCCTTAACCACTCGGCCACCTCGTCACTGGGTCAGCTGCATTGGAAAGTTTTCCAACAGATAGGTGTTGGTTGAGGTTGCTGATTATGTTGGCACAGTTGTGAGAGGTCAGAAAATACAACCCTTGACAATACTGTCACAATAGAAAGAGGGAGACCCCCTGTGCAGATGCAAACGACGAGGATGGGATTCGAACCCACGCGTGCAGAGCACAATGGATTAGCAGTCCATCGCCTTAACCACTCGGCCACCTCGTCACTGGGGCAGCTTTATTGGAAAGTTTTCCACCGGAAAGGCATTGTGGTTGCCGATAACGTAGGAGCAATTGTGAGAGGTCAGAAAATACGACCCTGTCACATTGGAAAGAGGGAGAGCCGCTGTGCGGATGCAAACGACGAGGATGGGATTCGAACCCACGCGTGCAGAGCACAATGGATTAGCAGTCCATCGCCTTAACCACTCGGCCACCTCGTCACTTATGCACATGGCTATTTTTTTTCGACAAAATAGGTCAGAATTCCCAACAAGGACAGAAAAACTGAAACTCATGTGACTTTCATGAAGTGAGGCCCAAAATATCCCCTCCGACAAAACTCTCATCTTGGAAGGAGAGTACACCCTCCTTACGGATGTGCCCGACGAGGATGGGATTCGAACCCACGCGTGCAGAGCACAATGGATTAGCAGTCCATCGCCTTAACCACTCGGCCACCTCGTCACTGGGTCAGCTGCATTGGAAAGTTTTCCAACAGATAGGTGTTGGTTGAGGTTGCTGATTATGTTGGCACAGTTGTGAGAGGTCAGAAAATACAACCCTTGACAATACTGTCACAATAGAAAGAGGGAGACCCCCTGTGCAGATGCAAACGACGAGGATGGGATTCGAACCCACGCGTGCAGAGCACAATGGATTAGCAGTCCATCGCCTTAACCACTCGGCCACCTCGTCACTGGGGCAGCTTTATTGGATAGTTTTCCACCGGAAAGGCATTGTGGTTGCCGATAACGTAGGAGCAATTGTGAGAGGTCAGAAAATACGACCCTGTCACATTGGAAAGAGGGAGAGCCGCTGTGCGGATGCAAACGACGAGGATGGGATTCGAACCCACGCGTGCAGAGCACAATGGATTAGCAGTCCATCGCCTTAACCACTCGGCCACCTCGTCACTGGGTCAGCTGCATTGGAAAGTTTTCCAACAGATAGGTGTTGGTTGAGGTTGCTGATTATGTTGGCACAGTTGTGGGAGGTCAGAAAATACAACCCTTGACAATACTGTCACAATAGAAAGATGGAGACCCCCTGTGCAGATGCAAGCGATGAGGATGGGATTCGAACCCACGCGTGCAGAGCACAATGGATTAGCAGTCCATCGCCTTAACCACTCGGCCACCTCGTCACTGGGGCAGCTTTATTGGAAAGTTTTCCACCGGAAAGGCATTGTGGTTGCCGATAACGTAGTAGCAATTGTGAGAGGTCAGAAAATACGACCCTGTCACATTGGAAAGAGGGAGAGCCGCTGTGCGGATGCAAACGACGAGGATGGGATTCGAACCCACGCGTGCAGAGCACAATGGATTAGCAGTCCATCGCCTTAACCACTCGGCCACCTCGTCACTGGGGCAGCTTTATTGGATAGTTTTCCACCGGAAAGGCATTGTGGTTGCCGATAACGTAGGAGCAATTGTGAGAGGTCAGAAAATACGACCCTGTCACATTGGAAAGAGGGAGAGCCGCTGTGCGGATGCAAACGACGAGGATGGGATTCGAACCCACGCGTGCAGAGCACAATGGATTAGCAATCCATCGCCTTAACCACTCGGCCACCTCGTCACTTATGCACATGGCTATTTTTTTTCGACAAAATAGGTCAGAATTCCCAACAAGGACAGAAAAACTGAAACTCATGTGACTTTCATGAAGTGAGGCCCAAAATATCCCCTCCGACAAAACTCTCATCTTGGAAGGAGAGTACACCCTCCTTACGGATGTGCCCGACGAGGATGGGATTCGAACCCACGCGTGCAGAGCACAATGGATAAGCAGTCCATCGCCTTAACCACTCGGCCACCTCGTCACTGGGTCAGCTGCATTGGAGAGTTTTCCAACAGATAGGTGTTGGTTGAGGTTGCTGATTATGTTGGCACAGTTGTGAGAGGTCAGAAAATACAACCCTTGACAATACTGTCACAATAGAAAGAGGGAGACCCCCTGTGCAGATGCAAACGACGAGGATGGGATTCGAACCCACGCGTGCAGAGCACAATGGATTAGCAGTCCATCGCCTTAACCACTCGGCCACCTCGTCACTGGGGCAGCTTTATTGGAAAGTTTTCCACCGGAAAGGCATTGTGGTTGCCGATAACGTAGGAGCAATTGTGAGAGGTCAGAAAATACGACCCTGTCACATTGGAAAGAGGGAGAGCCGCTGTGCGGATGCAAACGACGAGGATGGGATTCGAACCCACGCGTGCAGAGCACAATGGATTAGCAGTCCATCGCCTTAACCACTCGGCCACCTCGTCACTTATGCACATGGCTATTTTTTTTCGACAAAATAGGTCAGAATTCCCAACAAGGACAGAAAAACTGAAACTCATGTGACTTTCATGAAGTGAGGCCCAAAATATCCCCTCCGACAAAACTCTCATCTTGGAAGGAGAGTACACCCTCCTTACGGATGTGCCCGACGAGGATGGGATTCGAACCCACGCGTGCAGAGCACAATGGATTAGCAGTCCATCGCCTTAACCACTCGGCCACCTCGTCACTGGGTCAGCTGCATTGGAAAGTTTTCCAACAGATAGGTGTTGGTTGAGGTTGCTGATTATGTTGGCACAGTTGTGAGAGGTCAGAAAATACAACCCTTGACAATACTGTCACAATAGAAAGAGGGAGACCCCCTGTGCAGATGCAAACGACGAGGATGGGATTCGAACCCACGCGTGCAGAGCACAATGGATTAGCAGTCCATCGCCTTAACCACTCGGCCACCTCGTCACTGGGGCAGCTTTATTGGAAAGTTTTCCACCGGAAAGGCATTGTGGTTGCCGATAACGTAGGAGCAATTGTGAGAGGTCAGAAAATACGACCCTGTCACATTGGAAAGAGGGAGAGCCGCTGTGCGGATGCAAACGACGAGGATGGGATTCGAACCCACGCGTGCAGAGCACAATGGATTAGCAGTCCATCGCCTTAACCACTCGGCCACCTCGTCACTTATGCACATGGCTATTTTTTTTCGACAAAATAGGTCAGAATTCCCAACAAGGACAGAAAAACTGAAACTCATGTGACTTTCATGAAGTGAGGCCCAAAATATCCCCTCCGACAAAACTCTCATCTTGGAAGGAGAGTACACCCTCCTTACGGATGTGCCCGACGAGGATGGGATTCAAACCCACGCGTGCAGAGCACAATGGATTAGCAGTCCATCGCCTTAACCACTCGGCCACCTCGTCACTGGGTCAGCTGCATTGGAGAGTTTTCCAACAGATAGGTGTTGGTTGAGGTTGCTGATTATGTTGGCACAGTTGTGAGAGGTCAGAAAATACAACCCTTGACAATACTGTCACAATAGAAAGAGGGAGACCCCCTGTGCAGATGCAAACGACGAGGATGGGATTCGAACCCACGCGTGCAGAGCACAATGGATTAGCAGTCCATCGCCTTAACCACTCGGCCACCTCGTCACTGGGGCAGCTTTATTGGAAAGTTTTCCACCGGAAAGGCATTGTGGTTGCCGATAACGTAGGAGCAATTGTGAGAGGTCAGAAAATACGACCCTGTCACATTGGAAAGAGGGAGAGCCGCTGTGCGGATGCAAACGACGAGGATGGGATTCGAACCCACGCGTGCAGAGCACAATGGATTAGCAGTCCATCGCCTTAATCACTCGGCCACCTCGTCACTTATGCACATGGCTATTTTTTTTTCGACAAAATAGGTCAGAATTCCCAACAAGGACAGAAAAACTGAAACTCATGTGACTTTCATGAAGTGAGGCCCAAAATATCCCCTCCGACAAAACTCTCATCTTGGAAGGAGAGTACACCCTCCTTACGGATGTGCCCGACGAGGATGGGATTCGAACCCACGCGTGCAGAGCACAATGGATTAGCAGTCCATCGCCTTAACCACTCGGCCACCTCGTCACTGGGTCAGCTGCATTGGAGAGTTTTCCAACAGATAGGTGTTGGTTGAGGTTGCTGTTGAGTTGTGAGAGGTCAGAAAATACAACCCTTGACAATACTGTCACAATAGAAAGAGGGAGACCCCCTGTGCAGAAGCAAACGACGAGGATGGGATTCGAACCCACGCGTGCAGAGCACAATGGATTAGCAAGTTAGTTAGTCCAACAGATAGGTGTTGGTTGAGGTTGCTGATTATGTTGGCACAGTTGTGAGAGGTCAGAAAATACAACCCTTGACAATACTGTCACAATAGAAAGAGGGAGACCCCCTGTGCAGAAGCAAACGACGAGGATGGGATTCGAACCCACGCGTGCAGAGCACAATGGATTAGCAGTCCATCGCCTTAACCACTCGGCCACCTCGTCACTGGGGCAGCTTTATTGGAAAGTTTTCCACCGGAAAGGCATTGTGGTTGCCGATAACGTAGGAGCAATTGTGAGAGGTCTGAAAATACGACCCTGTCACATTGGAAAGAGGGAGAGCCGCTGTGCGGATGCAAACGACGAGGATGGGATTCGAACCCACGCGTGCAGAGCACAATGGATTAGCAGTCCATCGCCTTAACCACTCGGCCACCTCGTCACTTATGCACATGGCTATTTTTTTTCGACAAAATAGGTCAGAATTCCCAACAAGGACAGAAAAACTGAAACTCATGTGACTTTCATGAAGTGAGGCCCAAAATATCCCCTCCGACAAAACTCTCATCTTGGAAGGAGAGTACACCCTCCTTACGGATGTGCCCGACGAGGATGGGATTCGAACCCACGCGTGCAGAGCACAATGGATTAGCAGTCCATCGCCTTAACCACTCGGCCACCTCGTCACTGGGTCAGCTGCATTGGAAAGTTTTCCAACAGATAGGTGTTGGTTGAGGTTGCTGATTATGTTGGCACAGTTGTGAGAGGTCAGAAAATACAACCCTTGACAATACTGTCACAATAGAAAGAGGGAGACCCCCTGTGCAGATGCAAACGACGAGGATGGGATTCGAACCCACGCGTGCAGAGCACAATGGATTAGCAGTCCATCGCCTTAACCACTCGGCCACCTCGTCACTGGGTCAGCTGCATTGGAAAGTTTTCCAACAGATAGGTGTTGGTTGAGGTTGCTGATTATGTTGGCACAGTTGTGGGAGGTCAGAAAATCCAACCCTTGACAATACTGTCACAATAGAAAGATGGAGACCCCCTGTGCAGATGCAAGCGATGAGGATGGGATTCGAACCCACGCGTGCAGAGCACAATGGATTAGCAGTCCATCGCCTTAACCACTCGGCCACCTCGTCACTGGGGCAGCTTTATTGGAAAGTTTTCCACCGGAAAGGCATTGTGGTTGCCGATAACGTAGTAGCAATTGTGAGAGGTCAGAAAATACGACCCTGTCACATTGGAAAGAGGGAGAGCCGCTGTGCGGATGCAAACGACGAGGATGGGATTCGAACCCACGCGTGCAGAGCACAATGGATTAGCAGTCCATCGCCTTAACCACTCGGCCACCTCGTCACTTATGCACATGGCTATTTTTTTTCGACAAAATAGGTCAGAATTCCCAACAAGGACAGAAAAACTGAAACTCATGTGACTTTCATGAAGTGAGGCCCAAAATATCCCCTCCGACAAAACTCTCATCTTAGAAGGAGAGTACACCCTCCTTACGGATGTGCCCGACGAGGATGGGATTCGAACCCACGCGTGCAGAGCACAATGGATTAGCAGTCCATCGCCTTAACCACTCGGCCACCTCGTCACTGTGTCAGCTGCATTGGAAAGTTTTCCAACAGATAGGTGTTGGTTGAGGTTGCTGATTGTGTTGGCACAGTTGTGAGAGGTCAGAAAATACAACCCTTGACAATACTGTCACAATAGAAAGATGGAGACCCCCTGTGCACATGCAAGCGACGAGGATGGGATTCGAACCCACACGTGCAGAGCACAATGGATTAGCAGTCCATCGCCTTAACCACTCGGCCACCTCGTCACTGGGGCAGCTTTATTGGAAAGTTTTCCACCGGAAAGGCATTGTGGTTGCCGATAACGTAGGAGCAATTGTGAGAGGTCAGAAAATACGACCCTGTCACATTGGAAAGAGGGAGAGCCGCTGTGCGGATGCAAACGACGAGGATGGGATTCGAACCCACGCGTGCAGAGCACAATGGATTAGCAGTCCATCGCCTTAACCACTCGGCCACCTCGTCACTGGGGCAGCTTTATTGGATAGTTTTCCACCGGAAAGGCATTGTGGTTGCCGATAACGTAGGAGCAATTGTGAGAGGTCAGAAAATACGACCCTGTCACATTGGAAAGAGGGAGAGCCGCTGTGCGGATGCAAACGACGAGGATGGGATTCGAACCCACGCGTGCAGAGCACAATGGATTAGCAGTCCATCGCCTTAACCACTCGGCCACCTCGTCACTTATGCACATGGCTATTTTTTTTCGACAAAATAGGTCAGAATTCCCAACAAGGACAGAAAAACTGAAACTCATGTGACTTTCATGAAGTGAGGCCCAAAATATCCCCTCCGACAAAACTCTCATCTTGGAAGGAGAGTACACCCTCCTTACGGATGTGCCCGACGAGGATGGGATTCGAACCCACGCGTGCAGAGCACAATGGATAAGCAGTCCATCGCCTTAACCACTCGGCCACCTCGTCACTGGGTCAGCTGCATTGGAGAGTTTTCCAACAGATAGGTGTTGGTTGAGGTTGCTGATTATGTTGGCACAGTTGTGAGAGGTCAGAAAATACAACCCTTGACAATACTGTCACAATAGAAAGAGGGAGACCCCCTGTGCAGATGCAAACGACGAGGATGGGATTCGAACCCACGCGTGCAGAGCACAATGGATTAGCAGTCCATCGCCTTAACCACTCGGCCACCTCGTCACTGGGGCAGCTTTATTGGAAAGTTTTCCACCGGAAAGGCATTGTGGTTGCCGATAACGTAGGAGCAATTGTGAGAGGTCAGAAAATACGACCCTGTCACATTGGAAAGAGGGAGAGCCGCTGTGCGGATGCAAACGACGAGGATGGGATTCGGACCCACGCGTGCAGAGCACAATGGATTAGCAGTCCATCGCCTTAACCACTCGGCCACCTCGTCACTTATGCACATGGCTATTTTTTTTCGACAAAATAGGTCAGAATTCCCAACAAGGACAGAAAAACTGAAACTCATGTGACTTTCATGAAGTGAGGCCCAAAATATCCCCTCCGACAAAACTCTCATCTTGGAAGGAGAGTACACCCTCCTTACGGATGTGCCCGACGAGGATGGGATTCGAACCCACGCGTGCAGAGCACAATGGATTAGCAGTCCATCGCCTTAACCACTCGGCCACCTCGTCACTGGGTCAGCTGCATTGGAAAGTTTTCCAACAGATAGGTGTTGGTTGAGGTTGCTGATTATGTTGGCACAGTTGTGAGAGGTCAGAAAATACAACCCTTGACAATACTGTCACAATAGAAAGAGGGAGACCCCCTGTGCAGATGCAAACGACGAGGATGGGATTCGAACCCACGCGTGCAGAGCACAATGGATTAGCAGTCCATCGCCTTAACCACTCGGCCACCTCGTCACTGGGGCAGCTTTATTGGAAAGTTTTCCACCGGAAAGGCATTGTGGTTGCCGATAACGTAGGAGCAATTGTGAGAGGTCAGAAAATACGACCCTGTCACATTGGAAAGAGGGAGAGCCGCTGTGCGGATGCAAACGACGAGGATGGGATTCGAACCCACGCGTGCAGAGCACAATGGATTAGCAGTCCATCGCCTTAACCACTCGGCCACCTCGTCACTTATGCACATGGCTATTTTTTTTCGACAAAATAGGTCAGAATTCCCAACAAGGACAGAAAAACTGAAACTCATGTGACTTTCATGAAGTGAGGCCCAAAATATCCCCTCCGACAAAACTCTCATCTTGGAAGGAGAGTACACCCTCCTTACGGATGTGCCCGACGAGGATGGGATTCGAACCCACGCGTGCAGAGCACAATGGATTAGCAGTCCATCGCCTTAACCACTCGGCCACCTCGTCACTGGGTCAGCTGCATTGGAAAGTTTTCCAACAGATAGGTGTTGGTTGAGGTTGCTGATTATGTTGGCACAGTTGTGAGAGGTCAGAAAATACAACCCTTGACAATACTGTCACAATAGAAAGAGGGAGACCCCCTGTGCAGATGCAAACGACGAGGATGGGATTCGAACCCACGCGTGCAGAGCACAATGGATTAGCAGTCCATCGCCTTAACCACTCGGCCACCTCGTCACTGGGGCAGCTTTATTGGAAAGTTTTCCACCGGAAAGGCATTGTGGTTGCCGATAACGTAGGAGCAATTGTGAGAGGTCAGAAAATACGACCCTGTCACATTGGAAAGAGGGAGAGCCGCTGTGCGGATGCAAACAACGAGGATGGGATTCGAACCCACGCGTGCAGAGCACAATGGATTAGCAGTCCATCGCCTTAACCACTCGGCCACCTCGTCACTTATGCACATGGCTATTTTTTTTCGACAAAATAGGTCAGAATTCCCAACAAGGACAGAAAAACTGAAACTCATGTGACTTTCATGAAGTGAGGCCCAAAATATCCCCTCCGACAAAACTCTCATCTTGGAAGGAGAGTACACCCTCCTTACGGATGTGCCCGACGAGGATGGGATTCGAACCCACGCGTGCAGAGCACAATGGATTAGCAGTCCATCGCCTTAACCACTCGGCCACCTCGTCACTGGGTCAGCTGCATTGGAAAGTTTTCCAACAGATAGGTGTTGGTTGAGGTTGCTGATTATGTTGGCACAGTTGTGAGAGGTCAGAAAATACAACCCTTGACAATACTGTCACAATAGAAAGAGGGAGACCCCCTGTGCAGATGCAAACGACGAGGATGGGATTCGAACCCACGCGTGCAGAGCACAATGGATTAGCAGTCCATCGCCTTAACCACTCGGCCACCTCGTCACTGGGGCAGTTTTATTGGATAGTTTTCCACCGGAAAGGCATTGTGGTTGCCGATAACGTAGGAGCAATTGTGAGAGGTCAGAAAATACGACCCTGTCACATTGGAAAGAGGGAGAGCCGCTGTGCGGATGCAAACGACGAGGATGGGATTCGAACCCACGCGTGCAGAGCACAATGGATTAGCAGTCCATCGCCTTAATCACTCGGCCACCTCGTCACTTATGCACATGGCTATTTTTTTTTCGACAAAATAGGTCAGAATTCCCAACAAGGACAGAAAAACTGAAACTCATGTGACTTTCATGAAGTGAGGCCCAAAATATCCCCTCCGACAAAACTCTCATCTTGGAAGGAGAGTACACCCTCCTTACGGATGTGCCCGACGAGGATGGGATTCGAACCCACGCGTGCAGAGCACAATGGATTAGCAGTCCATCGCCTTAACCACTCGGCCACCTCGTCACTGGGTCAGCTGCATTGGAGAGTTTTCCAACAGATAGGTGTTGGTTGAGGTTGCTGATTATGTTGGCACAGTTGTGAGAGGTCAGAAAATACAACCCTTGACAATACTGTCACAATAGAAAGAGGGAGACCCCCTGTGCAGAAGCAAACGACGAGGATGGGATTCGAACCCACGCGTGCAGAGCACAATGGATTAGCAGTCCATCGCCTTAACCACTCGGCCACCTCGTCACTGGGGCAGCTTTATTGGAAAGTTTTCCACCGGAAAGGCATTGTGGTTGCCGATAACGTAGGAGCAATTGTGAGAGGTCAGAAAATACGACCCTGTCACATTGGAAAGAGGGAGAGCCGCTGTGCGGATGCAAACGACGAGGATGGGATTCGAACCCACGCGTGCAGAGCACAATGGATTAGCAGTCCATCGCCTTAACCACTCGGCCACCTCGTCACTTATGCACATGGCTATTTTTTTTCGACAAAATAGGTCAGAATTCCCAACAAGGACAGAAAAACTGAAACTCATGTGACTTTCATGAAGTGAGGCCCAAAATATCCCCTCCGACAAAACTCTCATCTTGGAAGGAGAGTACACCCTCCTTACGGATGTGCCCGACGAGGATGGGATTCGAACCCACGCGTGCAGAGCACAATGGATTAGCAGTCCATCGCCTTAACCACTCGGCCACCTCGTCACTGGGTCAGCTGCATTGGAAAGTTTTCCAACAGATAGGTGTTGGTTGAGGTTGCTGATTATGTTGGCACAGTTGTGGGAGGTCAGAAAATACAACCCTTGACAATACTGTCACAATAGAAAGATGGAGACCCCCTGTGCAGATGCAAGCGATGAGGATGGGATTCGAACCCACGCGTGCAGAGCACAATGGATTAGCAGTCCATCGCCTTAACCACTCGGCCACCTCGTCACTGGGGCAGCTTTATTGGAAAGTTTTCCACCGGAAAGGCATTGTGGTTGCCGATAACGTAGTAGCAATTGTGAGAGGTCAGAAAATACGACCCTGTCACATTGGAAAGAGGGAGAGCCGCTGTGCGGATGCAAACGACGAGGATGGGATTCGAACCCACGCGTGCAGAGCACAATGGATTAGCAGTCCATCGCCTTAACCACTCGGCCACCTCGTCACTTATGCACATGGCTATTTTTTTTCGACAAAATAGGTCAGAATTCCCAACAAGGACAGAAAAACTGAAACTCATGTGACTTTCATGAAGTGAGGCCCAAAATATCCCCTCCGACAAAACTCTCATCTTAGAAGGAGAGTACACCCTCCTTACGGATGTGCCCGACGAGGATGGGATTCGAACCCACGCGTGCAGAGCACAATGGATTAGCAGTCCATCGCCTTAACCACTCGGCCACCTCGTCACTGTGTCAGCTGCATTGGAAAGTTTTCCAACAGATAGGTGTTGGTTGAGGTTGCTGATTGTGTTGGCACAGTTGTGAGAGGTCAGAAAATACAACCCTTGACAATACTGTCACAATAGAAAGATGGAGACCCCCTGTGCACATGCAAGCGACGAGGATGGGATTCGAACCCACACGTGCAGAGCACAATGGATTAGCAGTCCATCGCCTTAACCACTCGGCCACCTCGTCACTGGGGCAGCTTTATTGGAAAGTTTTCCACCGGAAAGGCATTGTGGTTGCCGATAACGTAGGAGCAATTGTGAGAGGTCAGAAAATACGACCCTGTCACATTGGAAAGAGGGAGAGCCGCTGTGCGGATGCAAACGACGAGGATGGGATTCGAACCCACGCGTGCAGAGCACAATGGATTAGCAGTCCATCGCCTTAACCACTCGGCCACCTCGTCACTGGGGCAGCTTTATTGGATAGTTTTCCACCGGAAAGGCATTGTGGTTGCCGATAACGTAGGAGCAATTGTGAGAGGTCAGAAAATACGACCCTGTCACATTGGAAAGAGGGAGAGCCGCTGTGCGGATGCAAACGACGAGGATGGGATTCGAACCCACGCGTGCAGAGCACAATGGATTAGCAGTCCATCGCCTTAACCACTCGGCCACCTCGTCACTTATGCACATGGCTATTTTTTTTCGACAAAATAGGTCAGAATTCCCAACAAGGACAGAAAAACTGAAACTCATGTGACTTTCATGAAGTGAGGCCCAAAATATCCCCTCCGACAAAACTCTCATCTTGGAAGGAGAGTACACCCTCCTTACGGATGTGCCCGACGAGGATGGGATTCGAACCCACGCGTGCAGAGCACAATGGATAAGCAGTCCATCGCCTTAACCACTCGGCCACCTCGTCACTGGGTCAGCTGCATTGGAGAGTTTTCCAACAGATAGGTGTTGGTTGAGGTTGCTGATTATGTTGGCACAGTTGTGAGAGGTCAGAAAATACAACCCTTGACAATACTGTCACAATAGAAAGAGGGAGACCCCCTGTGCAGATGCAAACGACGAGGATGGGATTCGAACCCACGCGTGCAGAGCACAATGGATTAGCAGTCCATCGCCTTAACCACTCGGCCACCTCGTCACTGGGGCAGCTTTATTGGAAAGTTTTCCACCGGAAAGGCATTGTGGTTGCCGATAACGTAGGAGCAATTGTGAGAGGTCAGAAAATACGACCCTGTCACATTGGAAAGAGGGAGAGCCGCTGTGCGGATGCAAACGACGAGGATGGGATTCGGACCCACGCGTGCAGAGCACAATGGATTAGCAGTCCATCGCCTTAACCACTCGGCCACCTCGTCACTTATGCACATGGCTATTTTTTTTCGACAAAATAGGTCAGAATTCCCAACAAGGACAGAAAAACTGAAACTCATGTGACTTTCATGAAGTGAGGCCCAAAATATCCCCTCCGACAAAACTCTCATCTTGGAAGGAGAGTACACCCTCCTTACGGATGTGCCCGACGAGGATGGGATTCGAACCCACGCGTGCAGAGCACAATGGATTAGCAGTCCATCGCCTTAACCACTCGGCCACCTCGTCACTGGGTCAGCTGCATTGGAAAGTTTTCCAACAGATAGGTGTTGGTTGAGGTTGCTGATTATGTTGGCACAGTTGTGAGAGGTCAGAAAATACAACCCTTGACAATACTGTCACAATAGAAAGAGGGAGACCCCCTGTGCAGATGCAAACGACGAGGATGGGATTCGAACCCACGCGTGCAGAGCACAATGGATTAGCAGTCCATCGCCTTAACCACTCGGCCACCTCGTCACTGGGGCAGCTTTATTGGAAAGTTTTCCACCGGAAAGGCATTGTGGTTGCCGATAACGTAGGAGCAATTGTGAGAGGTCAGAAAATACGACCCTGTCACATTGGAAAGAGGGAGAGCCGCTGTGCGGATGCAAACGACGAGGATGGGATTCGAACCCACGCGTGCAGAGCACAATGGATTAGCAGTCCATCGCCTTAACCACTCGGCCACCTCGTCACTTATGCACATGGCTATTTTTTTTCGACAAAATAGGTCAGAATTCCCAACAAGGACAGAAAAACTGAAACTCATGTGACTTTCATGAAGTGAGGCCCAAAATATCCCCTCCGACAAAACTCTCATCTTGGAAGGAGAGTACACCCTCCTTACGGATGTGCCCGACGAGGATGGGATTCGAACCCACGCGTGCAGAGCACAATGGATTAGCAGTCCATCGCCTTAACCACTCGGCCACCTCGTCACTGGGTCAGCTGCATTGGAGAGTTTTCCAACAGATAGGTGTTGGTTGAGGTTGCTGATTATGTTGGCACAGTTGTGAGAGGTCAGAAAATACAACCCTTGACAATACTGTCACAATAGAAAGAGGGAGACCCCCTGTGCAGATGCAAACGACGAGGATGGGATTCGAACCCACGCGTGCAGAGCACAATGGATTAGCAGTCCATCGCCTTAACCACTCGGCCACCTCGTCACTGGGGCAGCTTTATTGGAAAGTTTTCCACCGGAAAGGCATTGTGGTTGCCGATAACGTAGGAGCAATTGTGAGAGGTCAGAAAATACGACCCTGTCACATTGGAAAGAGGGAGAGCCGCTGTGCGGATGCAAACGACGAGGATGGGATTCGAACCCACGCGTGCAGAGCACAATGGATTAGCAGTCCATCGCCTTAATCACTCGGCCACCTCGTCACTTATGCACATGGCTATTTTTTTTTCGACAAAATAGGTCAGAATTCCCAACAAGGACAGAAAAACTGAAACTCATGTGACTTTCATGAAGTGAGGCCCAAAATATCCCCTCCGACAAAACTCTCATCTTGGAAGGAGAGTACACCCTCCTTACGGATGTGCCCGACGAGGATGGGATTCGAACCCACGCGTGCAGAGCACAATGGATTAGCAGTCCATCGCCTTAACCACTCGGCCACCTCGTCACTGGGTCAGCTGCATTGGAGAGTTTTCCAACAGATAGGTGTTGGTTGAGGTTGCTGATTATGTTGGCACAGTTGTGAGAGGTCAGAAAATACAACCCTTGACAATACTGTCACAATAGAAAGAGGGAGACCCCCTGTGCAGAAGCAAACGACGAGGATGGGATTCGAACCCACGCGTGCAGAGCACAATGGATTAGCAGTCCATCGCCTTAACCACTCGGCCACCTCGTCACTGGGGCAGCTTTATTGGAAAGTTTTCCACCGGAAAGGCATTGTGGTTGCCGATAACGTAGGAGCAATTGTGAGAGGTCAGAAAATACGACCCTGTCACATTGGAAAGAGGGAGAGCCGCTGTGCGGATGCAAACGACGAGGATGGGATTCGAACCCACGCGTGCAGAGCACAATGGATTAGCAGTCCATCGCCTTAACCACTCGGCCACCTCGTCACTTATGCACATGGCTATTTTTTTTCGACAAAATAGGTCAGAATTCCCAACAAGGACAGAAAAACTGAAACTCATGTGACTTTCATGAAGTGAGGCCCAAAATATCCCCTCCGACAAAACTCTCATCTTGGAAGGAGAGTACACCCTCCTTACGGATGTGCCCGACGAGGATGGGATTCGAACCCACGCGTGCAGAGCACAATGGATTAGCAGTCCATCGCCTTAACCACTCGGCCACCTCGTCACTGGGTCAGCTGCATTGGAAAGTTTTCCAACAGATAGGTGTTGGTTGAGGTTGCTGATTATGTTGGCACAGTTGTGGGAGGTCAGAAAATACAACCCTTGACAATACTGTCACAATAGAAAGATGGAGACCCCCTGTGCAGATGCAAGCGATGAGGATGGGATTCGAACCCACGCGTGCAGAGCACAATGGATTAGCAGTCCATCGCCTTAACCACTCGGCCACCTCGTCACTGGGGCAGCTTTATTGGAAAGTTTTCCACCGGAAAGGCATTGTGGTTGCCGATAACGTAGTAGCAATTGTGAGAGGTCAGAAAATACGACCCTGTCACATTGGAAAGAGGGAGAGCCGCTGTGCGGATGCAAACGACGAGGATGGGATTCGAACCCACGCGTGCAGAGCACAATGGATTAGCAGTCCATCGCCTTAACCACTCGGCCACCTCGTCACTTATGCACATGGCTATTTTTTTTCGACAAAATAGGTCAGAATTCCCAACAAGGACAGAAAAACTGAAACTCATGTGACTTTCATGAAGTGAGGCCCAAAATATCCCCTCCGACAAAACTCTCATCTTAGAAGGAGAGTACACCCTCCTTACGGATGTGCCCGACGAGGATGGGATTCGAACCCACGCGTGCAGAGCACAATGGATTAGCAGTCCATCGCCTTAACCACTCGGCCACCTCGTCACTGTGTCAGCTGCATTGGAAAGTTTTCCAACAGATAGGTGTTGGTTGAGGTTGCTGATTGTGTTGGCACAGTTGTGAGAGGTCAGAAAATACAACCCTTGACAATACTGTCACAATAGAAAGATGGAGACCCCCTGTGCACATGCAAGCGACGAGGATGGGATTCGAACCCACACGTGCAGAGCACAATGGATTAGCAGTCCATCGCCTTAACCACTCGGCCACCTCGTCACTGGGGCAGCTTTATTGGAAAGTTTTCCACCGGAAAGGCATTGTGGTTGCCGATAACGTAGGAGCAATTGTGAGAGGTCAGAAAATACGACCCTGTCACATTGGAAAGAGGGAGAGCCGCTGTGCGGATGCAAACGACGAGGATGGGATTCGAACCCACGCGTGCAGAGCACAATGGATTAGCAGTCCATCGCCTTAACCACTCGGCCACCTCGTCACTGGGGCAGCTTTATTGGATAGTTTTCCACCGGAAAGGCATTGTGGTTGCCGATAACGTAGGAGCAATTGTGAGAGGTCAGAAAATACGACCCTGTCACATTGGAAAGAGGGAGAGCCGCTGTGCGGATGCAAACGACGAGGATGGGATTCGAACCCACGCGTGCAGAGCACAATGGATTAGCAGTCCATCGCCTTAACCACTCGGCCACCTCGTCACTTATGCACATGGCTATTTTTTTTCGACAAAATAGGTCAGAATTCCCAACAAGGACAGAAAAACTGAAACTCATGTGACTTTCATGAAGTGAGGCCCAAAATATCCCCTCCGACAAAACTCTCATCTTGGAAGGAGAGTACACCCTCCTTACGGATGTGCCCGACGAGGATGGGATTCGAACCCACGCGTGCAGAGCACAATGGATAAGCAGTCCATCGCCTTAACCACTCGGCCACCTCGTCACTGGGTCAGCTGCATTGGAGAGTTTTCCAACAGATAGGTGTTGGTTGAGGTTGCTGATTATGTTGGCACAGTTGTGAGAGGTCAGAAAATACAACCCTTGACAATACTGTCACAATAGAAAGAGGGAGACCCCCTGTGCAGATGCAAACGACGAGGATGGGATTCGAACCCACGCGTGCAGAGCACAATGGATTAGCAGTCCATCGCCTTAACCACTCGGCCACCTCGTCACTGGGGCAGCTTTATTGGAAAGTTTTCCACCGGAAAGGCATTGTGGTTGCCGATAACGTAGGAGCAATTGTGAGAGGTCAGAAAATACGACCCTGTCACATTGGAAAGAGGGAGAGCCGCTGTGCGGATGCAAACGACGAGGATGGGATTCGGACCCACGCGTGCAGAGCACAATGGATTAGCAGTCCATCGCCTTAACCACTCGGCCACCTCGTCACTTATGCACATGGCTATTTTTTTTCGACAAAATAGGTCAGAATTCCCAACAAGGACAGAAAAACTGAAACTCATGTGACTTTCATGAAGTGAGGCCCAAAATATCCCCTCCGACAAAACTCTCATCTTGGAAGGAGAGTACACCCTCCTTACGGATGTGCCCGACGAGGATGGGATTCGAACCCACGCGTGCAGAGCACAATGGATTAGCAGTCCATCGCCTTAACCACTCGGCCACCTCGTCACTGGGTCAGCTGCATTGGAAAGTTTTCCAACAGATAGGTGTTGGTTGAGGTTGCTGATTATGTTGGCACAGTTGTGAGAGGTCAGAAAATACAACCCTTGACAATACTGTCACAATAGAAAGAGGGAGACCCCCTGTGCAGATGCAAACGACGAGGATGGGATTCGAACCCACGCGTGCAGAGCACAATGGATTAGCAGTCCATCGCCTTAACCACTCGGCCACCTCGTCACTGGGGCAGCTTTATTGGAAAGTTTTCCACCGGAAAGGCATTGTGGTTGCCGATAACGTAGGAGCAATTGTGAGAGGTCAGAAAATACGACCCTGTCACATTGGAAAGAGGGAGAGCCGCTGTGCGGATGCAAACGACGAGGATGGGATTCGAACCCACGCGTGCAGAGCACAATGGATTAGCAGTCCATCGCCTTAACCACTCGGCCACCTCGTCACTTATGCACATGGCTATTTTTTTTCGACAAAATAGGTCAGAATTCCCAACAAGGACAGAAAAACTGAAACTCATGTGACTTTCATGAAGTGAGGCCCAAAATATCCCCTCCGACAAAACTCTCATCTTGGAAGGAGAGTACACCCTCCTTACGGATGTGCCCGACGAGGATGGGATTCGAACCCACGCGTGCAGAGCACAATGGATTAGCAGTCCATCGCCTTAACCACTCGGCCACCTCGTCACTGGGTCAGCTGCATTGGAAAGTTTTCCAACAGATAGGTGTTGGTTGAGGTTGCTGATTATGTTGGCACAGTTGTGAGAGGTCAGAAAATACAACCCTTGACAATACTGTCACAATAGAAAGAGGGAGACCCCCTGTGCAGATGCAAACGACGAGGATGGGATTCGAACCCACGCGTGCAGAGCACAATGGATTAGCAGTCCATCGCCTTAACCACTCGGCCACCTCGTCACTGGGGCAGCTTTATTGGATAGTTTTCCACCGGAAAGGCATTGTGGTTGCCGATAACGTAGGAGCATTTGTGAGAGGTCAGAAAATACGACCCTGTCACATTGGAAAGAGGGAGAGCCGCTGTGCGGATGCAAACGACGAGGATGGGATTCGAACCCACGCGTGCAGAACACAATGGATTAGCAGTCCATCGCCTTAACCACTCGGCCACCTCGTCACTGGGTCAGCTGCATTGGAAAGTTTTCCAACAGATAGGTGTTGGTTGAGGTTGCTGATTATGTTGGCACAGTTGTGGGAGGTCAGAAAATACAACCCTTGACAATACTGTCACAATAGAAAGATGGAGACCCCCTGTGCAGATGCAAGCGATGAGGATGGGATTCGAACCCACGCGTGCAGAGCACAATGGATTAGCAGTCCATCGCCTTAACCACTCGGCCACCTCGTCACTGGGGCAGCTTTATTGGAAAGTTTTCCACCGGAAAGGCATTGTGGTTGCCGATAACGTAGTAGCAATTGTGAGAGGTCAGAAAATACGACCCTGTCACATTGGAAAGAGGGAGAGCCGCTGTGCGGATGCAAACGACGAGGATGGGATTCGAACCCACGCGTGCAGAGCACAATGGATTAGCAGTCCATCGCCTTAACCACTCGGCCACCTCGTCACTTATGCACATGGCTATTTTTTTTCGACAAAATAGGTCAGAATTCCCAACAAGGACAGAAAAACTGAAACTCATGTGACTTTCATGAAGTGAGGCCCAAAATATCCCCTCCGACAAAACTCTCATCTTAGAAGGAGAGTACACCCTCCTTACGGATGTGCCCGACGAGGATGGGATTCGAACCCACGCGTGCAGAGCACAATGGATTAGCAGTCCATCGCCTTAACCACTCGGCCACCTCGTCACTGTGTCAGCTGCATTGGAAAGTTTTCCAACAGATAGGTGTTGGTTGAGGTTGCTGATTGTGTCGGCACAGTTGTGAGAGGTCAGAAAATACAACCCTTGACAATACTGTCACAATAGAAAGATGGAGACCCCCTGTGCACATGCAAGCGACGAGGATGGGATTCGAACCCACACGTGCAGAGCACAATGGATTAGCAGTCCATCGCCTTAACCACTCGGCCACCTCGTCACTGGGGCAGCTTTATTGGAAAGTTTTGCACCGGAAAGGCATTGTGGTTGCCGATAACGTAGGAGCAATTGTGAGAGGTCAGAAAATACGACCCTGTCACATTGGAAAGAGGGAGAGCCGCTGTGCGGATGCAAACGACGAGGATGGGATTCGAACCCACGCGTGCAGAGCACAATGGATTAGCAGTCCATCGCCTTAACCACTCGGCCACCTCGTCACTTATGCACATGGCTATTTTTTTTCGACAAAATAGGTCAGAATTCCCAACAAGGATAGAAAAACTGAAACTCATGTGACTTTCATGAAGTGAGGCCCAAAATATCCCCTCCGACAAAACTCTCATCTTGGAAGGAGAGTACACCCTCCTTACGGATGTGCCCGACGAGGATGGGATTCGAACCCACGCGTGCAGAGCACAATGGATAAGCAGTCCATCGCCTTAACCACTCGGCCACCTCGTCACTGGGTCAGCTGCATTGGAGAGTTTTCCAACAGATAGGTGTTGGTTGAGGTTGCTGATTATGTTGGCACAGTTGTGAGAGGTCAGAAAATACAACCCTTGACAATACTGTCACAATAGAAAGAGGGAGACCCCCTGTGCAGATGCAAACGACGAGGATGGGATTCGAACCCACGCGTGCAGAGCACAATGGATTAGCAGTCCATCGCCTTAACCACTCGGCCACCTCGTCACTGGGGCAGCTTTATTGGAAAGTTTTCCACCGGAAAGGCATTGTGGTTGCCGATAACGTAGGAGCAATTGTGAGAGGTCAGAAAATACGACCCTGTCACATTGGAAAGAGGGAGAGCCGCTGTGCGGATGCAAACGACGAGGATGGGATTCGGACCCACGCGTGCAGAGCACAATGGATTAGCAGTCCATCGCCTTAACCACTCGGCCACCTCGTCACTTATGCACATGGCTATTTTTTTTCGACAAAATAGGTCAGAATTCCCAACAAGGACAGAAAAACTGAAACTCATGTGACTTTCATGAAGTGAGGCCCAAAATATCCCCTCCGACAAAACTCTCATCTTGGAAGGAGAGTACACCCTCCTTACGGATGTGCCCGACGAGGATGGGATTCGAACCCACGCGTGCAGAGCACAATGGATTAGCAGTCCATCGCCTTAACCACTCGGCCACCTCGTCACTGGGTCAGCTGCATTGGAAAGTTTTCCAACAGATAGGTGTTGGTTGAGGTTGCTGATTATGTTGGCACAGTTGTGAGAGGTCAGAAAATACAACCCTTGACAATACTGTCACAATAGAAAGAGGGAGACCCCCTGTGCAGATGCAAACGACGAGGATGGGATTCGAACCCACGCGTGCAGAGCACAATGGATTAGCAGTCCATCGCCTTAACCACTCGGCCACCTCGTCACTGGGGCAGCTTTATTGGAAAGTTTTCCACCGGAAAGGCATTGTGGTTGCCGATAACGTAGGAGCAATTGTGAGAGGTCAGAAAATACGACCCTGTCACATTGGAAAGAGGGAGAGCCGCTGTGCGGATGCAAACGACGAGGATGGGATTCGAACCCACGCGTGCAGAGCACAATGGATTAGCAGTCCATCGCCTTAACCACTCGGCCACCTCGTCACTTATGCACATGGCTATTTTTTTTCGACAAAATAGGTCAGAATTCCCAACAAGGACAGAAAAACTGAAACTCATGTGACTTTCATGAAGTGAGGCCCAAAATATCCCCTCCGACAAAACTCTCATCTTGGAAGGAGAGTACACCCTCCTTACGGATGTGCCCGACGAGGATGGGATTCGAACCCACGCGTGCAGAGCACAATGGATTAGCAGTCCATCGCCTTAACCACTCGGCCACCTCGTCACTGGGTCAGCTGCATTGGAAAGTTTTCCAACAGATAGGTGTTGGTTGAGGTTGCTGATTATGTTGGCACAGTTGTGAGAGGTCAGAAAATACAACCCTTGACAATACTGTCACAATAGAAAGAGGGAGACCCCCTGTGCAGATGCAAACGACGAGGATGGGATTCGAACCCACGCGTGCAGAGCACAATGGATTAGCAGTCCATCGCCTTAACCACTCGGCCACCTCGTCACTGGGGCAGCTTTATTGGAAAGTTTTCCACCGGAAAGGCATTGTGGTTGCCGATAACGTAGGAGCAATTGTGAGAGGTCAGAAAATACGACCCTGTCACATTGGAAAGAGGGAGAGCCGCTGTGCGGATGCAAACGACGAGGATGGGATTCGAACCCACGCGTGCAGAGCACAATGGATTAGCAGTCCATCGCCTTAACCACTCGGCCACCTCGTCACTTATGCACATGGCTATTTTTTTTCGACAAAATAGGTCAGAATTCCCAACAAGGACAGAAAAACTGAAACTCATGTGACTTTCATGAAGTGAGGCCCAAAATATCCCCTCCGACAAAACTCTCATCTTGGAAGGAGAGTACACCCTCCTTACGGATGTGCCCGACGAGGATGGGATTCGAACCCACGCGTGCAGAGCACAATGGATTAGCAGTCCATCGCCTTAACCACTCGGCCACCTCGTCACTGGGTCAGCTGCATTGGAAAGTTTTCCAACAGATAGGTGTTGGTTGAGGTTGCTGATTATGTTGGCACAGTTGTGAGAGGTCAGAAAATACAACCCTTGACAATACTGTCACAATAGAAAGAGGGAGACCCCCTGTGCAGATGCAAACGACGAGGATGGGATTCGAACCCACGCGTGCAGAGCACAATGGATTAGCAGTCCATCGCCTTAACCACTCGGCCACCTCGTCACTGGGGCAGTTTTATTGGATAGTTTTCCACCGGAAAGGCATTGTGGTTGCCGATAACGTAGGAGCAATTGTGAGAGGTCAGAAAATACGACCCTGTCACATTGGAAAGAGGGAGAGCCGCTGTGCGGATGCAAACGACGAGGATGGGATTCGAACCCACGCGTGCAGAGCACAATGGATTAGCAGTCCATCGCCTTAACCACTCGGCCACCTCGTCACTTATGCACATGGCTATTTTTTTTCGACAAAATAGGTCAGAATTCCCAACAAGGACAGAAAAACTGAAACTCATGTGACTTTCATGAAGTGAGGCCCAAAATATCCCCTCCGACAAAACTCTCATCTTGGAAGGAGAGTACACCCTCCTTACGGATGTGCCCGACGAGGATGGGATTCGAACCCACGCGTGCAGAGCACAATGGATTAGCAGTC
Source organism: Sardina pilchardus (assembly GCF_963854185.1). Taxonomy (NCBI): domain Eukaryota; kingdom Metazoa; phylum Chordata; class Actinopteri; order Clupeiformes; family Clupeidae; genus Sardina; species Sardina pilchardus. The sequence continues at coordinate 4,069,467 of NC_085009.1, forward strand.
CATCGCCTTAACCACTCGGCCACCTCGTCACTGGGTCAGCTGCATTGGAAAGTTTTCCAACAGATAGGTGTTGGTTGAGGTTGCTGATTATGTTGGCACAGTTGTGAGAGGTCAGAAAATACAACCCTTGACAATACTGTCACAATAGAAAGAGGGAGACCCCCTGTGCAGATGCAAACGACGAGGATGGGATTCGAACCCACGCGTGCAGAGCACAATGGATTAGCAGTCCATCGCCTTAACCACTCGGCCACCTCGTCACTGGGGCAGCTTTATTGGAAAGTTTTCCACCGGAAAGGCATTGTGGTTGCCGATAACGTAGGAGCAATTGTGAGAGGTCAGAAAATACGACCCTGTCACATTGGAAAGAGGGAGAGCCGCTGTGCGGATGCAAACGACGAGGATGGGATTCGAACCCACGCGTGCAGCGCACAATGGATTAGCAGTCCATCGCCTTCACCACTCGGCCACCTCGTCACTTATGCACATGGCTATTTTTTTTCGACAAAATAGGTCAGAATTCCCAACAAGGACAGAAAAACTGAAACTCATGTGACTTTCATGAAGTGAGGCCCAAAATATCCCCTCCGACAAAACTCTCATCTTGGAAGGAGAGTACACCCTCCTTACAGATGTGCCCGACGAGGATGGGATTCGAACCAACGCGTGCAGAGCACAATGGATTAGCAGTCCATCGCCTTAACCTTTCGGCCACCTGGTCACTGGGTCAGCTGCATTGGAAAGTTTTCCAACAGATAGGTGTTGGTTGAGGTTGCTGATTATGTTGGCACAGTTGTGAGAGGTCAGAAAATACAACCCTTGACAATACTGTCACAATAGAAAGAGGGAGACCCCCTGTGCAGATGCAAACGACGAGGATGGGATTCGAACCCACGCGTGCAGAGCACAATGGATTAGCAGTCCATCGCCTTAACCACTCGGCCACCTCGTCACTTATGCACATGGCTATTTTTTTTCGACAAAATAGGTCAGAATTCCCAACAAGGACAGAAAAACTGAAACTCATGTGACTTTCATGAAGTGAGGCCCAAAATATCCCCTCCGACAAAACTCTCATCTTGGAAGGAGAGTACACCCTCCTTACGGATGTGCCCGACGAGGATGGGATTCGAACCCACGCGTGCAGAGCACAATGGATTAGCAGTCCATCGCCTTAACCACTCGGCCACCTCGTCACTGGGTCAGCTGCATTGGAAAGTTTTCCAACAGATAGGTGTTGGTTGAGGTTGCTGATTATGTTGGCACAGTTGTGAGAGGTCAGAAAATACAACCCTTGACAATACTGTCACAATAGAAAGAGGGAGACCCCCTGTGCAGATGCAAACGACGAGGATGGGATTCGAACCCACGCGTGCAGAGCACAATGGATTAGCAGTCCATCGCCTTAACCACTCGGCCACCTCGTCACTGGGGCAGCTTTATTGGAAAGTTTTCCACCGGAAAGGCATTGTGGTTGCCGATAACGTAGGAGCAATTGTGAGAGGTCAGAAAATACGACCCTGTCACATTGGAAAGAGGGAGAGCCGCTGTGCGGATGCAAACGACGAGGATGGGATTCGAACCCACGCGTGCAGAGCACAATGGATTAGCAGTCCATCGCCTTAACCACTCGGCCACCTCGTCACTTATGCACATGGCTATTTTTTTTCGACAAAATAGGTCAGAATTCCCAACAAGGACAGAAAAACTGAAACTCATGTGACTTTCATGAAGTGAGGCCCAAAATATCCCCTCCGACAAAACTCTCATCTTGGAAGGAGAGTACACCCTCCTTACGGATGTGCCCGACGAGGATGGGATTCGAACCCACGCGTGCAGAGCACAATGGATTAGCAGTCCATCGCCTTAACCACTCGGCCACCTCGTCACTGGGTCAGCTGCATTGGAAAGTTTTCCAACAGATAGGTGTTGGTTGAGGTTGCTGATTATGTTGGCACAGTTGTGAGAGGTCAGAAAATACAACCCTTGACAATACTGTCACAATAGAAAGAGGGAGACCCCCTGTGCAGATGCAAACGACGAGGATGGGATTCGAACCCACGCGTGCAGAGCACAATGGATTAGCAGTCCATCGCCTTAACCACTCGGCCACCTCGTCACTGGGGCAGCTTTATTGGAAAGTTTTCCACCGGAAAGGCATTGTGGTTGCCGATAACGTAGGAGCAATTGTGAGAGGTCAGAAAATACGACCCTGTCACATTGGAAAGAGGGAGAGCCGCTGTGCGGATGCAAACGACGAGGATGGGATTCGAACCCACGCGTGCAGAGCACAATGGATTAGCAGTCCATCGCCTTAACCACTCGGCCACCTCGTCACTTATGCACATGGCTATTTTTTTTCGACAAAATAGGTCAGAATTCCCAACAAGGACAGAAAAACTGAAACTCATGTGACTTTCATGAAGTGAGGCCCAAAATATCCCCTCCGACAAAACTCTCATCTTGGAAGGAGAGTACACCCTCCTTACGGATGTGCCCGACGAGGATGGGATTCGAACCCACGCGTGCAGAGCACAATGGATTAGCAGTCCATCGCCTTAACCACTCGGCCACCTCGTCACTGGGTCAGCTGCATTGGAAAGTTTTCCAACAGATAGGTGTTGGTTGAGGTTGCTGATTATGTTGGCACAGTTGTGAGAGGTCAGAAAATACAACCCTTGACAATACTGTCACAATAGAAAGAGGGAGACCCCCTGTGCAGATGCAAACGACGAGGATGGGATTCGAACCCACGCGTGCAGAGCACAATGGATTAGCAGTCCATCGCCTTAACCACTCGGCCACCTCGTCACTGGGGCAGTTTTATTGGATAGTTTTCCACCGGAAAGGCATTGTGGTTGCCGATAACGTAGGAGCAATTGTGAGAGGTCAGAAAATACGACCCTGTCACATTGGAAAGAGGGAGAGCCGCTGTGCGGATGCAAACGACGAGGATGGGATTCGAACCCACGCGTGCAGAGCACAATGGATTAGCAGTCCATCGCCTTAACCACTCGGCCACCTCGTCACTTATGCACATGGCTATTTTTTTTCGACAAAATAGGTCAGAATTCCCAACAAGGACAGAAAAACTGAAACTCATGTGACTTTCATGAAGTGAGGCCCAAAATATCCCCTCCGACAAAACTCTCATCTTGGAAGGAGAGTACACCCTCCTTACGGATGTGCCCGACGAGGATGGGATTCGAACCCACGCGTGCAGAGCACAATGGATTAGCAGTCCATCGCCTTAACCACTCGGCCACCTCGTCACTGGGTCAGCTGCATTGGAAAGTTTTCCAACAGATAGGTGTTGGTTGAGGTTGCTGATTATGTTGGCACAGTTGTGAGAGGTCAGAAAATACAACCCTTGACAATACTGTCACAATAGAAAGAGGGAGACCCCCTGTGCAGATGCAAACGACGAGGATGGGATTCGAACCCACGCGTGCAGAGCACAATGGATTAGCAGTCCATCGCCTTAACCACTCGGCCACCTCGTCACTGGGGCAGCTTTATTGGAAAGTTTTCCACCGGAAAGGCATTGTGGTTGCCGATAACGTAGGAGCAATTGTGAGAGGTCAGAAAATACGACCCTGTCACATTGGAAAGAGGGAGAGCCGCTGTGCGGATGCAAACGACGAGGATGGGATTCGAACCCACGCGTGCAGCGCACAATGGATTAGCAGTCCATCGCCTTCACCACTCGGCCACCTCGTCACTTATGCACATGGTTATTTTTTTTCGACAAAATAGGTCAGAATTCCCAACAAGGACAGAAAAACTGAAACTCATGTGACTTTCATGAAGTGAGGCCCAAAATATCCCCTCCGACAAAACTCTCATCTTGGAAGGAGAGTACACCCTCCTTACGGATGTGCCCGACGAGGATGGGATTCGAACCCACGCGTGCAGAGCACAATGGATAAGCAGTCCATCGCCTTAACCACTCGGCCACCTCGTCACTGGGTCAGCTGCATTGGAGAGTTTTCCAACAGATAGATGTTGGTTGAGGTTGCTGATTATGTTGGCACAGTTGTGAGAGGTCAGAAAATACAACCCTTGACAATACTGTCACAATAGAAAGAGGGAGACCCCCTGTGCAGATGCAAACGACGAGGATGGGATTCGAAGCCACGCGTGCAGAGCACAATGGATTAGCAGTCCATCGCCTTAACCACTCGGCCACCTCGTCACTGGGGCAGCTTTATTGGAAAGTTTTCCACCGGAAAGGCATTGTGGTTGCCGATAACGTAGGAGCAATTGTGAGAGGTCAGAAAATACGACCCTGTCACATTGGAAAGAGGGAGAGCCGCTGTGCGGATGCAAACGACGAGGATGGGATTCGAACCCACGCGTGCAGAGCACAATGGATTAGCAGTCCATCGCCTTAACCACTCGGCCACCTCGTCACTTATGCACATGGCTATTTTTTTTCGACAAAATAGGTCAGAATTCCCAACAAGGACAGAAAAACTGAAACTCATGTGACTTTCATGAAGTGAGGCCCAAAATATCCCCTCCGACAAAACTCTCATCTTGGAAGGAGAGTACACCCTCCTTACGGATGTGCCCGACGAGGATGGGATTCGAACCCACGCGTGCAGAGCACAATGGATTAGCAGTCCATCGCCTTAACCACTCGGCCACCTCGTCACTGGGTCAGCTGCATTGGAAAGTTTTCCAACAGATAGGTGTTGGTTGAGGTTGCTGATTATGTTGGCACAGTTGTGAGAGGTCAGAAAATACAACCCTTGACAATACTGTCACAATATAAAGAGGGAGACCCCCTGTGCAGATGCAAACGACGAGGATGGGATTCGAACCCACGCGTGCAGAGCACAATGGATTAGCAGTCCATCGCCTTAACCACTCGGCCACCTCGTCACTGGGGCAGCTTTATTGGAAAGTTTTCCACCGGAAAGGCATTGTGGTTGCCGATAACGTAGGAGCAATTGTGAGAGGTCAGAAAATACGACCCTGTCACATTGGAAAGAGGGAGAGCCGCTGTGCGGATGCAAACGACGAGGATGGGATTCGAACCCACGCGTGCAGAGCACAATGGATTAGCAGTCCATCGCCTTAACCACTCGGCCACCTCGTCACTGGGGCAGCTTTATTGGATAGTTTTCCACCGGAAAGGCATTGTGGTTGCCGATAACGTAGGAGCAATTGTGAGAGGTCAGAAAATACGACCCTGTCACATTGGAAAGAGGGAGAGCCGCTGTGCGGATGCAAACGACGAGGATGGGATTCGAACCCACGCGTGCAGAGCACAATGGATTAGCAGTCCATCGCCTTCACCACTCGGCCACCTCGTCACTTATGCACATGGCTATTTTTTTTCGACAAAATAGGTCAGAATTCCCAACAAGGACAGAAAAACTGAAACTCATGTGACTTTCATGAAGTGAGGCCCAAAATATCCCCTCCGACAAAACTCTCATCTTGGAAGGAGAGTACACCCTCCTTACGGATGTGCCCGACGAGGATGGGATTCGAACCCACGCGTGCAGAGCACAATGGATAAGCAGTCCATCGCCTTAACCACTCGGCCACCTCGTCACTGGGTCAGCTGCATTGGAGAGTTTTCCAACAGATAGATGTTGGTTGAGGTTGCTGATTATGTTGGCACAGTTGTGAGAGGTCAGAAAATACAACCCTTGACAATACTGTCACAATAGAAAGAGGGAGACCCCCTGTGCAGATGCAAACGACGAGGATGGGATTCGAACCCACGCGTGCAGAGCACAATGGATTAGCAGTCCATCGCCTTAACCACTCGGCCACCTCGTCACTGGGGCAGCTTTATTGGAAAGTTTTCCACCGGAAAGGCATTGTGGTTGCCGATAACGTAGGAGCAATTGTGAGAGGTCAGAAAATACGACCCTGTCACATTGGAAAGAGGGAGAGCCGCTGTGCGGATGCAAACGACGAGGATGGGATTCGAACCCACGCGTGCAGAGCACAATGGATTAGCAGTCCATCGCCTTAACCACTCGGCCACCTCGTCACTGGGGCAGCTTTATTGGATAGTTTTCCACCGGAAAGGCATTGTGGTTGCCGATAACGTAGGAGCAATTGTGAGAGGTCAGAAAATACGACCCTGTCACATTGGAAAGAGGGAGAGCCGCTGTGCGGATGCAAACGACGAGGATGGGATTCGAACCCACGCGTGCAGAGCACAATGGATTAGCAGTCCATTGCCTTCACCACTCGGCCACCTCGTCACTTATGCACATGGCTATTTTTTTTCGACAAAATAGGTCAGAATTCCCAACAAGGACAGAAAAACTGAAACTCATGTGACTTTCATGAAGTGAGGCCCAAAATATCCCCTCCGACAAAACTCTCATCTTGGAAGGAGAGTACACCCTCCTTACGGATGTGCCCGACGAGGATGGGATTCGAACCCACGCGTGCAGAGCACAATGGATAAGCAGTCCATCGCCTTAACCACTCGGCCACCTCGTCACTGGGTCAGCTGCATTGGAGAGTTTTCCAACAGATAGGTGTTGGTTGAGGTTGCTGATTATGTTGGCACAGTTGTGAGAGGTCAGAAAATACAACCCTTGACAATACTGTCACAATAGAAAGAGGGAGACCCCCTGTGCAGATGCAAACGACGAGGATGGGATTCGAACCCACGCGTGCAGAGCACAATGGATTAGCAGTCCATCGCCTTAACCACTCGGCCACCTCGTCACTGGGGCAGCTTTATTGGAAAGTTTTCCACCGGAAAGGCATTGTGGTTGCCGATAACGTAGGAGCAATTGTGAGAGGTCAGAAAATACGACCCTGTCACATTGGAAAGAGGGAGAGCCGCTGTGCGGATGCAAACAACGAGGATGGGATTCGAACCCACGCGTGCAGAGCACAATGGATTAGCAGTCCATCGCCTTAACCACTCGGCCACCTCGTCACTTATGCACATGGCTATTTTTTTTCGACAAAATAGGTCAGAATTCCCAACAAGGACAGAAAAACTGAAACTCATGTGACTTTCATGAAGTGAGGCCCAAAATATCCCCTCCGACAAAACTCTCATCTTGGAAGGAGAGTGCACCCTCCTTACGGATGTGCCCGATGAGGATGGGATTCGAACCCACGCGTGCAGAGCACAATGGATTAGCAGTCCATCGCCTTAACCACTCGGCCACCTCGTCACTGGGTCAGCTGCATTGGAAAGTTTTCCAACAGATAGGTGTTGGTTGAGGTTGCTGATTATGTTGGCACAGTTGTGAGAGGTCAGAAAATACAAACCTTGACAATACTGTCACAATAGAAAGAGGGAGACCCCCTGTGCAGATGCAAACGACGAGGATGGGATTCGAACCCACGCGTGCAGAGCACAATGGATTAGCAGTCCATCGCCTTAACCACTCGGCCACCTCGTCACTGGGGCAGCTTTATTGGAAAGTTTTCCACCGGAAAGGCATTGTGGTTGCCGATAACGTAGGAGCAATTGTGAGAGGTCAGAAAATACGACCCTGTCACATTGGAAAGAGGGAGAGCCGCTGTGCGGATGCAAACGACGAGGATGGGATTCGAACCCACGCGTGCAGAGGTCAATGGATTAGCAGTCCATCGCCTTAACCACTCGGCCACCTCGTCACTTATGCACATGGCTATTTTTTTTCGACAAAATAGGTCAGAATTCCCAACAAGGACAGAAAAACTGAAACTCATGTGACTTTCATGAAGTGAGGCCCAAAATATCCCCTCCGACAAAACTCTCATCTTGGAAGGAGAGTGCACCCTCCTTACGGATGTGCCCGACGAGGATGGGATTCGAACCCACGCGTGCAGAGCACAATGGATTAGCAGTCCATCGCCTTAACCACTCGGCCACCTCGTCACTGGGTCAGCTGCATTGGAAAGTTTTCCAACAGATAGGTGTTGGTTGAGGTTGCTGATTATGTTGGCACAGTTGTGAGAGGTCAGAAAATACAACCCTTGACAATACTGTCACAATAGAAAGAGGGAGACCCCCTGTGCAGATGCAAACGACGAGGATGGGATTCGAACCCACGCGTGCAGAGCACAATGGATTAGCAGTCCATCGCCTTAACCACTCGGCCACCTCGTCACTGGGGCAGCTTTATTGGAAAGTTTTCCACCGGAAAGGCATTGTGGTTGCCGATAACGTAGGAGCAATTGTGAGAGGTCAGAAAATACGACCCTGTCACATTGGAAAGAGGGAGAGCCGCTGTGCGGATGCAAACGACGAGGATGGGATTCGAACCCACGCGTGCAGAGCACAATGGATTAGCAGTCCATCGCCTTAACCACTCGGCCACCTCGTCACTTATGCACATGACTATTTTTTTTCGACAAAATAGGTCAGAATTCCCAACAAGGACAGAAAAACTGAAACTCATGTGACTTTCATGAAGTGAGGCCCAAAATATCCCCTCCGACAAAACTCTCATCTTGGAAGGAGAGTACACCCTCCTTACGGATGTGCCCGACGAGGATGGGATTCGAACCCACGCGTGCAGAGCACAATGGATTAGCAGTCCATCGCCTTAACCACTCGGCCACCTCGTCACTGTGTCAGCTGCATTGGAAAGTTTTCCAACAGATAGGTGTTGGTTGAGGTTGCTGATTATGTTGGCACAGTTGTGAGAGGTCAGAAAATACAACCCTTGACAATACTGTCACAATAGAAAGAGGGAGACCCCCTGTGCAGATGCAAACAACGAGGATGGGATTCGAACCCACGCGTGCAGAGCACAATGGATTAGCAGTCCATCGCCTTAACCACTCGGCCACCTCGTCACTGGGGCAGTTTTATTGGATAGTTTTCCACCGGAAAGGCATTGTGGTTGCCGATAACGTAGGAGCAATTGTGAGAGGTCAGAAAATCGGCCCTGTCACATTGGAAAGAGGGAGAGCCGCTGTGCGGATGCAAACGACGAGGATGGGATTCGAACCCACGCGTGCAGAGCACAATGGATTAGCAGTCCATCGCCTTAACCACTCGGCCACCTCGTCACTTATGCATATGGCTATTTTTTTTCGACAAAATAGGTCAGAATTCCCAACAAGGACAGAAAAACTGAAACTCATGTGACTTTCATGAAGTGAGGCCCAAAATATCCCCTCCGACAAAACTCTCATCTTGGAAGGAGAGTACACCCTCCTTACGGATGTGCCCGACGAGGATGGGATTCGAACCCACGCGTGCAGAGCACAATGGATTAGCAGTCCATCGCCTTAACCACTCGGCCACCTCGTCACTGGGTCAGCTGCATTGGAAAGTTTTCCAACAGATAGGTGTTGGTTGAGGTTGCTGATTATGTTGGCACAGTTGTGAGAGGTCAGAAAATACAACCCTTGACAATACTGTCACAATAGAAAGAGGGAGACCCCCTGTGCAGATGCAAACGACGAGGATGGGATTCGAACCCAAGCGTGCAGAGCACAATGGATTAGCAGTCCATCGCCTTAACCACTCGGCCACCTCGTCACTGGGGCAGCTTTATTGGAAAGTTTTCCACCGGAAAGGCATTGTGGTTGCCGATAACGTAGGAGCAATTGTGAGAGGTCAGAAAATACGACCCTGTCACATTGGAAAGAGGGAGAGCCGCTGTGCGGATGCAAACGACGAGGATTGGATTCGAACCCACGCGTGCAGAGAACAATGGATTAGCAGTCCATCGCCTTAACCACTCGGCCACCTCGTCACTTATGCACATGGCTATTTTTTTTCGACAAAATAGGTCAGAATTCCCAACAAGGACAGAAAAACTGAAACTCATGTGACTTTCATGAAGTGAGGCCCAAAATATCCCCTCCGACAAAACTCTCATCTTGGAAGGAGAGTACACCCTCCTTACGGATGTGCCCGACGAGGATGGGATTCGAACCCACGCGTGCAGAGCACAATGGATTAGCAGTCCATCGCCTTAACCACTCGGCCACCTCGTCACTGGGTCAGCTGCATTGGAAAGTTTTCCAACAGATAGGTGTTGGTTGAGGTTGCTGATTATGTTGGCACAGTTGTGAGAGGTCAGAAAATACAACCCTTGACAATACTGTCACAATAGAAAGAGGGAGACCCCCTGTGCAGATGCAAACGACGAGGATGGGATTCGAACCCACGCGTGCAGAGCACAATGGATTAGCAGTCCATCGCCTTAACCACTCGGCCACCTCGTCACTGGGGCAGCTTTATTGGAAAGTTTTCCACCGGAAAGGCATTGTGGTTGCCGATAACGTAGGAGCAATTGTGAGAGGTCAGAAAATACGACCCTGTCACATTGGAAAGAGGGAGAGCCGCTGTGCGGATGCAAACGACGAGGATGGGATTCGAACCCACGCGTGCAGAGGTCAATGGATTAGCAGTCCATCGCCTTAACCACTCGGCCACCTCGTCACTTATGCACATGGCTATTTTTTTTCGACAAAATAGGTCAGAATTCCCAACAAGGACAGAAAAACTGAAACTCATGTGACTTTCATGAAGTGAGGCCCAAAATATCCCCTCCGACAAAACTCTCATCTTGGAAGGAGAGTACACCCTCCTTACGGATGTGCCCGACGAGGATGGGATTCGAACCCACGCGTGCAGAGCACAATGGATTAGCAGTCCATCGCCTTAACCACTCGGCCACCTCGTCACTGGGTCAGCTGCATTGGAAAGTTTTCCAACAGATAGGTGTTGGTTGAGGTTGCTGATTATGTTGGCACAGTTGTGAGAGGTCAGAAAATACAACCCTTGACAATACTGTCACAATAGAAAGAGGGAGACCCCCTGTGCAGATGCAAACGACGAGGATGGGATTCGAACCCACGCGTGCAGAGCACAATGGATTAGCAGTCCATCGCCTTAACCACTCGGCCACCTCGTCACTGGGGCAGCTTTATTGGAAAGTTTTCCACCGGAAAGGCATTGTGGTTGCCGATAACGTAGGAGCAATTGTGAGAGGTCAGAAAATACGACCCTGTCACATTGGAAAGAGGGAGAGCCGCTGTGCGGATGCAAACGACGAGGATGGGATTCGAACCCACGCGTGCAGAGCACAATGGATTAGCAGTCCATCGCCTTAACCACTCGGCCACCTCGTCACTTATGCACATGGCTATTTTTTTTCGACAAAATAGGTCAGAATTCCCAACAAGGACAGAAAAACTGAAACTCATGTGACTTTCATGAAGTGAGGCCCAAAATATCCCCTCCGACAAAACTCTCATCTTGGAAGGAGAGTACACCCTCCTTACGGATGTGCCCGACGAGGATGGGATTCGAACCCACGCGTGCAGAGCACAATGGATTAGCAGTCCATCGCCTTAACCACTCGGCCACCTCGTCACTGGGTCAGCTGCATTGGAAAGTTTTCCAACAGATAGGTGTTGGTTGAGGTTGCTGATTATGTTGGCACAGTTGTGAGAGGTCAGAAAATACAACCCTTGACAATACTGTCACAATAGAAAGAGGGAGACCCCCTGTGCAGATGCAAACGACGAGGATGGGATTCGAACCCACGCGTGCAGAGCACAATGGATTAGCAGTCCATCGCCTTAACCACTCGGCCACCTCGTCACTGGGGCAGTTTTATTGGATAGTTTTCCACCGGAAAGGCATTGTGGTTGCCGATAACGTAGGAGCAATTGTGAGAGGTCAGAAAATACGACCCTGTCACATTGGAAAGAGGGAGAGCCGCTGTGCGGATGCAAACGACGAGGATGGGATTCGAACCCACGCGTGCAGAGCACAATGGATTAGCAGTCCATCGCCTTAACCACTCGGCCACCTCGTCACTTATGCATATGGCTATTTTTTTTCGACAAAATAGGTCAGAATTCCCAACAAGGACAGAAAAACTGAAACTCATGTGACTTTCATGAAGTGAGGCCCAAAATATCCCCTCCGACAAAACTCTCATCTTGGAAGGAGAGTACACCCTCCTTACGGATGTGCCCGACGAGGATGGGATTCGAACCCACGCGTGCAGAGCACAATGGATTAGCAGTCCATCGCCTTAACCACTCGGCCACCTCGTCACTGGGTCAGCTGCATTGGAAAGTTTTCCAACAGATAGGTGTTGGTTGAGGTTGCTGATTATGTTGGCACAGTTGTGAGAGGTCAGAAAATACAACCCTTGACAATACTGTCACAATAGAAAGAGGGAGACCCCCTGTGCAGATGCAAACGACGAGGATGGGATTCGAACCCACGCGTGCAGAGCACAATGGATTAGCAGTCCATCGCCTTAACCACTCGGCCACCTCGTCACTGGGGCAGCTTTATTGGAAAGTTTTCCACCGGAAAGGCATTGTGGTTGCCGATAACGTAGGAGCAATTGTGAGAGGTCAGAAAATACGACCCTGTCACATTGGAAAGAGGGAGAGCCGCTGTGCGGATGCAAACGACGAGGATTGGATTCGAACCCACGCGTGCAGAGCACAATGGATTAGCAGTCCATCGCCTTAACCACTCGGCCACCTCGTCACTTATGCACATGGCTATTTTTTTTCGACAAAATAGGTCAGAATTCCCAACAAGGACAGAAAAACTGAAACTCATGTGACTTTCATGAAGTGAGGCCCAAAATATCCCCTCCGACAAAACTCTCATCTTGGAAGGAGAGTACACCCTCCTTACGGATGTGCCCGACGAGGATGGGATTCGAACCCACGCGTGCAGAGCACAATGGATTAGCAGTCCATCGCCTTAACCACTCGGCCACCTCGTCACTGGGTCAGCTGCATTGGAAAGTTTTCCAACAGATAGGTGTTGGTTGAGGTTGCTGATTATGTTGGCACAGTTGTGAGAGGTCAGAAAATACAACCCTTGACAATACTGTCACAATAGAAAGAGGGAGACCCCCTGTGCAGATGCAAACGACGAGGATGGGATTCGAACCCACGCGTGCAGAGCACAATGGATTAGCAGTCCATCGCCTTAACCACTCGGCCACCTCGTCACTGGGGCAGTTTTATTGGATAGTTTTCCACCGGAAAGGCATTGTGGTTGCCGATAACGTAGGAGCAATTGTGAGAGGTCAGAAAATACGACCCTGTCACATTGGAAAGAGGGAGAGCCGCTGTGCGGATGCAAACGACGAGGATGGGATTCGAACCCACGCGTGCAGAGCACAATGGATTAGCAGTCCATCGCCTTAACCACTCGGCCACCTCGTCACTTATGCACATGGCTATTTTTTTTCGACAAAATAGGTCAGAATTCCCAACAAGGACAGAAAAACTGAAACTCATGTGACTTTCATGAAGTGAGGCCCAAAATATCCCCTCCGACAAAACTCTCATCTTGGAAGGAGAGTACACCCTCCTTACGGATGTGCCCGACGAGGATGGGATTCGAACCCACGCGTGCAGAGCACAATGGATTAGCAGTCCATCGCCTTAACCACTCGGCCACCTCGTCACTGGGTCAGCTGCATTGGAAAGTTTTCCAACAGATAGGTGTTGGTTGAGGTTGCTGATTATGTTGGCACAGTTGTGAGAGGTCAGAAAATACAACCCTTGACAATACTGTCACAATAGAAAGAGGGAGACCCCCTGTGCAGATGCAAACGACGAGGATGGGATTCGAACCCACGCGTGCAGAGCACAATGGATTAGCAGTCCATCGCCTTAACCACTCGGCCACCTCGTCACTGGGGCAGCTTTATTGGAAAGTTTTCCACCGGAAAGGCATTGTGGTTGCCGATAACGTAGGAGCAATTGTGAGAGGTCAGAAAATACGACCCTGTCACATTGGAAAGAGGGAGAGCCGCTGTGCGGATGCAAACGACGAGGATTGGATTCGAACCCACGCGTGCAGAGCACAATGGATTAGCAGTCCATCGCCTTAACCACTCGGCCACCTCGTCACTTATGCACATGGCTATTTTTTTTCGACAAAATAGGTCAGAATTCCCAACAAGGACAGAAAAACTGAAACTCATGTGACTTTCATGAAGTGAGGCCCAAAATATCCCCTCCGACAAAACTCTCATCTTGGAAGGAGAGTACACCCTCCTTACGGATGTGCCCGACGAGGATGGGATTCGAACCCACGCGTGCAGAGCACAATGGATTAGCAGTCCATCGCCTTAACCACTCGGCCACCTCGTCACTGGGTCAGCTGCATTGGAAAGTTTTCCAACAGATAGGTGTTGGTTGAGGTTGCTGATTATGTTGGCACAGTTGTGAGAGGTCAGAAAATACAACCCTTGACAATACTGTCACAATAGAAAGAGGGAGACCCCCTGTGCAGATGCAAACGACGAGGATGGGATTCGAACCCACGCGTGCAGAGCACAATGGATTAGCAGTCCATCGCCTTAACCACTCGGCCACCTCGTCACTTATGCACATGGCTATTTTTTTTCGACAAAATAGGTCAGAATTCCCAACAAGGACAGAAAAACTGAAACTCATGTGACTTTCATGAAGTGAGGCCCAAAATATCCCCTCCGACAAAACTCTCATCTTGGAAGGAGAGTACACCCTCCTTACGGATGTGCCCGACGAGGATGGGATTCGAACCCACGCGTGCAGAGCACAATGGATTAGCAGTCCATCGCCTTAACCACTCGGCCACCTCGTCACTGGGTCAGCTGCATTGGAAAGTTTTCCAACAGATAGGTGTTGGTTGAGGTTGCTGATTATGTTGGCACAGTTGTGAGAGGTCAGAAAATACAACCCTTGACAATACTGTCACAATAGAAAGAGGGAGACCCCCTGTGCAGATGCAAACGACGAGGATGGGATTCGAACCCACGCGTGCAGAGCACAATGGATTAGCAGTCCATCGCCTTAACCACTCGGCCACCTCGTCACTGGGGCAGTTTTATTGGATAGTTTTCCACCGGAAAGGCATTGTGGTTGCCGATAACGTAGGAGCAATTGTGAGAGGTCAGAAAATACGACCCTGTCACATTGGAAAGAGGGAGAGCCGCTGTGCGGATGCAAACGACGAGGATGGGATTCGAACCCACGCGTGCAGAGCACAATGGATTAGCAGTCCATCGCCTTAACCACTCGGCCACCTCGTCACTTATGCATATGGCTATTTTTTTTCGACAAAATAGGTCAGAATTCCCAACAAGGACAGAAAAACTGAAACTCATGTGACTTTCATGAAGTGAGGCCCAAAATATCCCCTCCGACAAAACTCTCATCTTGGAAGGAGAGTACACCCTCCTTACGGATGTGCCCGACGAGGATGGGATTCGAACCCACGCGTGCAGAGCACAATGGATTAGCAGTCCATCGCCTTAACCACTCGGCCACCTCGTCACTGGGTCAGCTGCATTGGAAAGTTTTCCAACAGATAGGTGTTGGTTGAGGTTGCTGATTATGTTGGCACAGTTGTGAGAGGTCAGAAAATACAACCCTTGACAATACTGTCACAATAGAAAGAGGGAGACCCCCTGTGCAGATGCAAACGACGAGGATGGGATTCGAACCCACGCGTGCAGAGCACAATGGATTAGCAGTCCATCGCCTTAACCACTCGGCCACCTCGTCACTGGGGCAGCTTTATTGGAAAGTTTTCCACCGGAAAGGCATTGTGGTTGCCGATAACGTAGGAGCAATTGTGAGAGGTCAGAAAATACGACCCTGTCACATTGGAAAGAGGGAGAGCCGCTGTGCGGATGCAAACGACGAGGATTGGATTCGAACCCACGCGTGCAGAGCACAATGGATTAGCAGTCCATCGCCTTAACCACTCGGCCACCTCGTCACTTATGCACATGGCTATTTTTTTTCGACAAAATAGGTCAGAATTCCCAACAAGGACAGAAAAACTGAAACTCATGTGACTTTCATGAAGTGAGGCCCAAAATATCCCCTCCGACAAAACTCTCATCTTGGAAGGAGAGTACACCCTCCTTACGGATGTGCCCGACGAGGATGGGATTCGAACCCACGCGTGCAGAGCACAATGGATTAGCAGTCCATCGCCTTAACCACTCGGCCACCTCGTCACTGGGTCAGCTGCATTGGAAAGTTTTCCAACAGATAGGTGTTGGTTGAGGTTGCTGATTATGTTGGCACAGTTGTGAGAGGTCAGAAAATACAACCCTTGACAATACTGTCACAATAGAAAGAGGGAGACCCCCTGTGCAGATGCAAACGACGAGGATGGGATTCGAACCCACGCGTGCAGAGCACAATGGATTAGCAGTCCATCGCCTTAACCACTCGGCCACCTCGTCACTGGGGCAGCTTTATTGGAAAGTTTTCCACCGGAAAGGCATTGTGGTTGCCGATAACGTAGGAGCAATTGTGAGAGGTCAGAAAATACGACCCTGTCACATTGGAAAGAGGGAGAGCCTCTGTGCGGATGCAAACGACGAGGATGGGATTCGAACCCACGCGTGCAGAGCACAATGGATTAGCAGTCCATCGCCTTAACCACTCGGCCACCTCGTCACTTATGCACATGGCTATTTTTTTTCGACAAAATAGGTCAGAATTCCCAACAAGGACAGAAAAACTGAAACTCATGTGACTTTCATGAAGTGAGGCCCAAAATATCCCCTCCGACAAAACTCTCATCTTGGAAGGAGAGTACACCCTCCTTACGGATGTGCCCGACGAGGATGGGATTCGAACCCACGCGTGCAGAGCACAATGGATTAGCAGTCCATCGCCTTAACCACTCGGCCACCTCGTCACTGGGTCAGCTGCATTGGAAAGTTTTCCAACAGATAGGTGTTGGTTGAGGTTGCTGATTATGTTGGCACAGTTGTGAGAGGTCAGAAAATACAACCCTTGACAATACTGTCACAATAGAAAGAGGGAGACCCCCTGTGCAGATGCAAACGACGAGGATGGGATTCGAACCCACGCGTGCAGAGCACAATGGATTAGCAGTCCATCGCCTTAACCACTCGGCCACCTCGTCACTGGGGCAGTTTTATTGGATAGTTTTCCACCGGAAAGGCATTGTGGTTGCCGATAACGTAGGAGCAATTGTGAGAGGTCAGAAAATACGACCCTGTCACATTGGAAAGAGGGAGAGCCGCTGTGCGGATGCAAACGACGAGGATGGGATTCGAACCCACGCGTGCAGAGCACAATGGATTAGCAGTCCATCGCCTTAACCACTCGGCCACCTCGTCACTTATGCATATGGCTATTTTTTTTCGACAAAATAGGTCAGAATTCCCAACAAGGACAGAAAAACTGAAACTCATGTGACTTTCATGAAGTGAGGCCCAAAATATCCCCTCCGACAAAACTCTCATCTTGGAAGGAGAGTACACCCTCCTTACGGATGTGCCCGACGAGGATGGGATTCGAACCCACGCGTGCAGAGCACAATGGATTAGCAGTCCATCGCCTTAACCACTCGGCCACCTCGTCACTGGGTCAGCTGCATTGGAAAGTTTTCCAACAGATAGGTGTTGGTTGAGGTTGCTGATTATGTTGGCACAGTTGTGAGAGGTCAGAAAATACAACCCTTGACAATACTGTCACAATAGAAAGAGGGAGACCCCCTGTGCAGATGCAAACGACGAGGATGGGATTCGAACCCACGCGTGCAGAGCACAATGGATTAGCAGTCCATCGCCTTAACCACTCGGCCACCTCGTCACTGGGGCAGCTTTATTGGAAAGTTTTCCACCGGAAAGGCATTGTGGTTGCCGATAACGTAGGAGCAATTGTGAGAGGTCAGAAAATACGACCCTGTCACATTGGAAAGAGGGAGAGCCGCTGTGCGGATGCAAACGACGAGGATTGGATTCGAACCCACGCGTGCAGAGCACAATGGATTAGCAGTCCATCGCCTTAACCACTCGGCCACCTCGTCACTTATGCACATGGCTATTTTTTTTCGACAAAATAGGTCAGAATTCCCAACAAGGACAGAAAAACTGAAACTCATGTGACTTTCATGAAGTGAGGCCCAAAATATCCCCTCCGACAAAACTCTCATCTTGGAAGGAGAGTACACCCTCCTTACGGATGTGCCCGACGAGGATGGGATTCGAACCCACGCGTGCAGAGCACAATGGATTAGCAGTCCATCGCCTTAACCACTCGGCCACCTCGTCACTGGGTCAGCTGCATTGGAAAGTTTTCCAACAGATAGGTGTTGGTTGAGGTTGCTGATTATGTTGGCACAGTTGTGAGAGGTCAGAAAATACAACCCTTGACAATACTGTCACAATAGAAAGAGGGAGACCCCCTGTGCAGATGCAAACGACGAGGATGGGATTCGAACCCACGCGTGCAGAGCACAATGGATTAGCAGTCCATCGCCTTAACCACTCGGCCACCTCATCACTTATGCATATGGCTATTTTTTTTCGACAAAATAGGTCAGAATTCCCAACAAGGACAGAAAAACTGAAACTCATGTGACTTTCATGAAGTGAGGCCCAAAATATCCCCTCCGACAAAACTCTCATCTTGGAAGGAGAGTACACCCTCCTTACGGATGTGCCCGACGAGGATGGGATTCGAACCCACGCGTGGATAGCACAATGGATTAGCAGTCCATCGCCTTAACCACTCGGCCACCTCGTCACTGGGTCAGCTGCATTGGAGAGTTTTCCAACAGATAGGTGTTGGTTGAGGTTGCTGATTATGTTGGCACAGTTGTGAGAGGTCAGAAAATACAACCCTTGACAATACTGTCACAATAGAAAGAGGGAGACCCCCTGTGCAGATGCAAACGACGAGGATGGGATTCGAACCCACGCGTGCAGAGCACAATGGATTAGCAGTCCATCGCCTTAACCACTCGGCCACCTCGTCACTGGGGCAGCTTTATTGGAAAGTTTTCCACCGGAAAGGCATTGTGGTTGCCGATAACGTAGGAGCAATTGTGAGAGGTCAGAAAATACGACCCTGTCACATTGGAAAGAGGGAGAGCCGCTGTGCGGATGGAAACGACGAGGATGGGATTCGAACCCACGCGTGCAGAGCACAATGGATTAGCAGTCCATCGCCTGCAAACGACGAGGATGGGATTCGAACCCACGCGTGCTGAGCACAATGGATTAGCAGTCCATCGCCTTAACCACTCGGCCACCTCGTCACTGGGTCAGCTGCATTGGAGAGTTTTCCAACAGATAGGTGTTGGTTGAGGTTGCTGATTATGTTGGCACAGTTGTGAGAGGTTAGAAAATACAACCCTTGACAATACTGTCACAATAGAAAGAGGGAGACCCCCTGTGCAGATGCAAACGACGAGGATGGGATTCGAACCCACGCGTGCAGAGCACAATGGATTAGCAGTCCATCGCCTTAACCACTCGGCCACCTCGTCACTGGGGCAGCTTTATTGGAAAGTTTTCCACCGGAAAGGCATTGTGGTTGCCGATAACGTAGGAGCAATTGTGAGAGGTCAGAAAATACGACCCTGTCACATTGGAAAGAGGGAGAGCCGCTGTGCGGATGCAAACGACGAGGATGGGATTCGAACCCACGCGTGCAGAGCACAATGGATTAGCAGTCCATCGCCTTAACCACTCGGCCACCTCGTCACCTATGCACATGGCTATTTTTTTCCGACAAAATAGGTCAGAATTCCCAACAAGGACAGAAAAACTGAAACTCATGTGACTTTCATGAAGTGAGGCCCAAAATATCCCCTCCGACAAAACTCTCATCTTGGAAGGAGAGTACGCCCATCTTACGGATGTGCCCGACGAGGATGGGATTCGAACCCACGCGTGCATAGCACAATGGATTAGCAGTCCATCGCCTTAACCACTCGGCCACCTCGTCACTGGGTCAGCTGCATTGGAAAGTTTTCCAACAGATAGGTGTTGGTTAAGGTTGCTGATTATGTTGGCACAGTTGTGAGAGGTCAGAAAATACAACCCTTGACAATACTGTCACAATAGAAAGAGGGACACCCCCTGTGCAGACGCAAACGACGAGGATGGGATTCGAACCCACGCGTGCAGAGCACAATGGATTAGCAGTCCATCGCCTTAACCACTCGGCCACCTCGTCACTGGGGCAGCTTTATTGGATAGTTTTCCACCGGAAAGGCATTGTGGTTGCCGATAACGTAGGAGCAATTGTGAGAGGTCAGAAAATACGACCCTGTCACATTGGAAAGAGGGAGAGCCGCTGTGCGGATGCAAACGACGAGGATGGGATTCGAACCCACGCGTGCAGAGCACAATGGATTAGCAGTCCATCGCCTGCAAACGACGAGGATGGGATTCGAACCCACGCGTGCTGAGCACAATGGATTAGCAGTCCATCGCCTTAACCACTCGGCCACCTCGTCACTGGGTCAGCTGCATTGGAGAGTTTTCCAACAGATAGGTGTTGGTTGAGGTTGCTGATTATGTTGGCACAGTTGTGAGAGGTTAGAAAATACAACCCTTGACAATACTGTCACAATAGAAAGAGGGAGACCCCCTGTGCAGACGCAAACGACGAGGATGGGATTCGAACCCACGCGTGCAGAGCACAATGGATTAGCAGTCCATCGCCTTAACCACTCGGCCACCTCGTCACTGGGGCAGCTTTATTGGAAAGTTTTCCACCGGAAAGGCATTGTGGTTGCCGATAACGTAGGAGCAATTGTGAGAGGTCAGAAAATACGACCCTGTCACATTGGAAAGAGGGAGAGCCGCTGTGCGGATGCAAACGACGAGGATGGGATTCGAACCCACGCGTGCAGAGCACAATGGATTAGCAGTCCATCGCCTTAACCACTCGGCCACCTCGTCACTTATGCACATGGCTATTTTTTTTCGACAAAATAGGTCAGAATTCCCAACAAGGACAGAAAAACTGAAACTCATGTGACTTTCATGAAGTGAGGCCCAAAATATCCCCTCCGACAAAACTCTCATCTTGGAAGGAGAGTACACCCTCCTTACGGATGTGCCCGACGAGGATGGGATTCGAACCCACGCGTGCATAGCACAATGGATTAGCAGTCCATCGCCTTAACCACTCGGCCACCTCGTCACTGGGTCAGCTGCATTGGAAAGTTTTCCAACAGATAGGTGTTGGTTGAGGTTGCTGATTATGTTGGCACAGTTGTGAGAGGTCAGAAAATACAACCCTTGACAATACTGTCACAATAGAAAGAGGGAGACCCCCTGTGCAGATGCAAACAACGAGGATGGGATTCGAACCCACGCGTGCAGAGCACAATGGATTAGCAGTCCATCGCCTTAACCACTCGGCCACCTCGTCACTGGGGCAGCTTTATTGGAAAGTTTTCCACCGGAAAGGCATTGTGGTTGCCGATAACGTAGGAGCAATTGTGAGAGGTCAGAAAATACGACCCTGTCACATTGGAAAGAGGGAGAGCCGCTGTGCGGATGCAAACGACCAGGATGGGATTCGAACCCACGCGTGCAGAGCACAATGGATTAGCAGTCCATCGCCTGCAAACGACGAGGATGGGATTCGAACCCACGCGTGCTGAGCACAATGGATTAGCAGTCCATCGCCTTAACCACTCGGCCACCTCGTGACTTATGCACATGGCTATTTTTTTTCGACAAAATAGGTCAGAATTCCCAACAAGGACAGAAAAACTGAAACTCATGTGACTTTCATGAAGTGAGGCCCAAAATATCCCCTCCGACAAAACTCTCATCTTGGAAGGAGAGTACACCCTCCTTAAGGATGTGCCCGACGAGGATGGGATTCGAACCCACGCGTGCAGAGCACAATGGATTAGCAGTCCATCGCCTTAACCACTCGGCCACCTCGTCACTGGGTCAGCTGCATTGGAGAGTTTTCCAACAGATAGGTGTTGGTTGAGGTTGCTGATTATGTTGGCACAGTTGTGAGAGGTCAGAAAATACAACCCTTGACAATACTGTCACAATAGAAAGAGGGAGACCCCCTGTGCAGATGCAAACGACGAGGATGGGATTCGAACCCACGCGTGCAGAGCACAATGGATTAGCAGTCCATCGCCTTAACCACTCGGCCACCTCGTCACTGGGGCAGCTTTATTGGAAAGTTTTCCACCGGAAAGGCATTGTGGTTGCCGATAACGTAGGAGCAATTGTGAGAGGTCAGAAAATACGACCCTGTCACATTGGAAAGAGGCAGAGCCGCTGTGCGGATGCAAACGACGAGGATGGGATTCGAACCCAGGCGTGCAGAGCACAATGGATTAGCAGTCCATCGCCTTAACCACTCGGCCACCTCTTCACTTATTCACATGGCTATTTTTTTTCGACAAAATAGGTCAGAATTCCCAACAAGGACAGAAAAACTGAAACTCATGTGACTTTCATGAAGTGAGGCCCAAAATATCCCCTCCGACAAAACTCTCATCTTGGAAGGAGAGTACACCCTCCTTACGGATGTGCCCGAAGAGGATGGGATTCGAACCCACGCGTGCAGAGCACAATGGATTAGCAGTCCATCGCCTTAACCACTCGGCCACCTCGTCACTGGGTCAGCTGCATTGGAAAGTTTTCCAACAGATAGGTGTTGGTTGAGGTTGCTGATTATGTTGGCACAGTTGTGAGAGGTCAGAAAATACAACCCTTGACAATACTGTCACAATAGAAAGATGGAGACCCCCTGTGCAGATGCAAGCGATGAGGATGGGATTCGAACCCACGCGTGCAGGGCACAATGGATTAGCAGTCCATCGCCTTAAACACTCGGCCACCTCGTCACTGGGGCAGCTTTATTGGAAAGTTTTCCACCGGAAAGGCATTGTGGTTGCCGATAACGTAGGAGCAATTGTGAGAGGTCAGAAAATACGACCCTGTCACATTGGAAAGAGGGAGAGCCGCTGTGCGGATGCAAACGACGAGGATGGGATTCGAACCCACGCGTGCAGAGCACAATGGATTAGCAGTCCATCGCCTTAACCACTCGGCCACCTCGTCACTTATATACATGGCTATTTTTTTTCGCCAAAATAGGTCAGAATTCCCAACAAGGACAGAAAAACTGAAACTCATGTGACTTTCATGAAGTGAGGCCCAAAATATCCCCTCCGACAAAACTCTCATCTTGGAAGGAGAGTACACCCTCCTAACGGATGTGCCCGACGAGGATGGGATTCGAACCCACGCGTGCAGAGCACAATGGATTAGCAATCCATCGCCTTAACCACTCGGCCACCTCGTCACTGGGTCAGCTGCATTGGAGAGTTTTCCAACAGATAGGTGTTGGTTGAGGTTGCTGATTATGTTGGCACAGTTGTGAGAGGTCAGAAAATACAACCCTTGACAATACTGTCACAATAGAAAGAAGGAGACCCCATGTGCAGATGCAAACGACGAGGATGGGATTCGAACCCACGCTTTTAGAGCACAATGGATTAGCAGTCCATCGCCTTAACCACTCGGCCACCTCGTCACTGGGGCAGCTTTATTGGAAAGTTTTCCACCGGAAAGGCATTGTGGTTGCCGATAACGTAGGAGCAATTGTGAGAGGTCAGAAAATACGACCCTGTCACATTGGAAAGAGGGAGAGCCGCTGTGCGGATGCAAACGACGAGGTAGGGATTCGAACCCACGCGTGCAGAGCACAATGGATTAGCAGTCCATCGCCTTAACCACTCGGCCACCTCGTCACTTATGCACATGGCTATTTTTTTTCGACAAAATAGGTCAGAATTCCCAACAAGGACAGAAAAACTGAAACTCATGTGACTTTCATGAAGTGAGGCCCAAAATATCCCCTCCGACAAAACTCTCATCTTGGAAGGAGAGTACACCCATCTTACGGATGTGCCCGACGAGGATGGGATTCGAACCCACGCGTGCATAGCACAATGGATTAGCAGTCCATCGCCTTAACCACTCGGCCACCTCGTCACTGGGTCAGCTGCATTGGAAAGTTTTCCAACAGATAGGTGTTGGTTAAGGTTGCTGATTATGTTGGCACAGTTGTGAGAGGTCAGAAAATACAACCCTTGACAATACTGTCACAATAGAAAGAGGGACACCCCCTGTGCAGACGCAAACGACGAGGATGGGATTCGAACCCACGCGTGCAGAGCACAATGGATTAGCAGTCCATCGCCTTAACCACTCGGCCACCTCGTCACTGGGGCAGCTTTATTGGATAGTTTTCCACCGGAAAGGCATTGTGGTTGCCGATAACGTAGGAGCAATTGTGAGAGGTCAGAAAATACGACCCTGTCACATTGGAAAGAGGGAGAGCCGCTGTGCGGATGCAAACGACGAGGATGGGATTCGAACCCACGCGTGCAGAGCACAATGGATTAGCAGTCCATCACCTTCACCACTCGGCCACCTCGTGACTTATGCACATGGCTATTTTTTTTCGACAAAATAGGTCAGAATTCCCAACAAGGACAGAAAAACTGAAACTCATGTGACTTTCATGAAGTGAGGCCCAAAATATCCCCTCCGACAAAACTCTCATCTTGGAAGGAGAGTACACCCTCCTTACGGATGTGCCCGACGAGGATGGGATTCGAACCCATGCGTGCAGAGCACAATGGATTAGCAGTCCATCGCCTTAACCACTCGGCCACCTCGTCACTGGGTCAGCTGCATTGGAGAGTTTTCCAACAGATAGGTGTTGGTTGAGGTTGCTGATTATGTTGGCACAGTTGTGAGAGGTCAGAAAATACAACCCTTGACAATACTGTCACAATAGAAAGAGGGAGACCCCCTGAGCAGATGCAAACGACGAGGATGGGATTCGAACCCACGCGTGCAGAGCACAATGGATTAGCAGTCCATCGCCTTAACCACTCGGCCACCTCGTCACTGGGGCAGCTTTATTGGAAAGTTTTCCACCGGAAAGGCATTGTGGTTGCCGATAATGTAGGAGCAATTGTGAGAGGTCAGAAAATACGACCCTGTCACATTGGAAAGAGGGAGAGCCGCTGTGCGGATGCAAACGACGAGGATGGGATTCGAACCCACGCGTGCAGAGCACAATGGATTAGCAGTCCATCGCCTTAACCACTCGGCCACCTCGTCACTTATATACATGGCTATTTTTTTTCGCCAAAATAGGTCAGAATTCCCAACAAGGACAGAAAAACTGAAACTCATGTGACTTTCATGAAGTGAGGCCCAAAATATCCCCTCCGACAAAACTCTCATCTTGGAAGGAGAGTACACCCTCCTTACGGATGTGCCCGACGAGGATGGGATTCGAACCCACGCGTGCAGAGCACAATGGATTAGCAGTCCATCGCCTTAACCACTCGGCCAAAAATGGGGCAAAAGGGACTGCAAGGAGGGGGGAAGAAAAAGGAAAAAAAGGGGGAAAAGGGGGGAAAAGAAGAAAAGAAAAGAGAGGAAAAATCAGAAAGTCGCCGGTTCGATCCCCGATAGGAACATCTTTCAATTAATGCAAACCCTTATTTTTAAGTGCTATGAATATCAGATATTGCTTAAAAATAGATACAAATGGGAGGAGTAAGGATAAAAATGCATTGTTGTGATTGTAATAATAACAATATGAGGAAATGCAGTTTAAATTGTCATAAATAATTTCTTAATTAAATACTGATTGGTCCAACAAGGTGCACACTCTTGCCAGGATTTGCACCTGGAATCTTCCACCCAAAGGATGGCTGTGTTACTATTACACCACAAGAGTTGTGTTTTTGTGAACGCGTTTTGTTTTTGATAACAGAACACACCAAAAGGTGTTTTTTTTTTTTTTTTTTTAAGAACGAATGCCTCCAATAAAGGTTTTTTTTCTTCATAACACCAACACCTTCAATAAAGGTTTTCTTTCTTTTTTTTTTTACAAAGACCAGCACCTCCAATAGAGTTTTTTCCCTTTTTTACACCTCCAGCAACAATTATTTAAACAACTATATACAATAATTATATAAACAACTATATACACAACAATTATATAAACTATAAACTATATACATAATACTTACTTGAACAATGAACAACTATATACACTGATAAACAACTATACAAATATTTAAACTATATACAACAAATATTTAAACGACTATATACACACAACAATTATACATATTTACAATGAGCTCTTCCACTCTGTGATTGTCTGTCCCGATGAAGGACAGTACCATTTCCCCTTCAACTGGGTATGTCCAGTACTTTTATTTTTTTCCTGGCCACACCCCTTGCAGGTATAGTGGTATTTTTCCTTAGTCAGCCTCTTCCGTGGTGGTTCTCCCCTTGACAATAGCTCCTCATCCTCCTTGGCAGCTTTATTCAGCCTCCAGGCACGTTGCCTTGGCTGGGATGGGAGGCACTCTGGAGGACCTTGCTGCAATGGAGGTGCATGCGGATATGGTGGAGCATGCGGAAATGGAGGAGCATACGTAAACGGAGGGGCCTGCTGGAACGGAGGGGCCTGCTGGAACGGAGGGGCATGCGGAAAGGGAGGCGCATACGGAAACGGAGGCGCATATGGAAACGGAGGGGCCTGCTGGAACGGAGGGGCCTGCGGAAAGGGAGGCGCATACGGGAACGGAGGAGCCTGCTGGAACGGAGGGGCCTGCTGGAACGGAGGGGCCTGCTGGACCGGAGAAGCTGGCTCAAATTGTGGAGGGAACTGGGGAGGTGGAGACGGTGGAGAGCACGCAGTCTTGTTTGCCGCTAGAGTGCGCTGGCGGGGGAAAGCTTCCCCCTCGTGGTTTTCAGGCTCTTCAAACACCATAACTTCATGTGCATGTTGCACAGGGGCAGGTGGAAGTGTGTTCATTGCAGGGAGAGGCTCCTCGGCCAGGTGCAGCTGTTTGGGGAGTACAGTGCCTTGCAGGAGCATGTCCCTGTCCTTCCTCTTGTCCCTCCTAAGCAGCCTACAAGACAAACATTCGTAATTGTATGCATGCAAGCCTATCCCTCCCTCCCTCCCTAAGGTTATTACATATTTTCTAACAAGCATGCAGGTGGAGGTTTTTCTTGAGGTTAAATCTTTATATACCGTCTTGACTGTATGGAAAAGGTAAATGAAATAGCACATACCATGAAGAGACTGTAGTGTTGTTAACCGGCACCAGAACCAGGTTTGTCTGGTCCAGGATAACCCTGCTGTCCTCCAGCAGCTGTCTGATGTGGCTGTAGACGCTGACAATGGACTGAGGGATGGGCATGGTTTTCCCCTTTGTGTCCTTTGGCCTGTTGCGTGACTGCTCAAACTCTTTGGCAAGTCTGAGGCAAACACACTCACTGACCCTGTATACTTCGGGGTCCTGGGCTGCTTGGCCGTGAGTCATGTACAGTCTGTGGGAGAGAACGATGATATGATTTGGACTGTGAACAAGGATGTCAAGTCATGAAGAACCAAGTGACAATGTCAATAGGGATTGCAATAAAATAATTTACACTTAAGAGACTGCACGTGTCACTGTGAAAGTATTTATTCATGATTTGTATTGAACCAAAATGATAGCAAATTATGGTCAAGCACCTCTCTGCCGCCTGCTGTCCAGGAGCAGAGCCACTCGGCTTCCTGGGTGCTCTCCATGGTCCTCCTGATGCATGTGCCTTTTTCTTAGCCTTTAGGGTGTACCTGAACAGCGAAAGACATCTATATGCTTCACTCATTCCATGGAATGTATGTTTGTTTAATTTTGGTGTAAAAAGTAATGTGTCCATGGCATGGAGAGCTGTGTACAGGTGGACTATGTCCCTCTCCTCCTTGGCTGACAAGGCGGTGATGGTACGATTCAAGCCAACTAGGTAGGCTGCAAGGGCATCAACTTTTTCCCATCCCACAACACCCCTCGAGTCACATTGGCTGGTCTGAAAAGTGAGAAAAAAGAAAGAAAGAAAAAAAAAAAAAAATAATAAATCAAGCAAATAAATGTATACTCTTGTTTCTAATATGAGAGCAATGCTGATTTTACATTCATTTATTTTGTTAAACTGTAACCACATTTACTTCAGTAAAATATTGTGTTTGAGAAAGTGTTATTGACCTCTGTGACGAGGGGTCCGGGCTCAGGGTCACCCTCCACAGCACTTGGATCACCAGCCCCCATCTCAGCTGACTGACCGACAATGTCAGGCATGCTGATGGGGTCATCTGGCTCATCCTCCTCCTCCTCCAGCACCTGCGAGGGGATTTCAGAGACCTGCGATGGAGCTAGCAGGTCACCTCTGTTGGTCTGGGACAATAAATATTCCACCGCTATGCGCTCACCTGTAACCAGTATAAACACAAAGATAAAGAAAGGACACATACACATCCATCTCCTACATGAATAGCACAATCGTCGCACCCAAGTCATCTGAGGGGGATGCCCAAGAAACCGAGGAGGGGATGTAATACTCTGGTCTCAGATCTCTTACCAGTAGGTTTTCCGGGTGGGGTGAACTCTGGCACCAGAGCACAACCATGGACGCGCTGGCTTAAGTTGTTGAGCTGGGACATCAAGCGAACATCAAAGCTTCTTAAGGTTGAGGCCCCCTCCACGTCTACTGCCTCCTTAGCCCGGCCCATGTTCCACCTTGATGCCCCCTCCAGCATGTACATTTGCATATGCATGGCATTGCACCGCCAGCCTAAGAAACAAAATACTCTGTTCAGTCAACCATTACTGTAAAGTGAATACATATGTATACAGTGGTAGTTGTGTTATTTGGAATAATTAAAACACATTCTCAGTCTTAAGTAAGGGATCATGTATAAAACGCCGTTCATTTTTGAGAAACAGGTTGTCACAGGGCGAAACGGACCCTGACGCGCACCCCCAGACCCCGATAATGACCGTCGTTCTATACATTATCAGAACAGAAAATAACATTTAAAAACTACATACAATACAGTATGTGTTGATGCAAATGTACCCGGAATAAAAGCACACTGGTGTCGATGGAAACTTTCTAGGGAGGAGGACCCCCTACCACACCGAAGGACATCTAGCTCTTTGCCACCCTTCTGGAGTGTCCCCACCTTAGTGTATAGTGCAACACCAGCAGGGTCTTGAAGGCACTTCAGATGCTTCTGTTGCACATCCCATAAGTGGCGCATGCGGTCATGATTCACCAGACGCAGCCCTGTGGTGTCTGTGAGCTCCCAAACAGATTCCAGCAGCCCTGAGATCATGCCCCGCATCTCCTCCACTCCACGTGTCCTCCGCCTGCAGTGCCTCTTTAGTTCACCTGGGCTGATGCTGGCCGTGAGCTGTTGCTCAGTTGGAGTATGTCCGCTGTGGCTGCTCTTCCATTCTGCTCTCTTGGCCTCCTTCAGTCGTTGTACATCCTCCTGGTCCCATTCGAAAACGCAGGAGGACAGCTTAGCACAAAAGGTGCCGTAGAGAGGGTGGTGTTCGGTAGTGAGGCCGCAATTGAAGCGCCTCATGAAATGGAAACTATCCAAGCGTATTGCAGACCTCCATGGATGAAAAAGTTTTGACACAGAAGACACACCTGTGAAAAACAAACATGCATAATAACAGACAACACCCGTGTGTGGTTACACAATGATTAAGTACACTCCCAATTGCCTGTGCCACTGTAAATAAATAAATAAATAAAAAATACAAATGGTTCCAATAGTGTGTGTGTGTGTGTGTGTGTGTGTGTGTGTGTGTGTGTGTGTGTGTGTGTGTGTGTGTGTGTGTGTGTGTGTGTCACCCACCTGACTGGCTGCAGCAATCACGGTCGACATAGATGACCTCAGGTTCAACTTGGCCTGCATTCAAGTACCGCCTCACAATACCTTGGCACAGCTCTTCCAAACCTGCCCCTTCACCTGTGGTTAAAACAGAGTTCAACACTTGGCCAAACTCATTGCCAATGTTCGACATCCAAGCAGCGCTGTCGCCGATCTCGCCAGCCAGCTTCTTGGTGATCTGTAAAACAAACACATGCATTAAGACGTAAACCAATTTCCTGTGTTGTAATTATACATGTTTTTTACTGTTGAAAACCTAACCTTCTTTGTTGAATCCATTTTCAGCACTTTACCATACGTAGATGTGATTACTCCTTTCATTTCATCCGAATGGCTGAGAATGTCATTGGAGTGGACAGTCTCGAACCATTGGGCAAGTGGAAGGGGCCTGAATGGTAGTGGAGGATGTAAAGGTGTAGGGGAAGCAAAGGTAGCCATCTTTATATGGCGCTCACAGTCCGAAAGGTAGCGAATGGTCTGCCATGCCCACTCCTCGCTGTGTGCTTCCTGTATTGCAGACTGGAGGTATGAGGAGCTGTTGCCACTGGTCCTTGGCCTCAGGAAAGTCATTAGCTTCTTGTCTAAAGCCAGCTGGGTAGTAAGGACAGCGGGGAACAGGGTCATGTGGGCCACGTCCACCTGGGAGAGTATTTCCTGGCTCCATGGACAGACCGGCTGAGAGCATTTGCAGCAACGAGGATAGTCCCCTCCTACTAGGTAATAGCGGCTATCCATGTCTATCACCTCTCTCACCTTTCTGTATATCCCGGAGCTGTTCATTTTACAGGAACATTGGGGGCACTTTAAAGGAATACCCCACATCCTCATTGGTGCCCAGATAAATAATCTCTGCCGGTAGTACCACCCAGGCTCAGGAGGAGATGGTTTGGGCTCCAGTGGGGGATGAAACCAGCAGGTGTTAATTTTTTGCTTCAGCTGCCCTGTAGGCTCATACAGGCATTTCGCAACCCACACCTGATCTGCTTCCTGTATAACTTTACGAAACTGTTCTGGAAGAAAACCTTTCCAAATGTTTGGTAGTAGTTTTGTGGTGGTAGTGTGGTGTGGTGTGGTAGTGTGGTGTGGTGTGGCAGAGCTACCTGTAGGAGGGAACAGAGATGGTGCCGTCCTCGATGGTGGTAGTTTTGTGGTGGTAGTGTGGTGTGGTGTAGCAGAGCTACCTGTAGAATGGAACAGAGATGGTGCCGTCCTCGATGGTGGTAGTTTTGTGGTGGTAGTGTGGTGTGGTGTAGCAGAGCTACCTGTAGGAGGGAACAGAGATGGTGCCGTCCTCGATGGTGGTAGTTTTGTGGTGGTAGTGTGGTGTGGTGTGGCAGAGCTACCTGTAGAACCTGGGAACAGAGATGGCGTTGTCTTTGATGGCAGTACTTTAGTGGTGGCATTGCTTTTGCAGTACTTCGGTGGTGGCTTTTGCGGCGATGGCATAATGAATGCTGCGTAATGCACCAACTGAATGTGGTTTAAAAGACCAACAGTACCCTGTACCTTGGCCCCACAGGTGTCACACACCTCATCCGTATGGTGGTCAGACAGGTGCTCTGAAAATTTGTCTCCTTCCACAAGCTGCTTGCACATGCAGCACTGCACTTCCTGTCCTGCTACTGATGCTCCTGCATCCGAGTCTCCTCTCCCTGCCTCTGTGTGGTCTCCGACTCCCCCTGCATCTGTGTCTCCTCTCCCTGCCTCTGTGTGGTCTCCGACTCCCACTGCATCCTTGTCTCCTCGTCTTGCCCCTGTGTGGTCTCCGACTCCCCCTGCATCCGTGTCTCCTCGCCCTGCCTCTGTGTGGTCTCCGACTGCCCCTGCATCTGTGTCTCCTCTCCCTGCCTCTGTGTGGTCTCCGACTCCCACTGCATCCTTGTCTCCTCGTCTTGCCCCTGTGTGGTCTCCGACTCCCCCTGCATCCGTGTCTCCTCGCCCTGTATCCATGCCTCCTCTCCCTACCTCTGTGCTGACTTGGACTCGCCCTGCCTCCGTCTCAACTCCTCCTGCCTCACTGGACCCAGCGCCTGATGACAGATCTGCTGGCTGGGGAGAGAGTTACAGAAAGAGGGCCATGCTACTAGCAACTAAAAATCCTACACTACTAGTTTCCTCTAAAAAAAAAAGTTTCAAAATAGGCTTGGAAAACATCAGACATTACTGCAAAATCATTGAAGCCCACCAGAGGAAAAAACAAACAAATCAGCAAACATCAATTGGTAAATTTCACCTACCTTGTGGAACCCACAGGAGCACTGAAGGCTTCTCCCAAACAGATCCAACGTTTGGCTATGGCTCTGCAGGGGGCAAGCATCAATTTTCTCCAAGACCTTTTTCCATTTCTTGGCCCCTGGCCGTTTGCCAGTTGAAAAATGAAATTTGCCCTGGGCATATTTTAAGCAGATGTCCCTCCAGTAACTGTCTGGCTTTCCTGTCTTCGTCATCTGCAAACATTACATACAATACAGGTTAATGTCGGTCGAGCTAGGCTATGTGTGCACAGACTTTAGACAGTAAAATATATGGACAGAGCTATCACGTAATTTCAATGTTTTTTTTTTGTCTTCTACCTCCTGCATAGGTCTCCTGCGTAGGCTCAGGTGTCGTACATGTGACGTAGGCACGTAGTCAGAGACGCTTTACTCTCTCTGGACGCATGCGCATTACCAATTTAGCATTGATTTCAGAAAAACGTTTATTTAACGATAAGACAGTTACGAGGTTATAACGCCAATCTCACAATGTTGTATTTACTCCGGAAATAGAAAAGGTTCGTACAAAGGCTTAAAACGCTTCAGCTGTAACGTTATTTGATGTCAAAAGTGGCGCTTACGCCCCATAGGATTCAATGGAATGGCTAGCTAGCACTGGCTAGCTAGCACTGTCTACACTCTCCGAACGTTCGCCTGCCCCCTTGGCACAAACAGACAGAGGCAATTATACATATACGTGTGTATGTATATGTAATTAAACAAATAAAGACGTTATTGTTGATATTTTCATTCATTCATATCACGAATATCCCCGCCATAGCCACACAGTGCTAATATACAGCGACGCCATAACAATCTGAAGCTCCGTTAGCAAAGCGACCACGTAACAAGAAAGCTGAAATATAAGTTGAATATCATGCTGACAGGATGGGAAATTAAATCGTTTACCTTTTTGTTTTATTGTGGTATTGCTTGTACAAATATTAATCACGTTTCCAAACCGTTTCCCCGTGTTCGGCTGTGTTCAAGCGGTGGAAGAAAATGGCTGCCACTCTTGAGCGCTCTAAAGCTATAACCACGCCCCTTCTCTCGTCACGTGACCTACTGTTCGGATCTGTGGTTGGACCTATGGGTTGGACCTCGTTTGAAACTCTTTGATCTCGTTAGGAATCTGAGGACTTGTCTGGACTTGTTCGGACTTGTTGAGGAGTTGGTTCGGACCTCGTTCGAATGTTAGGACCTCCTCGTTCGAATGTTAGGACCTCAGAGGCAGTCCAGAAACTGGCGGGTACGGCCATCACAGCTGCACACAAGTGGAAAAACGTGCACAACGGCCCACAGCTTCAGCTGGAAGAGACAGCGCTATAAGATTTGGCTTCACGGTTTGTTTCAACTGCCTTGGCCGATTCCAGTCGTGGGTCTCAAATGGGTGGCAGGAGAACAACTAGTCAAAGAAACGCTGCGAGCAGGGTTCGAACCTGCGCGGGGAAACCCCATTGGATTTCGAGTCCAACGCCTTAACCTCTCGGCCATCACAGCTTATTTCACCAACTCGGTCATGAACAGAAAAAAAGACATGCAAACATGCTACCTGAAGGATGGCGATCGGAGGGACAAGCATAAGTTCACACATGTCAAACGCAGGACCACCTTTCTTCACTGAGAGACATGGCATTACATGTGTAGCTTGAAAAGGGCAGAGATAAGAGACCAGGGGCCTATTGCACAAAACTAGGATAAGGGATTAACCCGGGATATCTTGGTTATCCTGGCTCAATTTATCCGTGATCCAGTTGCACAAAAGCGGGATAGGGGGCAGCAGGATATGTTATGGTATAAGTTACCATGGCGATTTATTCTGTGGAGCTAGCCTGCTCCTGACCAGGCTAACATCCAAGATAAGTTGATTCTAATGGTAATTACATTATCTGATTGGTTCAGCTAGCTGTCATTCAAATGAGACCTCCACGTGATTTTTTTTAAAGAGCTGTAGATTCCATTTATATATTATTTGCTACATGCATTTACTCGCAAAACACAGCAAAATGTCTGCCTAATACCATATGGATGTCATTTAAATTATGGTGGCCTTATAATTAATAACATAGCCTACTCGTTGTTTGCTTCTTTTTTGACAGATGCTTGATGAATAGGCTGCTGTAGGCTAGTAGTTGATTGGAAGTGGAGGGGACATTTTTCGAAGGTGTTTTCAACTAATTCGGCTTTTAAGACAAATTAAGATACATTGTGCATCTTTGCGGTGGCAAAGCGCTTCCTTAATGACGTTGCGTGCCGAGACAAGGAAGCTCTCACACGTGGGTGCATACGTAAATTTGCATTCAGTTGATCTGCCACACCTACTCCCGCTATGTAACAGAAATAATCATGATCCCCCATCCAAAAAAGTAAAACTTTACCTCGTTGTTAGTCTATATCAAAAGCGGTTGTTCACTTTGTGTGCAAGACGCTATTTTTCGCGTCTTTTTTATTCCAACCGCAAGTTATAGGGGGAGAAACGAGAACGCGCACATACACCGAATAACTTACACCTGGCTTGATGAATCCGTGTCTGCTCATCCTGCACTGTAAAAAATGTGACTAGTAGTTACTCAAAAAAATTGTGGCAACAAAGTGACAAGTAATATAATTGAGTAGATTTTAATACTACAACTTTGATTAGAATTCATTGAAAAAGTCAACTAAATTTACACAATAAAATTAACAACATTATCAAATTATTTAGTAAATCCAAATTAATACCACAAGAAAAACTAACTTACATTAACTAAGTATCTATGCAAAATTAATTCTTTTTTACTATATATCTGGGCAAACCTAATCAACATTTACTAATTATTTGGGCAAAATCAATTAATATTTACTACATATTTGGACCAACATAATTCATATTTACTAATTATTTGGGTAAAACGTATTTATATTTACTACTTATCTGAGCCAACATAATTCATATTTACTAACTATTTGGGCAAAAGTTATCTATATTAACTACATATCCAGGCCAACCTAATTCATATTTACTAACTATTTGGGCAAAAGTGATTTATATCTACTACTTATCTGGTGTAAGTTGGACTGTCTAGATAAAAGTTTTTTGCATTAATTGTATTAAATCATATTTTAGTACATTGTCAAACACTTTCCAAACAACTCAATAGCATAGCTAACCTTAGCTTCTAATGCCAAAATGCACTCAGGTCAACCATGCATGAAAATACAGTCTTGAAAAATGTCTTGCTGAAGTAACTTAATAACTTAAGACACCTGAGGCAGGTACATTTAACCTTACTGCAAAATGTTGTAATTTTATTTTACATGAAATCATACAACAGATCGTCAGATATTTCAAATAGGATACAAAAAAAATGCATTACCCTCCTCTGCATTTTCTACCAACAATTTTACAACGGAGACTAGCACTGTGTGTGAGTGAACAGTTCTGTACTATGCATGTGTACAAAATGAATAATCAATTCAACAGAAAGACGTTGAACGTGTCTCAACAACACATGGCTCACCTACAAGAGTTTCACTCCAAAACGAGAACAAAACACCAAAACTAGCTGGATACTGCTTGTGCCTGTATTTGAAGTGAGACCACAGAGACTTAAATGAAAGAACTTCATTGTTAAATAAAAAAAAATAAAGTTTAAAGCACTAGATTAAAAATAGAAATCACAGGGTACAAAAATAGTTGCCTCTGACAAAATTAGGTGAAAAAATTAACCACTTCCTTAAAGAATGCCATTCCCACTGTATGGTTGGTCGGTATTTCTGAAGAATCATTTCTGAAGAACACTCAAACTTACTTGTTGCTAACTGTAACAATGTTAAATTTCAAATGAAAAGTTGCCTCTTAGATAAAAAAAAGAAAGAAGACAATACCACTTATTTAGTATGGTTGATGGGCGATTGTGAAGCATTTGAAGGTTACATTGCAAGGGTTGACAACATGTCAAAAGACTTCTATTTGGCAAGAGACCATATTCTTAAGCTAGCAGTTTGTTCTTGAGGTTGTTCACTTTTGGGGTCAGCTTTGAACCGTCCAGCTCGAGGAGGAGTTTCTGGAAGACTTCAAACGTATATTTGAGCTCCTTGGGATAGGCCAAATTTACAGCATAGATCAACCCAAGGAGCATGGAGCAAGCCCTTGCAAAGTTGCCCAGGGCGGTCAGAACTTTCAGGCCCTCTACCACGATACCAACGTCGTCTGGACCTTCTGATGTATTCGCCTTGATGGTGTAGATTTTAATCCTTTGCACAGCAAGGTCCTGTGACACACTGTCTCCATCAGTATCCTGAAACAGCAAGAACATTGTCCATTTCAGACTGTTCAGAAAAAGGATTCGGTCCCAATTTGCTGCTTTTGAAAAGAAAACCTGGAATTGTCATAGCTGCATACAACATAACCAGTGGACATCAGTGTTTTAGAAAGTGATAATGTAATTGTACAATATATGTTCTTGCAAAGCTATGCAAATAACATGAACATGAGACAAGAATCATGAACAAGAGACATGAATGTAGAAGTACAAATATGTACTTCAACTTACATCATACTCTTTAAGGAGATGATCTAAAGATTCCCCAAGGTACACCACCAAACATCGGATGACAACAGCTCTGGTCACATTAGTGGTAGGATTGGTTGGAGCCTGAAATGAAAAAAATAAACATTATTCAAGGATAAAAAACATCCAATGGCAAGAGTTTGTGAGTGGAGCTGAGCGGTGTGAATATGTTGCCACCCGCTTAAAAGGCTGTTCACTCGGCTGCTCCTTCACTCAAATTCAAATAAAGTAATATGCAAATGATATTCCAACCCATTCCTAACCCTTCCTTTAATAAACTATTAGCTAACATAACTCATTAAAGGGTACCTTGAGTAAGATTGCCTGCAACCTCAACCCCATGGTTCCACCCTTGGATTGGAAGAGATTCACAAGCTTCGGAGTATATTCATCCAGCTTGGCCATGAACTTTGACTCAAGATGCACCATTGTGATTCTGTAAAACTCATCCTGAATCTGAAAATGAAAAGAAACAAATGTAGATTATACTTCTTACGTTTTAAAAGCAGGAATAAAATAATAGTGGTTCTGGAATTTCATCTTGAAAAATGATTTGAAAGTATCAAATATGCTAAAACCACCACTGCAGTCCATCACAATGGATAAGGAATATTTGAAAGGAATATTATGCAAGGAATTAGCATGCATGTGTAACTCACTTGAGATGCCTCAAATAGAGCAGGCCATCTGGCATTGATGTCCTCAATCCTGGGTGATTGGTTGACAATTTCATTTTTTCTGTGTGCAAATGTTTTCCCCATTTTTTCTTTTATCACTTTGCTGTTGTCCCTTTTCCTTACTTCAGTGAGTAGCTGAATCCTCTCTTGTTCTTGACTTTCTTCATTCTCTCCTGCCGGGTAAGGGGGGAGGTAGTTTACTTCTGCCTTTCTAGGCTTTTTGACATTCCTTGCAGACTTCTGGTCAGCAGGGCTTTTGCGTTTGAGTGCATTGCACACAACTTCAGGAACTCCGAAGCCTCTAAGTTTAGTGCGATAATTTGCCATCTTGTACTTTAAGCTTTGTTGCCAGCCATAGAAACCTGAGAATGAGCCTGGTTCCTTGAGAAATGGATACTTCGTGCAAAGTGCCTCAGCAACGTCACTGATCTGTGCACCTGATGGATATGCTGTATATGTATACATAGTTTCAGACAGTTTCTCAAGTATGTCTGCCTTCACCTTTGAAGTATTCAGAAGAGTTCCATTCTTCTGATAGTCTTCAGCTGCTCTCTCAAGGCACATCTCAGTTTCATATGCAAACTGTGGAATAGGGAACTCCTTTGGCCAATGTTGGCATCGCTCTGTGGAACTTTTCTTGGGCAGGATAACAGTAGACGCCTGTGAGGACACTGATCCAAAGGATGACTCTGAACTTAATGCAACTGACTCTGCATCAGATCTAGAATCACAGTCAGTTGATTGTTGACCAATGGAACTGTCCAAATCATCTTCAACTGGAAACAGGTCAAGAATAATTTGGTCAGCCTTAACAACCTTTATGGTGTCCTTGTGTTTGATTTGGTCACTTCTATGGAGGGTAAAGAAATCTTCAAACTCGGAATCCAAATACTGGAGACTGAACTCAACAGATATTCCAAAGGTCTCCTTCACAACAGTTTGCAGTTCCTCCACAGTGGATGGGATCCCTGATGGAAGGAGCAACTTCTCAATCCGGTCCTCAATTACTACTCGTAGCTTTGCCTCCATCTTTGCCTGACAAAAGTGAATAGACAAAAGTTTACATGTTAGAGTGGACACACAGAGATTTGTGATAGAGAAAGCCTGTATGTGACAGGAATAACTGATAATTAAACTCAAATAAAATATGGTTAAAATGATCTGTTTCATCTGGTAAATCTGTATTTGGTCTTTCAAAAAATGTAGATGTATTGGTTAATATAAATCCATTTCAAGAACCTTACATTAACAACAGATGTGACGTTTGAGTGTAACCAAACGTTTTCCTCCCACACTGTAGGCTGCCAAAGGGTACACATCACTAAGTTTCTGCTGCTCCACAATACACAATTTCCCAGTGTCCTCTAGCTGAAAAGATCTGAGATGCTCTTCATACCACATCTTTTATCCACAAGAGGAAGAGGGACACATCGTCACAAGAACAGAAACGTAGACCAACACGTAGAGGTGGCAAACGACACAAGAAACGCAAGACTACGGCCCCTGCCACGGGCAAAGTATCCAATGTAGTAAACCTGTCCAAGAGACTGCTCGACATTGATGAGATTGCCGTGTTGGAAAAAGGCCTGTCTTTCGTCCCTTCTAAAAAAGCTGACCCATTCACGACCAAAATTGAACTTTTCAAGTTTTTTCGCTCTGTAAAATTGAGGGCATTTTTTACGAGAGACACCGATCCTATTGTATCTACTCTATCGACTCCAGTGAATCAATGTGATTTAGAAAAGAAACGATCCTTTAGACCTAAAAGTTCATTCATGCCTCCTGTCTTTAATCCATCAGTACAGACCTTTTGCCGGTTGGTTGATCAGGAGGTATGTGACTTATTTACATCGAACAAAGACTCTATTTTTTATTCCAATCTATCTAACAATGAGCGCACAGCACTATCCAATCTTCAGAAGGATGATTCAATTGTCATTAAACCTGCTGAGAAGGGAGGTGCAATAGTTGTTCAAGATAAGGAGTCATATCGTTTGGAGATTTTGAGGCAGCTCAATGATGTAGAATTCTACTCTCCGCTGACCAGCGACCCCACAATACGGTTTCAGAGCAGAATAAAGAGCACTCTTCATACCGCTTTAACGAATGGTGACATCACTAAAGAAGAACATGACTTTCTGCATCAAGAACACCCTGTGCGGCCGACTTTTTACACACTGCCTAAGATACATAAGAAGTTTGAAGACTTGGTTCCTGGTCGCCCTATTGTAGCGGGCTGCCAGTCTTTAACTGAACCCATCTCGCAGTTTGTGGACTGTCATATTAAATCATTAGTCTCAACCTTACCATCTTATTTACAGGATACGACTGATTTTCTGAATAAATTGCAAAATGTCGTGATATCTGAGAATGACTTGTTGTGTACGATGGATGTGACCAGTCTATATACCAACATTCCCCATGATCTAGGCCTATGTGCTTTAGAGAGTTATCTTGCATGCAGAGAACATGATCAGCCTTCAACTAAATCTCTTTGGGAAATGGCACACATAGTTTTGACAATGAATTACTTTAGATTCGAAGAGACCTTTTACCATCAAATCAAGGGCACAGCCATGGGTTCTCCCTTCGCTCCCAATTATGCGAACTTGTTCATGGGGAAATTCGAAAGTGACTTTGTTTATAAAGACAATGAGTTTGGTCAATATATTAAATGTTGGTTCCGATTCATAGACGATATATTCTTTGTTTTCAGTGGGACGGTTGAGCCTCTGCTTCATCTCCATACGTATTTAAATTCAAGACTTAGCTCTATCAAATTTTCCCTTGAATTTAGCATGGATAAAATATCATTTTTGGATGTTGAAGTTCAGAAAGTTGGGAAGACTCTAAAAACGACAGTTTTTCGCAAGGTCACTGACCGAAATAGCTTTTTACTTTCTAGTAGCTATCATCCACCCCCCATGAAGAGAAGTCTCCCTTACAGCCAATTTTTACGTGTTCGCAGAATATGCGACACTGATGAGGATTTTGAAACCCAAGCCAAAATTGTTTATGATCGTTTCCTTGAAAAGGGTTATGCAAAAACAAATTTAGACTCCTGTTTACAAAAGGCCTGCAGCTCTGCGCGCAAAACTCTTCTGGAGAAGAAAGCTAGGACTGAGGAGGCGCCGCAGCTGGTCTTCGTTAATACTTTTTCTCCGTTTTCTAGCAATATCAAATCAATTGTTAAAAAACATTGGCATGTTCTGTCTAGTGATCCACAGATAGGCCAGTCCTTCAATAATACTCCTCGTTTCGCCTATAAAAGGTCCCGAAATTTGAGAGATGCATTGGTCAAAGCTGACGTGCACACTGCATCCTCCAATTGGCTCTCTAATCTCCCCCCTGGCAATTTTCCCTGCCGTAACTGTGTCAATTGCAATGCAATGATAAAAGGAGACACATTTGTACATCCACGCACCGGCAGGAAATTCTCCGTGAGAGGGAGAATATCCTGTCGGACGCCCTTTGTCGTTTACCTGTTGAAGTGCCCGTGCGGCTTCTGTTATGTAGGGAAAACCACCAGAGAACTTCGTACACGTGTCACTGAACATAAAAGTAACATACGAAATAAAGATGAAAAATCCCCAGTGGCAAGACATTTTAATAACAATAATCATGATATTTGTATGCTGAAATGTCAGGGCATTGAACTTGTACATAAGCCTAGGAGGGGTGGAGATAGGGGGCGTCTCCTGCTTCAGAGAGAGGCCTTTTGGATTCATGAACTGCAGACAGTCCAACCTGGTGGCCTTAATGAAGAACTGGCCCTACAGTGCTTCCTCTGAGTTTGTTATTTCATGTTTTGTAATATATTTTGCTATTTTTTTATTTTAATTTTTTTTCTATTTTGTATAATTGTTGACTTGCATATTGTCCTATTTAGGCACATTATTGATAAAATTCAGAATATTCATGTTTGCTATGACTTGTGCGCCTAATTGGCAATTTGGTGACGTAACCTATCTGTACCTGTTATTAGTTACACCTGCCCTATCCTCCCCAAGACGCTGAGGACAGCTGTTAGCCGAAACGCGTCCGTCTTGGTTCATGCTTTCAAGTCAATAAAATAATAAGATTTATTCGAGAGTGCGTTTATTTTGCTTTATACTAGTTTTTGTTTTTACGCACCCAAAGACTCTAATATTCGGAGTTTGAGCGCATCCGCTTTTCAGATGCTCTTCATACCAGGCAGCAAGTAACTTCACAAAAAATGTTACAGAATTGTCCAGTATGGCTATCTGAACAATCTCAGCAAAGTCTGGTAATCCACCAGTAGAGCCATATGACAAAATCATCCCAACAGTGTACCGTGTTCCATAGTAGGTGACTGTGTTCGCTAACTGCACAGTAGATAGAAGTGGGGATGTTTCTTTTAGAGCTTCCTGTATGTCTGAATGCAACACATCTAAAGATACATCAGATATTTTTGTGACACACAATGGCTGTTTTCCAACATCTGCACGAGAGTGGTATGCCATCATCAGCTGATGTCTTGTAGCAAGGGTCAACAACACATTTTTGAAATTGTTAGTGTGTCTAACAACCTGCTTAAAAAAGCTGTGTTTCGCCTCAAATCTCATAGTCCATACACCAACTAGAGGCCCATAACCTTCAATCATGGCAGGGTAGTGTTCCAAAAAGTGGTGTTTGGGTGTCAGTTTAGCTTCAGGAAAAGCAGCTAAGAATTGCTGACGATGTTCAGATATTTTAGAGTCGAGGTACGCAATAGTTTCAACTGTATGAACAGGGGCTACCACCAATTCAACTATGTCTTTTAAAGTCAGGAGAACCTGCCAGGCAGAATCACCATAAGGTACCCGCGAACCAACAATGAAAGGCAAGAACCTGATTAAGGCCCAGTTTTCATGGGCATTTCCTCCTATAGTTCTGCGATTAACGTAACTTTGAGGGATT
Organism: Sardina pilchardus; assembly: GCF_963854185.1. Taxonomy (NCBI): domain Eukaryota; kingdom Metazoa; phylum Chordata; class Actinopteri; order Clupeiformes; family Clupeidae; genus Sardina; species Sardina pilchardus. The sequence goes on from NC_085009.1 coordinate 4,111,392, forward strand.
ACTTGGGGGCAGTTAGCTTTGTCTGAGCCCTTAAAGGGAAAACGTCTGATTAAGTCATTGAGTTCAGCCAAATTGAAGTACTTTTTCTTGGTAAAAATCTGAAAACACAATGCTAATTCCCTTGGTATTATACCTTCAAAAAGGTCATGCAGTACATCTGGTGGATATCCACGGACAAAGTGGAAATGATTTAATTTATCGGTCAATGGACACTGGCGCTTAACACCAAAACAATGCAGTAAATCAGGATCTTCTCTCACAGTTTGCACATGCAAACTATGGTCAGTTTTTGTCCGAGGTGGAAACACCCCTGTACGCACTTCATGTGTTTGGTACTCTGAAGAATGTCCAAGACAAAATCTACAGATGTACGGCCCTGTGAAACTCTCAACTAGTCCACTGATAGAATGTGCACCGAGATTATCAGCCACAACACTGTGCACTGTGCCCCTAATATTTTTTCCAACACTAGAAATGAAAATCCCTTCATGTTCAAGAGTGGCGAGATCTTTCAATAGTGGTTCCAAAATTTGTCTGTATTCAAACTGTTTGACATCAACAGCTTTACAAAGTAAAGCTAGGTGTATCGATGTTAACACAGATTGCAATTTGGATGGCAAATTCCCCAAAACCCAATAAACAGCTGTTATTTTATGCTTATTTCTTGAAGTCCCAAGTGGGTTACAAACCTCAAAATCATCCACATAAAGGATTATAGAGAGACGTGTTTCATCTCCAGCATTGAAGTCATTCTGCTTGAAAAACTTGCCATCAAAAATGGACTTAATATATTGAGTACTGTTTGAGTTTCTGGATAAGATTTCCTCTGCAATGTCTTTATTCTTTAAGACTTGCTGCAAAGTCTCAAGAATAGGCACATATTGAAAGGTCTTGTTCTTCTGAGAATCAAGAATATATTCAACACTATCAACACACTGGAAGTGCTCCTTAAAATACCTTCTTCTCTTAAAAGCTGAAGCAAGTGGACCACCTTCTCCAAGTGCTGTACTAATAGGATGCAAGCTACACAGCTGTTCGGCCAAGTCAGTTATGATGGTCTGGTCAACAACACATTGATTAGACAACAATGCTGAATCAATTATGTTTCTAACAACAGCAACAGATGCTGAAGATGAAATGAACTGAAGGTCTTCAACCAAGGCATCAACACACTTCCCTGAAGCATTATAGATGGTCTCTAGCTTCAGTAGAAGTAAGCCAATTATTTGAATAACTAAGTCTGATTCACTTTCCTGGTCAAAATGTAAACTAGTGTCCTCACCATCACTGGTCTCTGGTAAATCAGAGGGATCAACAATCTGACTATGTTGACTCTCATATACGTCTTGTCTGAAATCACTCAAGGAATATGATTTGTGTTTTCTGCTTTTGTGTTTCAGGAATGTATTATATATATTTGTCCTAAAGTCACATCCTTCAAATACACAAAACACAGTTTCATGGATTTTCAGATGATTTCCAATATGCTGAAAGTAGTCCTTCTCTGCAGAACAACAAACATCTCAAACTAAACACTTAAAACCAGAGATAAGTCCTGACTGTAGACTTTCTTTAGCTGCATGGTATCTGGATAAATGAGTGCGAAGAGCAGTCTGCGTTTTAAATGTGCAAGGGCAACCGTCATGTAAACATGGCTGGGATTGACCACGACTAAATGTTGCGTGCTGTAGTCGGTAATGCTTTAGCAGATTCCCTTTGGTAGCAGACAAAGACCTGCAGATCTTACACTGCCATCCCATTGGCCAAAACCTAAAAGAACAGAAAGGCAAATAACCATGCATAAGATATAGGCCACTACATATGGTTATCTAATCACAGGACAGGAGGACAATAAGAGAACACTTGTTTATGGGTACAGAAGTGGCCAGAGAGAGCTCTGATGATACAGAACAATTTAAATAACACAGCAGCTTATGCAGACCAAGTTAAATGTAGACGTCCAAATATGGAATGATGGTAGGCCTACACCATAAAAATTGTGACTGTTCCCTGTACCATAACGTCAGTAGGCCTAATGCAAATGGCTAAAAAGCAAAAACGAATACAATATGTCTAAACTAATACTGACCCAAATTAAACCTACTGAACAAACACTTTATGTTTAAAAGGTTGACTAACAAAAAACGTATTCCACTAGTTCCAAAAGTGGACGGTTACTGAGCTCCGCATGCAGATGCAGGCTACAGTAGGCCTACGCCTATCACAAGCAGACGAAGCGCCTCTCTCAACTTGGGTAAAAAAAAAAAATCAGTTTGAAAGCAGAGCGATGCTGCAGTGCCTGCAGTCTTGCGCGCCCAAGTGAAAAACTAGACACGGCTCCACTGGAGTGTAGACTGTGAACAAATCGAAACTACATGTCTGTCTGATAGTGCCTCAATAAAAATGGAATTAGCATTTCAGCCAGACTGTCCATGAAAGGTTAAAAGCAGCGCACGCTGCTAATTGTTTCAAATTGAAGCGAACCCCCAAGCTAAAACAGTTAGCGTTCTTTTAGCAACACCCATCACCCAAAGACGTTACTCAGAAAACAAAATGTTGTAAATGTAACTCGCAAATGATTCACCCGAGAGTAGAATGTAGGGCCTACTTGCTAGCTAGCTAGCTTGTAACGTTGGCAAACCTCTGGTTGAGGCGAGGACCGCGAGGTTGTAGCAGGTAGATCGAGCTACCGTGCAGCAGCCTAGGCCTATTATTACTTCATGCGTGGAAACCAGATGGACTTGTTCTATTTTTTCTAGCCAGACGCTGTTCGGTGCTTTATGCCTACGTAGAAAAGTCAACTAGCTGAATCACCAGAGTTAGCTACACCACAACAAACATACCCTAGCAAACTTCCCTCAAAATATTGTTGGACCAGTGCGTAGGGATAATAGGCCTAGGCCAACGTTAAGTTTATAGCCTAAAACTATGAGAAAAGGCATTATGAACAGGTTTTACCTTTGGGACAACTTCGATGAAATGGCGACGTCCATCCATATTAGTCAGGGGGCCAATTCTGAAAAGGGCTTCCGTTAAGACTTTTGCGGACATGTTTTGGTACAAGCGGTCACCCTATTTTTTTTAGTTAGAAGACACCCATAGGTAAGATATTATGGTGGTTGTCAAGCTAAAAATTATTTTTTTTGACTTGTGCAAGCAATTTCAGGCCAGTTTTTTGGTTTCCTGCTCAACATGACATGCCAACGATAAATGTTGAATATCTCCACAACCACAAGGACCATATAGATAAAAATGGTATCGAATGAAAGCTAACACTCGTGGGATGTCTGCTGAAGTGTCAGAATTAACATTTATTGTACAGTATAAGAGACAACAGACCTAGAACATGAAAAAAACAATCTCCGCCTAAAGAGAACCAGTTTTCAAAGTGAATATCAGATTGGAAACATAACATAGTATTCCAAAACCTCTATCAATCAGTACCCCTATCTATGGGAATGAGTCAAGCCAAGTTTAAGGCTTGTAGGGAGAGACAGTGCACTGCTGCACATGTTGTAATACTTTAATGTTATGGTGAAAATGTAGAACTGTAGATGGTGGTCTATGGTGCTATTTGACTTCATTAATGTACCAGGTTGTGACAAATTATGTTTAATGGACATATCACTATAGTTATCAATTCTACCCAAACATAACTGCTCTCTCAGTTCTTTAGGATTAGAGGTTAGTAACTAGTTAGCAGTAATAACTTTGTAATAGTCGTATGGCAAAAGTATTTTTCCCCATCCAAACAGTGGTGCTCGGGTATAGGCAGCCAACAGAAGAAGGCACATGAAGGATGGCATGCTTTCCCCCAGCTTTTAACCACAGAGGTCAGGTGCTTGGAGCTTGGTGAGTACAGGTCAGGTGCTTGGAGCTGACGATATGTGAATGTGAGGAAAGTGCAAGTCAGTGCAGTACCAGGCAGTGTCGATGTCCCTGACCAGGACTCAGACTGAGCACATGGACATGGTCCCTGGGTACCTTCTGTTGGCTGCCTACCTGAGCACCACTGCTTGGCTGCACTGTAAAACCCGGGAAGTTAACTTAAGTGTAAATAAGTCATTCAGCTTAGTTATTTCTATGTGTGTAGTTTGTGTTGGGATAACTTTAAGGAGTCAAGTAAACTATACTCATTTTATTCACCTAATTTCAACTTGAGTAAAATACAGTCATGGCTGAAAGTGTTGGCACCCATGTTAAAGTTGACTAATAAGAGGGATATAAAATCATCTTTTGGAAATTGATCTTAATGCCTTAAGTAATAAAATTAGGAAATATCCAACCTTTAAGGACACCAACTTTCTATGTGAATGAATAATGTATCATAAATAAATAAATGTATTGGCACCCCTATGTAACCCTATGGGAATTTAACACAAAGGGTTAACATAGGGGCAGGCAGATTTTTAAAGGCCACTTATTTATTCATGGATTCAGGATACTATGCATCCTTATAAAGTTCCCTTGACCTTTGGAACTAAAATAGCCCCACATCATCACACACCCTTCACCATAACTAGAGATTGGCATGGTGTTTTGTTCAGTTGGCCTATTAGCTGGTTTGATTTGCATTGAGTTCAATGAGCATCAAACAGGCTAATAGGCTAACTGAACAAAACTGAACAAAACACCATGCCAATCTCTAGGTATGGTGAAGGGTGTGTGATGATGTGGGGCAATTTTAGTTCTAAAGACCAATGGAACTTTATCAGGATGCATAGTATCCTGGATCCATGAAATAAGTGACCTTCAAAAATAAATATCTGCCTGCCTCTATGGGAGTTGAGAACATAGGGTTAACATAGGGGTGCCAATACGTATGACCCCAGTCTTTTAAGGAAGAATATTTATTTATTCATGATACATTATTCATTGCATGGGGTGCCAACACTTTCAGCCATGACTGTATATGCCACTCATTTCAATTAAGTAATCATGGCAAGAAGTATATTCACAATAAGAAATGGCTGACCACACATTACATTTCCCAGGATGCCACTGTCCATAGTATTCTTAACACATTATCACATATTAATCTTGACTGAAATTGAATCTTCAATGCAAAAGTTAAACTATATTTACGGCTATACTATAGCTGTTATGTTATTGTGTTATTTACATTGACACCACACACCATCAAGCAGATGACTATCCACAACAGACTTGGCCTGTGGGCTGATGTTAAAATCTTAGATCATGTGTAATGCTTCTGACAGACGTAATGATAATCTGAAGATACAGTATATCATGATGGCCAGTACTGCCATGGTGATAAATATTATGTTTCACAATTACCATCATTCTGCAGTAATCCTATTCATTTAATAGAAATTTAAACCTATAAAAAAAATCCTGAAATCCTTACTCCTGAAGCTCATATCCTGTCCATAAGAGGGGTAATATAGTTACTCAATGTAAACATGCATAATGTGTCTGTATATATCTCCCCAAGAGACAATGCAGACAGACAACAGGAGTCTCAATCACACCATTGGGATACTCAACTTTGTGTCACTTTCAAGTGACTATAGGTCAAAGTCAAATTGGGAAACGCAATCAACTTTGCATTAGGCCAAGAAAGTGTGAACTTCAAAATGTTCTTTATATTTTGAGAATGGGCTTCTCCTTAATGGTATATCTGATCATATTCTGAAAATCATCAACACAATATTTTTGCCCATCACCTGGTAAACAGTAAGAAGCCACAATTAACAGCTAAGAGAACAAATACTTAGAAAATCAAAGAAGCATTTACCCATAATCCATAGAAAATAGCTCACACATTGAGTACATTGCATTTTTTCGTGTGTAGGCCTACATAATTCTTACTTGTCATGATGACTTACTTGATATGAGTGGAAGAAAATAATTCACTCAAGTTGTTATAAGTTGAATAAAATTAGTGTAGTTTACTTGACTCCTTTAAGTTATCCCAACACAAAATGCAATACATACTGTACAGTATACTAATAACTGCAGTTGAATGACTTATTTACACTTAAATTAAATGAGTTGCCAAACTCAAATGTCAAGGCATCCGGTTTACTCAAATAATTTCAGATAAGTTAGCTTCCCAGGCTTTACAGTACTCAAATAATTTGAGTTCAGTTAACTTCCCGGGTTTTACAGGGGAAAAACATACCTTTGCCATACAACTATAACAAAGTTGTTATTGCTAACTAGTTACTAACCCCTAACCCTAAAGAAGTGAGAGAGCAGTTATGTTTGGATTGAATGAATAACTATAGTAATATGTCCATTAAATATAATTTGTGTCACAACCTGGTATATTATAGAAGCTAAATAGCACTACACCACCATCTACATTTTTTCACCGTAACATTTAAATATTATAACTTGTGCAGCATTGCATGTCTCTCCCTACAAGCTTTTAACTTCGTCTTGACAACCACCCTGATATCTTGACTATTTGTGTCTTCTAACAAAAAAATAAAAAAAATAGGGTGACACTGACAGCTTGAACCAAAACATGTCTGCAAAAGTCTTAACGGAAGCCCTTTTCAGAATTGGCCCCCTGACACAACAGTGGCCCTTGTGTTGTGATACTCTTGTGGTATTTATTGATCATTATTTGTTAATGATCATGCTTGTACACAAGTTGGATTATATTGCACATTTGCCCAAAATTACAGTAGGTAACATGGAAGAAAAAGGAAGCACTTTGGGGGGGAAATCCGCTTTTTCCATTTTTAAGAATATAGTGTTAAAATGGACAAAATAACATTTTCTAAGCTGACAACCTGTCTAGAACTCATGTTGAGGGGTTAAATATCAATACTGGACAGGTTGTATGCTTGTACCAAAAAGTGTCCGACAAAGTTTTAATATCAGTTTTGGCCCCCTGACTATATGAGAGAAAAGTCTTGGAAGGAAATATAAATAAATGATTAAAACAACAATCTCCCTATGAGTA